>NC_000068.7:29411089-29756714 GCF_000001635.26 Mus musculus
ATGGAGAGCCAAAGGCAGAGAGGGTTCCTTGGGCCAGGATGGACCCTGCCAAGCTGTCTCTCCCTTCATTCCAGAAAGGCCCTTGCTTATTGCTCTCACTGCAGATTCTGGTGGGGAAGATCGAAGCCCAAGCAGCTGACATTTTGAAACATTGTCTTTCAAACTTGTGCTGTCCCTTGCTTCCATTGATTTCCCATTTAAGGAATCTGAGGGAGAAAACCAAATCTGAGCAAAATTCATTGGTCTAAAATGAGTTGTTAAAGCCAAACTACACCCTTCTCCACCCTGTGAAGAGCCCCTGTTTTATCATGAAGGCCATGTGTCTTTGTCCTGTATGGGGTGGCCATAGGCTCCCCAACAGATCCACCAGGTAAATCAGGTGCCTGTTAGAAAGTAGCCTGGATGCTCCAGATACATCCATGTCTGCCTCACTGGATCAGGGGTAGCTGGCTTCTCTTTTACAGCCACTTGCAAGGAACAGATCATTTTAATCGTCTTTGTTTTTCCTCTGTGTGCAGCCCAGTGGCCTTAGGTGAGGCCATTTGTTTTTCAGAGCTTTATTCCCCTTTGCATCCAGGCCCAGCCCTTTATATATGTTGGTCACCATTTCATTACCAAAAGCCATAATGCAGCTGACTCAGCAAAGAGAATCCATGCCTTGGAAAAGCAACTGGGAAGGAATTGATTCAGAATGAGTTACTATTTGTACGTTTAGTTAATTCTAAATATATATTCTAAAGACTTTGCTTCATTTGAGAGGAGGGGAAGAAGCGTGTCAGTTGTTAGAAATGGTCTTGGTCCAAATTTCTAGCTTAGCATCTGCACATCTGAGTGTTTTGTTTATGTCTGTTGAGGACTGGGATACCTGTCAAGGCTAATTTTATTGTAGAGAGATTGATGGCAGTTCTTAGGATCGAGACTACAAAAGCAGAAGAAGGTTACTGTCACATGTCACAGAGATGCGTTTCATTTGGCAGTGTGTGAGACTGGGGGACTATCTTTTCAATCCAGATGTTGGGATGGCAGAAGTTGGGACTCTGTCTGGGGAGCTAGGGAGCTTTCTGCAGTGTTGGCAGACTTTGGTCTTGAGTGGAATGTTGGTCACATAGATCTATGCCTTTGTCTAAACCAGTCGTTCTGAATTAAAGGGTCAGCCCTTTAATACAGTTGTTGTGGTGACTCCCAACAATAAATCTGTTACTACTTAATAACTACTGCTATGAATCACAATGTAAATATCTGTGTTTTCTGATGGTCTTATGTGACCCCTGTAAAAGGGTCATTTTACTCTCAAAGGGGTTGTGACCCCCCCCAGATTGGGAACCACTGGTCTAAACACATCAAATGGTACATTTAAAATGCATGCATCCACTTGACACAAACTAAACGTCCGGTGGGTTTCTATGCAGTATTGTTTGGGTTAGAACTAGGATGTGCCATTCCTCCCTTCCACAGAAGTCAGAATACTATAGGGAGTCAAATGATCTGTGTCAAGTAACCTCCAAGCTCAGCAGTTAGTCCAGGAATAAAGCAAAGGGTTCTGGCCCCAAGCCCACATCATATATGCAACTTCCTCTCTGCTGCATAGTTCGGTGGTGTGTGAGTGGAAATGAAATTACTGTCTCTGCCATTCCCTCCAGTGCCTGAGTCTGTCTGTGCAGGTTGCTCTCAGATTGAGTCCTGAGCTGGCTCTTATCCTGACACTTGTACCATCACCAGTGGGAAAAGTGGGAAAGGTGGGCTTGAGCCCCTGTGACCAGCCAAGCCAAGGTCCTGGCTTACCACAGCCCAGGGTTAGTCTTGAAGTTTTCATTATAAGCAAGAGTTCCCAGAACTTACTCTGTGCTTGGGGAAAATTGTCCAGATCTTATTAGCAGAACGCCCTAGGCTTTCAGACCACCCCTTGAAACACCTAGATGAATTTCCACAGCCACATCTCCCCAGTTCTGACAGTATTCAGAAATGTGCAGTGCTCCGCAGCCCCTCTATGTGTCTCTTGGTTCACAGTGCATTCTGATGTTGGTACCTCAGTGCAGTGATGCTGAGAGGCCCTTTGCTATCTTAACCACTTGCAACTGTGTCCAGTTTTCACTGGTGCGTTCTTGCTGAGATGAACAGCTTTGCTTCTGTTTCTTTTCATCTAATTATCACCTTAGGAATAAATTCCTTGCAGCAGAATGCTAGCAGCAGTACTTGAAATAACATAAAATGTGTAAGGCGACAGAATGGCCCGGGGTTGATAGTGTAACGCCTGCTGTCCTGAGCTCATGGAATGTTCTCTTCCTCTTGTCTCTGCAGCTGCAGTACCATGCAGGTCTAGCGTCTGGCCTTTTGAACCAACAGTCCTTGAAGCGCTCTGCAAATCAGATGGGTGTGTCTGCCAAGCGGAGACCGAAGGCCCAGCCCACCACTCTGGTTCTACCACCTCAGTGAGTAAAGAGTTTGCTGAGGGCTTTCCACGTGGGTGAACATTGCTTTGTTCTCTTTCGGAGTTGGTAGGAAGGTTTTGGTTTCCTTCCAAACAGTGTCTTCCTTTTTAAAAGAATTCCATCAAGCCTAGAAAGTGTAATTTACCTAAGGTTTTTCTGGATCAGCTGTGACATAGTCCTAGTTTACTACATGTCTGAGTTTTAGGTACTGCATATCTTAGTGTTTCCTCAGACCAGTTCTGAAGCTGGCAAGACACCAGCAGATCTGATGTGTGTGCATTCTGGTAAGCACAAGCGTAGAGGACATGCTTACGCTGTGCTGGCTGCTGCCTTCACCTAGTAACCCATGTGCTCTTGTTTTTATCCCTAGGAGGGATATAGGCACAGCAAACTACAGTGCTTTTCCTTTCTGTGCTCATCCCCATAGCTACCAGTTCCCGAACCCTAGGAGGGGCCTCAGGCTCCGAGTTAGCACCCAGGCTACCTTTAACCCTGTGCTGAGTATTGTTCCCATTTCTTCGAATAGTTAACTTTAGCCTGGTATACTAGCATGTGCATGGGAGGCTGAAGCAGGGGGATCGTTGTTTAAGGCCACCTTGGGCTATATAGTAAGATTCTATCTCAAAACAAAACCAAAAAAACTTTCAAGAACAAAAAAGACAGTTTTGCCAGTCCTTGAACTTGATAAAAATGAAATCATATGCTGTCATTTGTGCTAGTTCATTCTCATTCTCTCTCTCTCTCTCTCTCTCTCTCTCTCTCTCTCTCTCTGCACTTGGGATTGAACCCAAAGCTTTTTGTCTAATAAGAATATGTTTTTCTACTGAGCTATTTCCTTAGATCAGCATAAAAATAGGAGACATGAATGTCCTTTTTCAACTCCATTTAATAATTGTTGGTTCAGTTACTTGGTTGGCAAGCTGTGTGCTGAGAGGTCTTGCTGATAGGTTCTCTCCCGTTGTGCACACTCCTCAGAAGGGTCACACTTCCAGAGACTGTATGTGGGCTTCAGCCATTCCCCACCCGTCATTCTCTTCGCTGCCCTCCCCCTTGCCCCTGTCCTCAGCTCAGAGCTGCATCTTTACATGGAAGGCCCAAATGATTGTTTACAGCTAAGACATGCATGCTCACCTTCACTCAAGAGCTCACTGACTTTGTCTGGTTAGCAAATATTTATTGTGCCTACTATGTGCCAGGCAAGGTTCCATGTCCTGGGGCTGTAATGACAAGCAAGATGGCTGCCAATACCATAGTTTAATGCTGGGAAAAGAATAAACAGGAGTAGATCATGGGAGTGGGGCCTGCTTAAACAGAGCAGTCAAACAAGGACCCACTATCGCAGTTTAAGGCAGAGACTTGAGGAAAGAGGGGGCTGAGGAAGGTCCCTGTGTGTGTGTGTGTGTGTGTGTGTGTGTGTGTGTGTGTGCATGCTGCATGCATATATATGGGCTGTGTTCTTTGAAAAGAAGCTGAGAAACAGAAAGCTTCTTGCAGAGTGTTACTCTGTTGTTGCATCGTGTTGACTTGGTGACTCTGCACATCTCAGCACGAAGCTCCCCGAAGTCTGATGGGCCTTGTAATCTGTCATTTTCCCTGCATGGATTGTCTACTGAGGCAAGATGTTTGGCAAGAAGTGAAAGACTTTCTAATGGTCCCATAAGACCGAAGCCAAAAAGTGTTTGTTGCTAACTCTCTCCTGACAAAAGTCAGTTCTTGGTCCATCTGTTCACCATTTGTTAATTTGCATTGGCTTGAAACCTGTTTACAGGTGACATGCTATTATGAGGACACTTAGAAGCTATTTTAAGCACCGAGGCAATCAACAGACACTGTTGTGATGCCAAAGGGAAGGAGAGAGAGGAGTGTTCACAACTGTCATTGTGCATTTATAATAGATCACTCAAAATACTTGGTTTCAAAGGGAGGAGTTGTTACAGCAGCCCAAGAATACACCGGGAACGATTTCCTGTCCACTGCAGCTATTTCCTGCAGAGATCGACTGCTCCTCTTTCACAGCTTTGAGCTCAGGGCTCTCAGCCTCCTGGAATCCCTTCATAGAACTTCTGCATCATAGGCAGGATCTATATCCAGACTTGCACACAGCTCTTCACTGTGTGTAATGTTGGCTAGGAATAGGACACAGCATAGATGACGGCCTCCTGGAATTACAGTTTTTTTAAAAATTAAACAACAACAACCACCACCACCAACCCACAAATAATAGATGTGTAATATAAATGTAAAGAAAAACAAAAGGTAGCAAATGCCTCACACTATCCCAAGGAAGATTTGGTGGATTTTTTTTTTTAGTGTATACACACACACACACACACACACACACACACACACGAGAGAGAGAGAGGGGTGGGGGGGAGATCATTTTTATAAGCAAAACCTTCCAAAAGGGATCAAATCGAGATCTTGTCCTCGTTTCTATGCCAGTGTATTATGAAGGCAACATGATGTGGTCTTTGAAGTATTCAAATGCGCATGTTAATAGTATAATAGTTGGACCATTTTACACAAGAGTCCTAATCACAACACATGATCACCATAGGTTCACTTTGCCATAAGAACATTCCTGAGCCCCTATAACGTGTCCATATTTACCAAGGTCGCTATATTAGTTAACTGTCACTTACCCCTAACCTAGCACTCTCAAATTTAGATAAATTGCCCCTGATCATAATGTTAGCAATAAGAGGCATTCTCTGTCCTGTCATCCTAGGTTAGGGTTCTAAGAGTGGCTTGCCTGGGCAGGTCTGACTCAATCTCTTAGTGTGTTCTATTGAGACATTAGCTAGGGCCATAGTTATTAAGGGCTCAGGTCAGGTCACCAAAGCCATGCAGTGACCCCCAACTGAGCTCTCGGATATGGCTCTGGTTGGTATCTCATTTGAACATTTTGAGAGTTCAGCAGCAAGCCAGCCACTGTTGGCTGGTGACAGGAGGTTGTATTCCCACATCACAGGCTTCTTGAGTGTCCTCAGGTATGGCACTGGCTTCTCCAAATGCAGCCAACTAGGAATGAGCCAAGAGGAGGTTGTTTTTTTTTTTTTTTTTCTGACTTAGCTTCAAGACTGTCTGTTGTCCACTATTCTGTTCATTAGAGATGAATCACCGGGTGCTAATGGCATTCAACAAGAGGGCACAGACTGCCCTTTATGAAAGAGAAAGTGGCAAGGAAAAGGTGGGCTGCAGGGAAGGGTGGCTAAGAGCAAGCTCCATAAGATCCGATAGTCTCAGAGAGGACTGAGGTGCACTTCTGCTTTCAGAAGACTAGAGACAGGGGAACAAAGGAGTCACAGGGTATCATGAGTGTGTGCCAAGTCCTGTGTTAGACAAGACCCATGTTCTTGCCAGGGTGCTATTATGGAGTGCTGTCCTCCCAGCATAGTAGCCAACACCTTCATCGTCCTGCTGCAAGACACTCTCAAGACCAGGCTTTCGACTGTTGACGTTCCCTCATAGAAGAAGGGGGTGGGGTTGCTGACCTCTCACCTGCGCTCCTGCAGGCTCTCTTCTATACCTCCTGGCCACTGGCATGTAATTCTGCCCTAACTGCACTTGCCTGCATGGTATGAGGAGGTGCTAGAGTGAACAGTATGAAGTTAACTGAGAAAGGGGTCCCTTGATGCGGTGTTAGGGAAGTCAGTCAGCGTCTGGACCGGGATGAGCCTATCCTGTGGTATGACTGCTTTAGAGACACCTAGGCTCTGAAGCCTGTTAAGCTCAGCCTGAACTTCTGTGGAACTAGACTTTGATTTTTCTTGGAGCTTTTTAAGGAGAGGGTAGGTATTTGTAGACATGTCCTTGAGCAAGAGAGTCCATGTCAGGTGCTGAAAAAGATCCACTTACAGACCCCATGGAGTTTCACCAGGTTTCCCTCCTGCCAGCTTGACCAGACTTCTAGGTTTCTAAGGCTAGGTGAGCTTTAGCCAGTGAAAAAAGCAGCCAGGGGCTTCCCAGGGATGCTCCCTCTTGCACCCTCTATACTACTAGCCCTGCTGAGCTGTGCAGCAACCATGAACAGGAATGTGGGACAGTTGTAGAATGTGTTTTTCAGATGCACTGGCTTGAAAAGTAGTCACCTGCAGACTTAGTTGTTCCTGTGTTCTATAGAATGAGTGAGTGCTGGGATTAAAGACTCATCCCCTGCGTCCCCCAACTCCCCATTCCTTCCTACCTACGTCTGAAGAAGCTTGTAAAGAGGTAAAAATGGAATATGTTCACAGTGTGCTGCTGAGCATCCTCCCTCCAGCTGTCCTAAGTGCTCCTGCTCAGTGATGTTGCTGGCAGAAGGGGTGCTGTTCCATCAAAAGAGGCAGGCACCCTGTTGCTATGGAGACATGGCTGGACCTTTGAAAAAAGGTGCACAATGCATTCAAGGACACCATCTTCTGCTTTCTCTATGTGGTCCTGACACACAGCAGCATCCGTGAGCAAACAAACAAACACACACACACACACACACACACACACACACACACACACACACACACACCCATTGGATTGAGGTTGGCTTCTGTCTTACTTGGTTGGTCTGTGAGTCATGTTTGGAGAGACCTGTATTTAGTATCCATCAGGTGTAGCTATGTTGTGCTCTCTCCCAATAGCAGGTTTGGGTATGTTTCTCTATTAACATGGGATGCTAGTTTGGATTTGTGTGGTCAGGCTGAAGGGTACACAGAACTGTGGCCTCAACAGCTAATGATAAGCTGGCTTTCAATGGCCAGAGATGAAAGAGCTCTTTCTGCTCCAATCCAGCATGCCTCAGCCTCATTTAGTTTTGAGGGGAAACTAGTTTCTCTGAAAGGTTCTTTTTGAAAATACTACCACTATACCATGCAGGCAGGGCTAGCAGCATCTTTTCACCACATTTTCTTGTTTGAAAAGATCCTGCGTGTGGAATCAGAGCACCACTCCTTTAGGGTCTTCCTTGAGAGGAACAAGCCGTTCTCTGCTGGTTGCCCACCCTGCACTAGTTCCCCATTGGTCTTCCTTTTCTGTATGTCGGCTTTCTTTCCCTTGACTTGTTCCTCTTAGTAAGCAGCATACTGGTTCAAAACCATCTCCCATAGGAACCCTGTCTCTGAACCACCTTTCCCTGCCAGCTCCCACCCAGCTCTGCTTTGCAGCTAAGCTCCCAGAGTTCATGTCTTGTTTCCTCTTTTCTCTGCACCCGTGTGTGGTCTCTGCTGTTTCCTCCAGTTGCCGTCTCTAGAACGGCACACAGTAGATTGCAGACTGTGGTATCTGTCTCCCATTAACTCAATGTGGAGTTTTTGAGATTCACTCTCATTGTGTGTATCAGCATGGTCTGAGACCTTCAAGGCGCTATCTTCACACCACGTGTATTTGAGTAATAGCATCACTGTGGTAAACATGTGCGATGCAGTTGCTGGAAAGAAGTGCCATCAACTCAGGGCAGGGAGAGAATGGCACCACACTCACGTGTACTTAAACACAGTGGCCCGCCTTCTCTGTGCTACTGATTTTGCTCTGGGACTTGAGTCAAAGGAGGTGAGTCTCCTGCTACCACTATGTGTGCCTGGCTCCCGAGATCACCCTCTCGTGGTTCCACATAGTTGTGTTGTTTTCTGAAGGCTCACACTGCCTTTGTTTAGTGTAGAAACACCAGGGAGCAAAGCAGTGCTATTGTGTGCCCTGGGTGGGAATAGGGGATGGGGGAGAGCTACTTCCATCAGTCACTGGAGGTCCTGTGGCTCTCCGGCTCTTGCCCCACCCCCTTGTCTGTTGATTTTAAGACCTTTTTAAGATGGAGGATTTGTTTTGTTTTCCATCTTTGTCCCCATCAGCAGCTGTGAAGTCCATATTTTGCAGCACTGCTATAAAATCATGTCCATGGTGACCACGAGGTTACATCCTGTGGGGATAGTGGTGTCTCAGACTTTTTCACTCCTGAGACTATTTTGAGGGCAGAATGTGGTTATGTGTTGATTAATTTATATTAAATTCATTGGCCTTGATGGTGACAGAGGCTTGAATAGGACCCTGCCTCTCTTTCATTGGAGCTGAGTTCAGTTGACCTGAGCAAACGCACAGCCAGTAGCCTCTGGCTGCCCCTCTGTCAGAGGCTTTTCACAGCTCACAACAGCTTCCGCCTGGGCTGGGGCTGGGGCTGGGGCTGGGGCTGAGCAAGCTTGTGGCTTGTGCTGATGTCCCACAGAGGAGGGAAGCATGCAGATGAAAGTTTGCCGAGTTTGGGGGAAAGTCGTCAAAACTTAGGTGGAGATTCGCTAAGCCCTCCTTTCCCCCATTGGTGAGCATTAAGTAACAATATTCATTAAATACCACAGAGAGGCTGTGTAATAAAGTACTAATCCTAGGCCTAGGTGGCTGCAGTTCTCCAGAAGAGCTGAAATTGAGAATATAATTAAAGATTAAAACATTGTTTGCATTCTAAGAACATGGAGAGATCTTTTCTCTCCATTGCGGGACCATATTAATAAGGAGGAGATCAGTTTCCAATAACTGTTGCTGCTGAGGCTCAGTTATTAACACCCGTTACGTCTGAGCTTCTGACTCAGGACTTCTGCCCTTCTCCTCCAAGACTGGCTAGAAACATGAAACAGCTTCATGGTCTGGGGAGACGCCCAGAGGGCAAAGGGCCACTGCACAAGCATGAGCAACAGCATTCAGAGCTCCAGCACCCACGTAAGAAGAACCCACTGTATGCCCATCTGTTTGCTCTCCTGAGTGTGGAGAGTGTGTTGAGATAGCCAGGGTTGGTTGCCTTTCTAGGAATCTCAAACCCTGCAACCCCCTGCTACCCTTTCTTGTAGACATAGTAATTCTCAGTTTATTTCTTTTAGCCAGTTTGCATGCCAAAGCAAAGATATTGATAGGAACTCTGCCATAGCCAGCTGTGTTTATAACTGTGGCTGATGGGCCACCTCAACCCAGGGACAGGAAGGAAAGTGGTGCATAGCTGGCATCTGGTCTCCAGAGCTTTTGAAGCCAGTCAACACTCAGCCTCCCAGTGTCTAGGGTGGCCCAGAGCCTTTCTCCACCCGGCCTTGCTCCCTGGGCTGTAACAGCCAGACATTATTTCACTTCATCTCTGCCACTGCTTTGCACCTGCTAATTTCCTAGTGCTATTGAAATAGACTTGGAAAGCATTTTGAGGCCAAGGGTGTGGGATTGACCACCTTCTGACTCTATCTCCTCTGCTCTTTAGAGTCTCTGTTTGAGGGGAGACAAGCCCGTGATTGTTGTTGGGCTTATGTCCTTGTGTTATTGGCAGGTAGAGGAGAAAAGAGACTCTGAGTCTCTGAGGTAGAGGAAGGTGTGAGGTGGTTCCTGTGCAGAAAAGAGTGTTCTCACACTCCTCATCCAGTCAGGCTTTAAGCCCAGGCTTCTCCATGGCACCCTACATACTCTCCCAGTCACCCAGTTTCTCCACAGTATCTTAAGCACTGGTGTGTAGCTTTCCTGGCTTACAAGGTTGAGAACACCTTTCTCTGTGCCTTTGTGTCTCTCACTGTCTCTGCTTGCTTGCTTGCTTGCTTGCTTGTGGAGAGCAGAGTTCAGCCTCTGGTGTCCACCTAACATCCACCTTGTTAGTGGAGTCAGGGTCCGTTTCTGGTACTGAGATGCTCTTTATACTCTTAGGGTGTCTGGCCAGTTAGATCTTGGCATCCTTCTGTGTCTTTCTCCCCAGTGATGTGATTATAAATATGAAGCACCATAGGTGCTGGGGATCGAGCTCAAGTCCTCATGCTTGTGTGGCAGCTACTTTAACTACTGAGTCATCTGCTCGCTTCCCAAGAATGCTTACAAGAAATTTTAGATGTGATCACAGTGCCCAGGACTCATGGTGAACTGTAGCCATAAGTACTGAGTGTTTAAGTGGTCAGGAACCAAGGACCATTTAGACAGACAGAAGAGGATTGTAGGAGAAGGGTGCGGTACAGGGCTTGGGCTTGGAGCCTTTCACAGAGGACTGGGCCCAAAAGCCAGCCTTAGCACACTATGGAAGAGCAGGCCCTTGGGGCTGGCGAGCAAGGCCCAGTATGTGGAAAGTGGTATATTAGGAAGATAATCAAGTGGCAGGTTGCAGATGAATAAGCTAGTCCTTTGTAGCTGTTTAAAAGATAATTGGTTCATGTTACTTATCTTTTATCCCCTTTCTTTGGGCAGGAGAGAAGTCTCTGGGAGAAATAAACGAGGAACCCCTCATAAATATTAATGCAAAAATCTGTCCATGGAGAATAAATATAGGGACATTTTGTTTTAAATGCTCTATATCGTTGCAATTCATTAGCATATATGTTGTAAAAACTGCTTCTCTTCACTTGAGAGATCTGTGTTCCATTCAGATAATAGCCACAGACCAAAATCTGTAGCTTGTCGGGACTGTAGTACTGGAGACATATGGCAGAACTCTGCTCCTTGTTTCAGCCAGAGGGGTTCTGGTTCCGCGAACTCAGAGGACCGCCTGTCGAAGGATGCCTGATGTTCCCAGCCCCCTTCCCATCTGGCCTCTGTTGGGACCTTTGATCCACTCTCTGTGTACTCCTGTGTCCTTTCCACTCGGAGCAGGTGAGGTGTGTGGACGGCCAGGCCAGGAACATCATGGCACAGAGAGAACTTGTAAACAGAGGGAGGGAGGAAGCATTCCTCTCAAGGCACACACAGCTTGAGGTGCTCACAGGCCTCAGGCAGAGTGATGGATGGGCCACACCGACTTTAAATACGCCAGCATCCTGTTGCCAAGCATGTGGGCAGTATACCACTGCTATTGGAGTGGGGTCATGAGACCGTCTTGTTATGTTTGGTGCTGCTGGGCAGTCAGGCTCTCTGTACTCTTGCCTGTGTTTATAGGCACACTCATGCCCTTATCTGTAGAACGTGTTCACAGATAATGGAAATTGAGTACTGAATTTCATGAGTCCAAGTGCATTTTTCCATATGAACCCGTATGTGGTGTGGCCTAATCCACGGTGTCCACAGTGGGAGAGTAGTGTGCTTTCTTCCCAGTTTCACAGACAGAAGACTCTTGTTGCCACAGATCTTAGGAACCTCAGCGTGTTTTAATTTTTTTTAAATCAAGTTGGAAACTGCTTTTTCACTTCCAAGAGTCCTTTCCAGCTTCTCTTTGGCAAGTCTAGCTGCAGGCCTGAGTCGAGTAATGTTCTTGGAATGTAAGTTCTGGGATGCCACATTGTTTATCTGAAGATGTTTCAGACTGTGGTTGACGGCTGGAACCTAAAGCAGCAGACAGCAGAGCCGTGGATGATGTGGGATCTGTATCTGAAACCTTTAAAATAAAATGTTGGGACTCTAGGGGAGTGCCCAAGGAAAGTGACAGGTGGCATGGGAGACCACCAAGCTATGGTGACAACTTTGTCACATCCTGCCCCATTGACCTCACAGAAACTTGTTGCTGTTAATGCCCAGCTCTGGTGAGCGTGGGCACCTGCAGCCCTCAGGGACAAGCTTCCCTGTCCCGTCCTGTATTTGTCTCTGACTACGTGTAACACAGACAGAACTGAGAACCTCAGTCTTCTGTAGATACTGAATCACAAAGTAGTCGCCCAGACTAGGAAACAGTAATAAAGAATGTAGCTGTTAAACCCTGAGTGGGATGTGGCAGCCTGCAGAATCAGTTTAAAATGATGTTTCATTGCGCCTTCTAATTGCATTTCTCCTCTACAAGGTGATTTTATCCAGGAAGACAGCTGTCTGCTGTGGCTATTACATCACTGGCCATTACAGGGCAAAGGAAGACAAGAATGGGTGGTTCCTAGAGGCTTATCAGATAGGCTCTGGTCCTTTTAAAGCATTGCATCAAGTTTGAATCACATTGAAGAAAGCTATGGCTTCGTTATATGTTGAATTTTGCTTAGTACAAGTCTTTCCAACAACAGACATGATAAAGTAATTGAAAGTAAAGGGCATTTGTTTAATTCTTTTGCATAACAAAGAGCTGAGCCTAGGATTTTTAGCTTTTCACACTATAGGGTTCCCACTAAAGCCTGGTGTAAGTGAGACTCTGAAATCCTTCTGTTCTGCCTGGACTGGAAAGCAATTCCTGTGATCTCCTAGGCGCTTTCTCTCTCTCTCCCTCTCTCTCTCTCTCTCTCTCTCTCTCTCTCTCTCTCTCTCTCTCTCTCTCTCTCTCTCTCACACACACACACACACACACACACCCCTGGAGTCACTTAGGGCAGAATGGACTCTGGTCTTATAGCACCAGTTCACCCAGCACTCACTGCCAGGAGATGGACACACAGAAGGTCTCAGCAGTAAAACATACTGTTTACTGCCCCTGTCATATTGACTTGTAGCTTGCTGGGACATAAATCTCTTGAATTGGGTCTAGTGTGGAAACAATTGGATATTTTCCTTCTGTCTGGAGGTGTGGTGTAGAAACAGGGGGAGTGGGCAGGACCAGTCCTAACCCTGGCCACTCAGACAGCTGGGCAGAACAGGCTCCCAAGTAAAGGACAGAGATAGCCAGAGATAGCCAGAGCTGCCCATTGGAACTATACAACATCCAGGTATTAACAGCTCCTAGGAGGATTCCTGCAGGTACCTGAGATTCAGAGAGCTGTATCCAGTGAGATGTGAGGGGTTCTCCAGGGTGGTGCATTTGGAGAACCTGTGAGAGCCTGGGGCACGCATCGAGAGGAGCACAGTGAGGAAAGCTTGTAGGGCTTACGGAGGCAGTCATGGGGCCTGCTGGGCCCAGCTCAGGGATGCAGTGTCAGTGCTCATCACCTCCCTCATTCACTTTAGCCCGTGACGACAGGAAGGCCGGCTCCACTATCATTCTTCACTGTGCCATGGTATATAATACTCATGTAGTTAGTCTGTGTAATTGAGATGCTGCACTGCCCTGTGGGTATTGAGAATTAGTATATTTATGAAATCTGTATGTATGTGTTTGTATATATGTGGACAGTTTAGTTTATTGTAGATTCAATGTATAATTTTTCTTTATAGCCATTATTTAATAGCTATATTTTATGATAAATCATATGTATTTAAATTGTGAAATAATGTATAAGAAAATAATCAAGAAAATGAGAATTATTTCCTACCTTAAATATTGTCCCATGCTCCTTTGTCATTCTTCCTGTAAATTAGTTTGTATTTTCCAGAACTTTATGTTGATGAAGCCATATAACATAACCCTTTTTTAAAACTCTGTCTTTATTACTTGACATGACCATGAGATTGAGCCTATTGTTGCATGTATACATCATTTCTGTTTGCTACTGTACAGTAGTCCACTGAGTGTCCCACAATTTGTCCCTTTGTCTTGATGGATAAAGCCATTCTGACCTTTGGCGTGCCAGGCTCTGTGTGGGCATGTGCTTCTCTTTTCTGCATACGAATTTGGATTGTAGTACCTTGGTTACCTCATAGATATATGTTTAAGTTTTTAAGAAGTTGATGAACAATTTTCCAAAGAAGTTGTATCACTTCACATTCCTAGCAGCAGGGTTTGAGGGTCCAGGTGCTCTACACCCTCACCCATGTAGGGGTCTAAACACAGAGCTTTGTCTGTGTTTTCTGTTCCTTAGCTTTGAGGTCTTCCTTCTTGGGCAGCTGTGATAGCTGTGGTCTGGAGTGGCTGTTGGTGGTGACAGGCATCTAGCAAGTTTGCTTTGATTTTTTTTTTTTCTGTAAGAATACTTACTCATTTTTGAGCCACTGATATCTAAATTCATGCCATTCTTGCAATTCTTTTTGCTTACTTGAATTTTGTTTGTTTATTGAAACCCATCTTGCTGTGTAGCCCTGGCTGGTCTAGAACACTGTATAGATGAAGCTGGCCTCAGATTTGTGGTGAACCTCCCACCTCTGCCTCCCAAGAGCTGGGATTATGAGGGCCACTAGGCCTGGCTTAAATCGACATTATCCTCACTCATTTGCACTAAGTTCCACTTTGTGTTCACTTTCATGATTCGGGGAAGAAAACCTGATGCCCACCATGCTGGATGCTGAATAAGCAGTAGGGCATGAGTAAATATTCTTGCAATCAGAGTAAGGCCTGCTAAGCAGACACTTCCCCTGCTCACCCTGTCTCTCACCTTTCACCCAGTGACCTCATTGTCTAATGACCTCATCCTTAACTTTCTGTATCAAGACTTTGGTCTCAGATCAAATTAAAAACAACTTTATTTTGAACTTTGGAAAATACACACATGGGACAGGGTGGTCCCCAGGTTTTCTTTTGTCCAGTCTGCAAAGAGACTCCTAAAGTACTATGCATGTCCCCAGGTCTCTTTCCAATATGTTCTGGAGCTCGGGCACACCGTTGAAGGGCTGTGACTTTTGGCTTTAGGGACTTTGTTCATGGCAGCTTTTCCAGCTCCCCAAGTAATGGGACAATCTGAGGATTTCTTGCCATCAGAGGGACTCACCGGGCATCACGGGGCTCTAAAGAAAAGAGCCCTGTAATTCTCTCATGGGGCTTAGAGTAACATTTACTTCATTCTTACCAATACTGTGAGCATGATTTCCAAGCATGGTGGTTCTAGAAAACCCTTCTTCCCATTCGGCACATTAAAAAAAAAAAAAGAAGAAGAAGTTGATTTGAAGTGGGAAGAGGGTTCAGACTTGGGCTGTTAGAAAACTGTAACAATGAAATTATGTAATGCATTAAGTTGAAGCTACCAATTGTATTTTCTCCCTCATCTAAACCTTTTTCTGTCAGTTGAAATGGACCTTACCCCCCACAGGCTGTGCACAGATCTGACTTTCCACATCACATGTGGGCTGGAATGGGTTTTCTCAAAAATATGGTTTTTGGCAGATTTTTATTTTTAACAAAGGAACACTTAGAATTTAGAGGTCCCTTATGACCAATTAATTCAATGCAGTTTGTTCAGCAGACATGTAGACACTATGCAGAACTGTCCTCACCCCAAAGGAACTTCTGTATTCTTGAGGAAGCATATTTGGGCCACCATGAAACTCAGACTGGAAGAGCCAGGAGGCATCTCTTCCACCACCTCCTGTGTTAGAGAAACTCTGGCCGCAGAGAACTCATCTGAGTTCCTGAGGTTTTCTCAGAATAGCCCTGCTTGCGTCCCTCTTCCCTCGAGTAAGATGGATTAGGAGAGGCAGAAAAATCCGGGATATAGGACATAGTTACATCTGTCTTTCCCCACGATTTTGCATGATCTCTGAACCCTTCCTCTGCTTTGCTTTGCTCTTCTTAGAGATCATCTCCCCACTTACTGGAGATCTGTCCGTGAACCCAGTGTCAAGCCCTCGGCTCCAGATTCTTTGCAGGTGGAAGGGTGTGGCTCCCTCTACTGCAGAGCTTTATGCTTCAGTGTGCCTGGTGGCCCTGGAGCCTTGCCCGGTGCACACTGCTTTTTGGCAGAGGCAGTACTTTATCAGCCAGGGTGGACAGATACTTCTGTGCTACAAATGAGTCCATGGAATGAGATGACAGCTCACTGGCCAAAGCCAGTCTGCCACAGAGGGAAAACTGAGTCATTCTGAAGGTGCAGTCCTCTCCTCAGCTATAGGTGTGCTGACACTGGCACTCACACTCTGTCCAGTCCCCTGAAGCAGAGCTGGGTGTGAGGATTCTGGCAGCCCTACTTGTTAACTGTATAAGGCATGGGTGCTGATGTATGGTATGTTTATTAGGGGTCAGTACCTGGGAAAGGAAGGGGAAGAAAGGGTCTAGGCCACCGGAGAACAATTTGCCTACATCCAACAGGCCCTTGACCTCCTGGGAAATGTCTGGAGCAGCACTGCCTGGTGCTCAGTAGGAGGTGCCCTTCTGTATACTGCCTCACTCAGTCAAAAACTGCAGGGACTCCAAGAAGGCTACACTGCAGTGAGGCTTCAACACACAGCTGGGGCAGGTGCTGAAGGAGCCGGACAGCTGGGAGCTGACTGTCCCCACAGCTGGCCACAGGGACTGAATCTCACCAACCCTGCTCTGTAACAGTCTCAATTCTGGTACCATATAGTGGTGTTTCAGAATGCTAGTCATTGATTCCCCAACCCCAGAAGCATGCTCTCACAACTTCCAACACCAATGGTGAATGCTGTTGCTGTCACTGATACTCTGCTGAGCTATCATTCTGGGTTCTACTCACCCTTAGTGCAGAGCTGGCCCAGGGAGACACACAGCTTCATTCCTGCCACACCTGAGCCCCATCACCAGGCCCCTCTAAGACCAGGCACCTAGAGTCACAATGGGTGAGTATACTAGGACACCATGAGGGTAGCCACCTGGACTCCTCCTCATCCACTGCCTGCTTCTCAGAGCCAGTGCTGAGGCAAGATGATAACACCTCTGTGCTCCCAGATTCTAAGACCAGATTGCAGAGTACCCAGGAGGCAGCCATGCCATGATACAGTGGAACTGCATTCCCCCTGGTCAGAGTCCCAGGACAGTGATGTTCCAAGTCTCTTCTGAGTGAAGAGACATTTCTCTTAGTTCCCCTTGACTCTCAGACCTGTGTATTCTTTCCCTCAGAGGCACAGCATCCTACTGATCCTCTCTGGTTTGATCCATATCCTGTATCTTGGGGGATGGTACCTCATTTTTGCATAGTGATGTCCTGGCATCACAGGCATCATTCTTGTGAGAGTAGACTGCTAGCCCTCTAGAATAGAAGATGTCAGCTCATCAGCTTCACCAAGCAGATGCTGGCTACTCAGTATTAGTCTCTCTTGCCGGCAGATATTGATTGGCATCAGTAGCCAGATCACTTCAAGAAGGGTATATTCATGTTCGGCCATTTCTGCTACCATGGCCACTTTGAGTGGATACACTGGGTAGACAGTGGGCTAGGAGTCTGCCTTCTAGTTGCCCAGTGCCTTTTCCTTGAGGGTTGGTGATGACATGTGGGCTCTTCCACCCTTTCCATTCCCCATGTGCCCACACATATGTCTACTTCTGTCCTTGTCCTGACTTACCAATCTAGGTGGGCCACTTATGAGACCATGTATCACATAACCTTTGCTACTACTCCTGTGGAGTGTACAGTGTTACTGAAGTCCCCATCACTGCGAAAAATCACCCCTCGTTGCTGATTTTTAAAGCCAATCTGTAAGTCAGCTGATACGTGTGACTGGCTGGTGCTCACTTATCAGATGGCCCATCCGTAGACCAAACTTGGGCCCTTTCTTTCTCTTTCAGTTGGCCATGTGGGATTCCTTTGCTCAGACATAGATGATAGTCTTGGGCGGGGGCTGGCACAGCCATGGTGGGCTTTATATTGTGGCAGAGGGCAGGAGACCTCTCCCAAAGAAGAAAATGTAAGCTATGTACATTCTGTAGCATATGAACTGGGCTTGATTCTATGTTTGATTGGGATGAGGAAAGAAAATGCATTCACTCTAAAGTGGTTTTGCCAACCTTCAGTGGTGACATTCACAAAGATGCTCCTCATCTGTCATGGTGAACAGTGAGGCCCTCTGCCTTGTGGGCTTGTAATGATCTCAGGTCCTCCTGCAGAGGTCAGACTAGTGAACAAAACAGATAAAGGAGAGACCAGTACTCCACATCCTTGAGATTCTTCAAGCAGACACTGATCTCCAGCATTGCAGTATTGCCTCTGACACAGTATGGACTGGGAGTGAAGCAGCAGCCAGTCAGACTGTTGGGCCTTCCCTACTCTGGTGGGTTTTACCTACAAAGGACTCCATATGGTTGAGTAGACTGTCAGGTATGTTGATCTGAGTTTTAACCCATCTGCGTAAGCACCCATGTGTCCCCCCCTCAACAAAACTTCAGGTCTCTCGGAATTCATGTCAGGTGTAGTTGGCTCTGCAGTGGGCTCTGAGCTTGAATGAGATGCTTACCTGCTGGTTCCGCTCTTCCTCAACTCTGGTGCTGAGCACCAGCATTCGTTCCCCTCAGTCCCCAGGACAAGGGTGTGTGCTTTGTTTGACTCCGTCTTCCAACGTGGCAGATAGTGTTTGAAACAGAAACTTTCCACAGAAAGCAGCTCAAGAAACTGCTGCATATTAGTGGGTTTAGGTTAGACCCTAGAGATAGAGAGAATCCTTATTAGTGCTTAGGATTTGTGGTAGATAAAAATGAGGAAGGGTCAGCCCAAACTGCACTGCTTCTGGCTAGACTGAGTCTCGGCCTGGAGTTTCTGTTTATCTGCATGCCATGTTCCCAGCCTCTTTGAAATTACTCATCTTAATCCTTTCCTTTGTCAAACAGGGTGACAATAATGGAAACACAGCTCACATCATGTCCCAGATGGCAATCACTAAGTGTTAGCTATTCATATGTCATGGCAACTATTATATGTGGTGGCAGCAGTATGTCCCAAATGAGTTTTGTGAGTATCGAGTGTTCCAGGATTTTAGCAGAGAGCTGTGACAAAGGGTCGACGGTGGAGTCAGGCCTCATGCCTTTCTTCTGTGCATTCTCTTTTCAAAGCAGGCACCAAAGAGATACAGTACAGATTGACATGTTCATTAGAACTTGGAAGAAATTCAGGCCCTGTTTGCACATACATGGTGGATGAAAATGAAGGATCGGCCCCAAAGGTGCAGCTTCTGGCTAGACTGGGTCTCAGCCTGGGGTTCCCATTTATCTGGGTGCCACATCCTTTCCACACCCACAACCTGTAGAAAGACACCTGCCTGCCAGTGTGGACGTTACCACGACTGTTCTGTCTCCTCCATGCACACCCAGGCCAAGCCATGTCTTCTCCCTGCACATGTGTTTCCTCAATGTACACAGAGTACACAGTTCTCCTCCCAAATAATGCTGCTAAAAGTAATGTCATTACAGTGGTGCCTAGATGAACTTATAAAAGCTCTCCTAACAGACAGTTGGAGTAAATATCTTGGTTGCTTATAATTAATGAATCATGTCGATACTGGGAAATCTATGCACGCCTTCCTGAACCTTCAAATGAAAATTAAATTCTACTTTATATGTTTTTATTCAAAGTACATGTTGTTATTCATTCACATGTTATGTGTAGTGCCTTGAGATAGCAAGGACAGATCATTTACAGAGTCCAGTGAAGATTTACCTGTCACCCTGGAGTTTAGCTCAGGTCCCTCTCCACAGTGTGGGTAGGAGGCCTGCTTAAAGGTGTGTTTCTTGTTTTTAACAGTCGGTTAGAAATTAGTCCATTTTGAATCTCCACAGCAGCCAAAGCAATTAGCATGCTTCTGCCTAGACTCTAAGGGGTTCCTGCTGAGTTCAAGGATATAGACGGAGCAGCTCTGCTGTAAAATGTCACTTCTGGATGGTTGTGGCTGAGGGTATGCCTCCCTTAACAGGTGCAGACTTAGGTCTCTTGTGGCACCTGCATTTTTGAAACACAGCTGTACTTTAACATAGCAAGCGTCTGTTGTTTTGTATGGCTGCCTCCAAGATATTTGGGTACAAGTTGCAGTTAGGAGAAACTGTCAGAAGTTGTCTTGGAAAGGAAAACAGCCTCCTCTGCTGTGTTCTGGGCTAGGAGTGAAAAGCTAGGTAGGTCTTCTTTGCTCTGAGCTTCAGCTCACACTCGGGTTTCCCACTGTACCCTGTGGCCATAATGCCGATCACACTGATTAATGAATTGACCACAAGTGTTTATGGATTTTTCCACCCATGTCTGATTAGTGCACAGAGTTATGTGCCCTTGGCTATGAAGAATTTATAATCTGATTGAAGGACAGGATTGTTTTCAGATGCAGGTAAGAGAATATCAATTCCTGGTGATTTGTATGGACTGTCTGTCACGAGCGTTGTGAGCCGAGGTCCTGGGAGAGGGTCACTAGCTCTGCTGCGTTAATGGAAACCCTAGACCTGACTAGCACCTGCACTTCCTAGGCAAGGGAGACTTTCAGGCGCGGTGCATTGGAGTCAGGGGTGAAGATACTGCTCTCTTATAGGTGACATGGGAATCGATGACTGAGTGTGCTGTGGGATACAGGCACAGATCTAAAAGGACAAGGCAGCAGTTTTGACCTCTGTCTCCCCTCGGGAAAACTTAGAAAATGCTCAGCAAAATCTTGGGGTGAGCCTGCTGTGAAGTAACGAGGATCTCGGACAAATAGCAAGGTGATCTTATGGCCACGTAAGCAGCACGCACTCTCAGGAGCCTAGGCCAAAACTCTCAGGGAAGATCAAAGAAGAAATCCACATAGAGGCTTCTGCACAAAGCAGCTGCAGGAGGGTCCCATCATGGTTCACATCCAAGATCTGCTGAGAAGCTAGGGACGCACCATGGGTGCTTTCTTGTAGAGTCTCTTCAGGCTCCACATGGGCAGAAACAACTGTTTAATCCCAGCACTCGGGAGGCAGAGGCAGGTGGATTTCTGAGTTCGAGGCCAGCCTGGTCTACAAAGTAATTTCCAGGACAGCCAGGGCTACACAAAGAAACCCTGTCTCAAAAAAAAAAAAAAAAAAAAAAAAAAAAAGAAAAGAAAAGAAAAAAGCTCTGACCCCTTCAGACAGGAGTGGAGCTGGGCTTTGGAAGAAGCAGATTTCCTGTAACATGGGTGTGGGGCAGCTGGGCAGGACAGCTGGGAAAGAGCAGAGGTGCAGCTTGTTCTGTGTAGGTTGGAAAGAAAGATGGCAAGCGGACCAGTGTGTCGGTGTGAGCAGCTGTGGGGCTTGGTGGCTGAATTCAGGATTTCTTGGTGGCAAGCTGAAGTCAGGCAGTGACAGAGTGTCTCTGCATGTCCCTGCTAATGTAGCTATTGTTAGCAGCTATGCAGACCAACAGTATCTCACTGGAATAGGTAATGGGGACTTGGTAACAATGTCTGGGGTTTGCATTGTCCTTTGCAGTTTAGTTAAAGAGCATTTATGCGGTGGGAAGGAGAAATGAAGCAAGATGTCATATGTGTATGTCATTGTTAGAACTACCTGACAGGAGTCTGTTGTGACTTTCCCTTCTTTGTGGGAATGTTTGGGCATCTCTGTAGCAGAGAACTGAAAACACAGCAAGCCTCATAAAAAATGTGAGTGGACCTGGTGCCACAGAACTCTGCATATTAGAAAGTGGTAATAGTAAATTCCATATTATGTGTGTTGTGTCTTACCTACAGAGCAGTATCAAGTTGACTGGCAACAGAGCCTGCTGCCAAGGCCTCTGGACACAAGCAGGGCCTTCTCAGGAGAGGGCCTGCTGCCATCCTGAGAGGGAGGTCCCAGGCACAGTGGTGACCCAGGCCCCTTCCTTTGCCTTGAAGAAATCCAAGAGCAAAGTCCGTCTCAATTATGTGGGCTCCCATCCCTCCCTATAAGGCTGCATTCTCAGGCTTTATCAGCGCACTGCAGAGCTCTAGTCCCTGGCGCTTTGCCCACACAACAAAGATCACTATGAGCTTTAAATGAGATGAGGAGTCACTGTATTAAACCGCCTCGTCAGAGCATGTGTGGTAAGTGGTTTAGTGTATAGGTGGCATTGATGTATTAATTATTCTTAGGTGGAAAAGTAGCAAAGACTGTCCCTATACTTACATCATTTTCTAGAATTAAAAGGTATAATCACAATGTTAGAGAATTTTAAAAGAAGAAAAAAAATAAACTTGTAGTTTGCCTCCTCCCCCCTTCTGTTTTGGAGCTAGGATCTCCCTGTGTAGACTAGGGTAATCTTAAAATCACTGTATGGCCCAGGATGGCCATGAACTTTTGCCTTAGCCTCCCTGTGCATTGTGATTATGGGTATATGCCACCATGTCCAACATTATTTAATTTTTTAATGAGGTTTTTCAAGACAGAGTTTTTCTTTGTGGCCCTGTCTTGCCTGTCTGTTCTGGAACTCACTATAGACCAGGTTGGCCTCAAACTTGGAGACTTGCTTGCCTCTGCCTCTTGAGTGCTGGGATGGTATGCACTGCCACCACCACCTGGCTAATTTATCATTCTTTTTTTTTTTTAAAAAAGATTTATTTATTATTATATGTAAGTACACTGTAGCTGTCTTCAGACACACCAGAAGAGGGAGTCAGATCTCGTTACGGATGGTTGTGAGCCACCATGTGGTTGTTGGGATTTGAACTCTGGACCTTCAGAAGAGCAGTCGGGTGCTCTTACCCACTGAGCCATCTCATCAGCCCCCTAATTTATCATTCTTAATATGATTTTACCTTTGATTATTATGTTTACAGAAATAATTTTCCTAGCTCATTTGTTTTGAGGCAGAATCTCAGTCTAGGCCCAGGATAACCTAGAGCTCACTTTGTAGTCCAGGCTGGACTCATGTCAGTCCTCCTGCTTCACCCTCCTGAGTGCTGGCTTACCATACTTACTCCTCCTAGATTATGTTTAAAACTCGCAAGCTCCAAATCCCCAGCCCCACAAGGTGTTCATGGATATGGCCATCCTGCTCAGCTCCTCCAGTGTGTTCTTACATAACTGGAAACTCTGAGTCCTGGCGGGAGAGCAGTCACCTACATGGCACCTGGTAGCCAGGCATAACCCCCAAGGATCCCAATTTCCACTTGACATCTTTCCACTGCCTCAGTAGAATCCAAATTAATGTGATCTCCTTGCACCCTAGCCAACAGAGAGAGGCCCAATTTCATGCATAATTCGTCATGACTGCTCATAGCATTTTAATTGTTTACTAGTGTGTCAAAATACTGTTCTCCTGACAGTTGGGACAATGTAAATGGAAAGCAAGAGGAAGTAGAAAACTGAGTTATCTGCAAGAAAGTAAGAATGCCTTTGAAACACCTAAAGGCTGTCGCCCGCTCTAGACACTTGCTCCCTGGCACTGTCGGCATGTTGTTTTGGGAGGCCATGATTTCTCTAAGTCAGAGCCTGCTGAGGATGAAGCTCCTGAACTGAAGCAGCCTTACAAAGAGCTGGGTCCTGCCTGTCAGTGCGTCTCAGTGCCGCACCTGCTTTGGGGACACAACATACCTGAAGGGTCTCCTGACTGTGGTGTACCCCCAGTTCCTTCTACACACACTTAACCCTGTCCTTTAGCTTATTGCCCTATTTTAGTAAAGCCTCATTAAAATGTTGGGTTTTGTTCCAGCATCTAGTCTTCACTGCTGACATGTAATAATCTTGCCCTGAGGAGCTTTTGAACACACAGACACCCTGGAGGCTGTACTCTATCTAATCTTAGACGCTCCCTACTTGCACATTTAGTTAAACAAGAAAAAGTCCAAATGCATGATGTACACACATCAGTCGTAGGAGGGGCTGGCAACAGGGCAGGTGGTACAGCAAATTATAAAATTGTCACCTGAGTCATCCTGTTCATGACACCTATTCAGGCCAGCAGCAGTACAGTATGTAGAGGGAAGTTCTACCTGAGATTCTTTAGTTTAGCCTCAGCTCAATTACTATTATTATCATTATTATTATTATTATTATTATTATTATTATTATTAAAGTTACATGTCCTCTCAGAAAGGGTCAGGAGTCTTTCTTAAAAAATACTAACTGCTGAGTCACCAAGTGTAGTGAGTGGAAGGATCACCCAAGCTGTTCCAGTAGGGCAGGGATCACCCAAGCTGCTTCAGTAGAGCAGGGATCACCCAAGCTGCTCCAGTAGGGCAGGGATCACCCAAGCTGCTCCAGTAGGGCAGGGATCACCCAAGCTGCTCCAGTATGGCAGGGATCACCCAAGCTGCTCCAGTAGAGCAGGGATCACCCAAGCTGTTCCAGTAGGGCAGGGATCACCCAAGCTGCTCCAGTAGAGCAGGTCTCAAGTAACTGTCTATAGGGTGAAGGGATCACCTTAGTCACTCCACAGTTGAGCAGGTCTTTAGTGACTCTCTGAAATGAGTGGGAATATAACAGTGTTCTGGCTGGTGGGTTCTGGTGAGGAATAGCAAGGCCATTTGTCCATTTAATGCACAACCAAGTCCAAACACTGGTCAGAGATCACATTATTATAGGGGGTGGAAACCTCACTGCATAGCCAACCAGCACTCAGGGCTAGTGAGCTTTCGCATGTTGTTTAGGAGTAAGCAATTATGGCTAACAAGAAATGAAGATTTAAGGGTCTGGAGTGCTCAGTATGCAATCATATGCACCCGAGTCCAGATCCTCAGCAGCCATGCATAATGTCAGGTGCAGTGTACACAGGGACAGTTACTGTGCCGGGGAGGCAAAGGCAGGATGGTCCAAGGGGCTAGCCGGTCAGCCAGTCAGCCTGCCAGCCAGCCAGCCAGCCAGCCCAGCTGAATCGATGAACTCCAGACTCCAAAGATAAGGTATAGAGCCATCAAGGTGGAGGCCTGATGGCAACCTTTGGTCTCTACTACACATAGATACACACACACACATACACAAAAAGAGAGACAGAGACAGACAGAGAGACAGAGACAGAGCAGTCAAGGTTTTTGCCTTGAACCTGGGGGAAAAAACTCCATGTGTTAAAAAGAAAGATGATATAATATGACCCTGCACGCCCCTCCCCCAAGAAAACAAAAGAAAAAAGGAACTGTTGTAAGACTGGCCATAGTCTGATGCCAGTGGACAACAATGGCATTAATCCTCACCAAAGGAAAAATAAGCAGGCAGCCCTCAATAAAGCTTTGCCATACATCACATGCTGTAGATGGGCACAGAGGGAGATTCTGTGCCCCTGACGCAGAAGACCTAGGAGGGGCCCTGTTAAGTTCAGGAAACACAACGTCAGTGGTCAAGAAAGGGAAACTTCCAGCAAGAGAGTGACAGCCACAGGAAGGCCTGATAGGCCCGCTTCCCAGCTATGTGATGGACAGCAAGGGCCAAGAGAGAGACCAAGACTTACTTTAGGAGCCCATGGCAGATCAGGGTGACAGAGACTCCCAACAAGCATGAGCATGATTTCCATAATGTCTTCTTGTCCCCATCATTAGTGTGCTGCCACCCCTGCAGAGATATCATTCTTCAGGGTCAGAAGCAGCTTCTCCAGGCCCTCTGCAGACCCCTTCTCTTCTCTGCCCTGACTGGCTTACTATCTTATATCCTGTCACCACTATAGCCCCAGAGCCTGGAACATGCTTGCCAAACCTCTGCTGACTTAGGAAATACCTGCAGGGTACCTGCTCTATGCCATCTGTTGTGGGAACTTGCCTACGATGGAAGTCTAAGCATAGGCCCTACCTTCTAGCAGAGAAAGCACGTGTTTAGTAGGTAGCTAGCGTGCAGCATGCTGGGAGGAGGGTGATGCCTCAGGGAGAGTGGAGCTGGCAGAAAGGGCCCAGAGAACCCAGCCGGGGAGAATGCCAGTGAGGTGGTGACGGAGGAGCAGATGGGGTGCTAGCCATGCATCCCTCTTGGGGAAGGTGTTTGAGACAGGCACGCCAAGGACAGGGGTATTAATAAGGTAGGTTGAGGCCTTGCATTCCAAGCCTGGACTTCCTCCTGAGACTATAGGCCTGACACCGGCCCTGCTCGGATGCTGACCAGTGTCTGGATCAACTGAATGAGAGGGATTGGGGCTGTAAATGACCTTGAGCCTCTGCTCATCCCAGGCAGCTCTGCCCTGGCATGATGCAAACAAGAGTTCTTGTTTTTATCCATTGTTTTTTTAGGTGAACAATATGTGCTAATCTCAATTATTAAAAAGTCCATTTAGAACATTTATTAGCGCAAATGAATTCAATTATTTCAAATATAGAAGCAAAATATTGTACAGGATGAAAATATATGATATAATTAGACTATTAATGAAGACATTCACATACCTCCGCATGATTGAAAATGAAAGCTTAACAGTCTCGAAAGGATGGTGCTAAATATTTACATATCTGTCTGAGGTCCACATTTTTAGATGCTAAAAATACTCATTGTTAATGATGGAGGAAGGGGCGGGTTTAAAGAAGTATTTTATATTTGTCACACCAAAGTCAGAGCCACTTCTGGCAAGTCTCCCAGGCAGTCTTTGAGATAGAAGTCCTGCTGGACTAGGAGTGGACTCTCTCCCCAAGAGTCATCACACCTGTTCCATCCTAGAGAAACGTTTGTAGGATTGCAGCATGTTGGGAAGGTTGGCCTGGAAGGTTGGCCACTGGTCTCTACATTGTAAAATCTCTGGCGATGTGATGAGGAGACTGCATCAAGAGTACAGTCGGGGCGGGGGCGGGGGGCGTGGGGAAGCAGCCCAGGCCTTTCTGCCCAGGAAGGTCTGCTTTGGCCTGGCTACGTTTGATCATCCTTGTCTGACTCGGTCAAACAATGGTGAATAGAATTTGGGGGGTAGGACTGTAAAATATGACAAGAGAGGAGGAGGAGTGACAAGCCTCATGCTGTCTGTAGTCCTGCAGCAAGGTCTCCTGGGAACTTAGCAGAGCTCAAGCCTCTGTCCATTGTACCACCCCCATGAGACTACATGGTAACGCCAATAGGTGATTAGTCTGCTTATTAAGGGGAAAAGAGCCGGGTGTGGTGGCGCACGCCTTTAATCCCAGCACTTGGGAGGCAGAGGCAGGTGGATTTCTGAGTTCAAGGCCAGCCTGGTCTACAAAGTGAGTTCCAGGACAGCCAGGGCTACACAGAAAAACCCTGTCTCAAAAAACCAAAAAAAAAAGGGGGGGGGGAAGAGGGCTGGGGCGTTGGTTCAGCAAGTGAAGCACTTGTCTTGTAAGAGTGAGAACTTCCGTTCAAATCCCCAGAGCTCATGTAATGCACATCTGTAACACCTGTGCAAGGGTGGCAAGATGGGAGACAGAGATGTTATCAGAATCATGCAGGCTAGCCAGGCTAGTTTACAAAGTGGAGAGCCAAAGATCCTCCTCAGGCAAGGACCGACCCCTAAGGTCCTCTGACCATCACATGTGTGCTATGGCACATGTGTGCTTGCATGTACATGAGCATACAAATCATACACACACATGCACAAGTTTAAAATAGAAAAAACGTTGGTTAGTGCAGTGATTGGCAAGCCAAGGCTCACTGGTGGTGCTTGCTCAATACAGTTCTGTGCATGGTCATGTCCACTCATTTGTAAATCCAAAGAGACTACACAGAGGTCAGTTTTTGCCACAGAGGTCATATGATCAGCAAAGCTAAAAGTATTTGCTTTTCTTAAAGGTCTCTGGACCTTTAAGAAAAGGACTGTTGGTCCTTGGCTTAGAGGACTAGTTCTGGTCCTGTGTCCCAGGTTCACGTCCACACCCCATCTCTTCCTGGCTATGTAATGGTGGAGCACTGTGTGCTCCCTCATGATTGTGATGCTGTTGCTCGGGGCAACTTGCTCACCCTGTCCTTCTAACACAGTGATTCCAGCTCTGGCCTAGCCCAGCTGGTCAGCTGTTCTCTGACCTTGTCTCTTGCTTGTTTACTGTAGCTCTTTTACCCTATGACCTCAGCTCACTTCCTGCCCGTTTGTGTCCTCAGTGCTCCCATGAGCAGAAGAGCTTGGCTTCTTGTGTGCATTCTGGGGCTCTGGGCTTTCGGGGTGCAGAATGGAAAGCCGCTGAGCCTTGCCAGTGCTCAGGCTGGAGTTGGTGGCTGGTGCCACTGTTCTTTATCACTCAGAACATCGCTAGACCTTGTCAGACACTGGGACACACATCCTGCTGGGATCCATCAGCCGACAGATAGACTGCCACACATGGAAGAGTGCACAGAGTATGCAAGACGTAGATATTCTGTGTGTGGGAGTGGGCCTTTCCCCAGGTGACTTCCTACTGATTGAAATCCTCTCTTTCTCTAACACTTCAAAATAAAGTGGGAAGGAAATGGGGTCAGTTGTTAAATTTGGTTGGAAATCTGAGGCCTGATTTTTCTTAGAAAGTGTGCCAGTCCCTTACCTGGCAGTGTGCCCTTCTTTCCATATCTCTTGCTGTCTTCAGTGACTGGAGGCCTGCAGAGCTGGTTATAAGTTACCATTCTTCTTACCTCAAATCCTGCTTTGCTCTCATTGTATTAGTGTGTTAAATATCTTCTTGCTATCATGGATGCAAATGAGCATCAGTATGTACAAGAGTACACACATTCACACACACACACACACTGTGAATCTCGAGCCCTTCCTGATGCTCTTCCCTCTCCTGGGAGCGCAATAGCACCAGTCAGGGTTGGTGCCCACAAATGGCCACATTTTAAAATAAACCAGGGAGAGGACTCAGCATCTGCGCCTCGTGTGTGCTTGACTTCTTCATTATCAGAAATAGTATTTTAGTTTGCTCTTGGCCCAGGGGCCCAGATTGCAGCTGTCCAAATGGCTGATGCCTGTTTTGAAGGAGAACATCTTTAGCCATCACTCAGGGCAAGCATCGGAGAATGAGATAGATTGTAATTTAGCCAAGACAAATAATGGTTTCTCTTAAAACTCGCAACAGTGCTGTGAATGAACAAGGGTTTATACAAGGTATGAGGTAAGTTTCATGCAGTCAAAAATGCGAGTCCCAGCCAGCAGCTCTGAATCGCCTTTATATTTTGGGTAACAAATTTGGTGGCATTCTTTTTTGCAATTAGGAGCCCTGCTGCTTGGAGATACCATACCCTCATCCAGATTGAGTTAGGATAAAGAAAGTTATGCTGATTTTTTTCTCTCTCTCATTTTAAAGTGTCTAATCTTTGCTTTCAAAATGTGTAAATTCTGTCAGAAAATTTGGGTGACTGAAACTCTACCCCCGGGGTTTCATTTTCTAATCTGCTCCATTGAGCCATTTCTTCCATTAACAAGGACTTAGACAGCACTGGGCTGTGGGCTGCCAGCTGCCACCTCTGTCAGAAGGCACTCGACTACCAAGCTGGGCAGCAAGGAAGAGGTTAAAGAGCCTTTTTAAAAATGGGACCAAGCAGGCAAATGTGTTCCATCCCCTTTCCAATAAGCAGTTAGAATGCATCTGAAGAAGTTTTCCATGAGAATGCGGCTCACGGATGATTGACTGCTGCGTGCTTACTTTAAAGGACTAATTGGAAAGCGCTCCTGTGTCTGGCGGGTTCCTCCCACCAGTGAAGAGTGATAAGATCCTCTGTGCCCCTTACCTTTTTGCCCTGAGGTCCCATTTGTTTCACAAAAGAGGAAGGGCAGGCACATGAAACTGCTCCCTGCAGCAGTGAGCCAGTGCCTGCCAGTCTCCTTTCAGCCTCCCTCAGCAGTGGAGTCTCTTAATCACACAGTCTTCTGCTGATTGCATGAGTCCACCGTTTGGGGTCAAAATCAGGTGTGCTCTGAATGAGAGGAACAGTTTTGCCTGCCCCAGCATTTGATAGCTAATGAACTAGGTGGCTGGTTTATTTCCAGAGCAGCACAGTGCTTAGAGCTGGTGCTCTGGCCCAGCCCTCATTTTCTCCTCTCTCCCTTCCACCCATCTCCCTTCTTAAAAGCTGCTTGCACAGTGTGAACTGTGTTCTTGTTAGTGATGTGATGAGTTACTTCTGAAAACTCACAGACCAAAAGCCATTTAAAGAGACAGTTAAGGTTTGAGTTTTTTTTTTTTTTGGTTACACTATGTTTTAAATAAAAACAAAATGATAATTTAGGCAAAGCATATTAGCCCAGGGTTTTAAGAACCCAAGAGAGCCTGTAGATTCCTGAGATGGACTCCACCCTCTGTCCACACCCATATTGGTCTCTCCGCCCATCTCTCATGCCAGGTTCTGCTCGAGTTGTAGAAAGAACCCAGTCCAGAAAAGTGACCCATCCAACATTAGTGACTTTGCCATCAAGCGTGCTGCTCCATAGGAGTACTGCATGGACTCTCTACTTCAAAGCAGGGAGGTTCTTCACTGATGGGTGGGCCCCCTTCATTTCTTCACCCAGCAAGTTCTTTATTGAGCACCTGCTGTGTTTCATGCTCTGTACAAGGGTAGCGGCACACAGTATGACCAGGGTCCTCTCAGTTGTCTGTCTTCACTAGAAACATTCAGATTCTTTCAGAGGCCTTTTAATGTTCAATGGCAGGCTAGTGTAGTGGAGTTTAGTTTTTTAAAAAAAGTGATAAAGGTTTTTGTGTATCTCTAATATAGAAAGGAGGATTCAGAGTTTGACATAAATTCTCAGATCTGTTTCAAGTAAAATCAGAGATTTTTACAAGTACCCTGACTTCTGAGTGCTTTCCTTGTATTGTTGTGTAAAATGAGGCAAAAAGGAGGGTGTCAGATCTGTGTTTGACTTAGCATGGGTGTCCACTGCACCCAGCCCTGTGTGTCAGGAGGGTCAAGAAATGTCCACAGAGCGCCTGAACCTCAAGGGTGCCTGATGAAAAGTTAGCAGGCAAGGATTCAAGTAAGGCTCAACCCTGTGTCTGTGCCCCAAAGTGTCACCAGGCAGCTGTGTTGCACGGCTTTCTATGTGTGTGGTCTGGCTGGTTGATCGTTCCCTGTGTGTTAGAAGGACTTTGGTGTGGCCTCGATATAGTAAAGAGGAAGGCCGAGGGCTGCAGAGCTCATCTAGCCGTGTTATAGAAAGCTCTTGTCCTAAGGGCTCTTCATGTTTAGACTGCACCCCTGAACAGTGGGCCTTTGAGGTGGCTGTCCCCATCTGTGCTTACCTGAAGAGTACGGTGTGTCTCATTGTGCTCAGACCTGTGCAGAATGGCAGTCCAAAGTCACCTCCCTATTACCCCGGCGTAAGGCAGTCACTTTACTTACTTTTTTGTAAAACCTCCTTTTAAAGAAAAACTTCGGGCTGGTGAGATGGCTCAACAGGTAAGAGCACCCGACTGCTCTTCTGAAGGTCCGGAGTTCAAATCCCAGCAACCACATGGTGGCTCACAACCATCTGTAATGAGATCTGACTCCCTCTTCTGGAGTGTCTGAAGATAGCTACAGTGTACTTACATATAATAAATAATAAATAAATCTTTAAAAAAAATAAAAGAAAAACTTCAAATGTACGCAAAAGTAGACAGATAGTGTAATGGGCTTATACACCCAGCTATGCCCAACCTTGTCTGTGATTTTGAAGCAAATCTAAGATAGTATAGTTATTAATCCCTAAATATTTCACCATGGAGCCCACAAATATAAAGATTTGTAAGATGCAAATTCCTCTTAGTGAGGAATAACCATAATGTGGTTGCTCTGCTGACAAACATCAAACCATAGCAGCCACAACAGCTGTCCTGTCAGCTTCAGGTCTCCAGTTGTCTTCTAGGTGTCAGCAGTGGTTTTTAGCAGTTTGAATTGCATCCAAACAAAGTTCACATCTGTGATTGGCTGGTACTCTTCTATATCTCTATATGCCCCCCCCCCCAAAAAAAACCAACCTTGCCCCTTCTTTCTGTGAAATTTTGTTGTCTAAGAACTAACTTCTTTTCTATTGGCTGGATTTTGCCAGTTGTGTTCCCGTGGCGCCATTGGCTCAATTTAGACATTTGCCAGAGTCGAAGTGCTACGCTTGTCTATTTTCTTGGTGTTACCCTCAGGAGCATAGTTCCCTGTGATGAAGAGCAAGATTGCTGGCTGTTTGACTTTCTGCTGGTGGCAGTAGCTGGGGCCGAATACAGAGAGGTGTCATAGTGATCTTGTGACTCTGCTCCTGAGAAGAGGGGCTTCCTTTTGTCCTCAGCTGTGTGGGTGTCAGCCAGACAGGACAGCAGAAGAGATGCTAGATGCTTGCCTTTTGGATCCTAGTTTTCAAAGTAGAGTTGGCTCTCTAGCGTCTTTCATTAATGATTAGTTGCTTCCCCCTAATTTGTTATAAAAGTGATTATTACTCTGGGTAGAAACATTGATTTCTTTTTTTTTTTTTTTTTTTTTTTTTTTTTGGGTTTTTTGGTTTTTCGAGACAGGGTTTCTCTGTATAGCCCTGGCTGTCCTGGAGCTCACTTTGTAGACCAGGCTGGCCTCGAACTCAGAAATCCGCCTGCCTCTGCCTTCCGAGTGCTGGGATTAAAGGCGTGCGCCACCACGCCCGGCTGAAACATTGATTTCTGTAGGGAACTGATGTGTTCATTGCCTTTCAAAACTCCATGAAGAGATAGACTGCTATACAGCTCTCAGACCAGCTGTTGAGACTGTCAGCTCACCAAGTGCCTGAGAACTGGCGGGAATCATGGCTGGGCAGTCAATCTGACTACCTTTACCTTTGTTTGAAAGGAGTTGACTAAGCTTGGCCAAGCATCCAGACCAGCTTCCTTGTCTAGAGAAGGAAAGGAGCCTCAGAGAGATGGCTTGATGCCACATCATAGTGGCACATGGTAGCTGGAACCTAAATTCTGTGGCTTGCAGGATGGTGGCATTGGCAGTAAGCCAGGGTGACTCTACTGTACATGGGACTAGAGCTGCCTTTCCATACTTGGCCTGTCTGGCTGCCCTGCATGGCCCCAAGGTGGTCAGGGAATTTGTCCCATGAGGAATGTTCCAGGACAGACAGCTCTTGAACAAGACTCCAAAAGCAGAGCTGGCATGACCAGCAGCCAAAGGGTTAACCTTGGAGCCTGGGATGACTGACCAGTGCTGAAGGGTTAACCTTGGGGCCTGGGATGACTGACCAGTGCTGAAGGGTTAACCTTGGGGCTTGGTTGAATGGCAGGGCCCAATAAAAAGTGGTCAAGTTCATCCTTGGAACTGACATCAAAGTGGGACAGCTGTGACTAGCGGCCCAATTAGTGCTTCTCCTATTTAAATGGGGTTCCTGTGAGCTGAATCTTGCAAGGCTGTTGTGATCAGGCTTGGGAGAGCAGAAGGGAGGAAGGGCTCTTCCTAATTGCAGTGTTTTTAAGGCATAATGATGTGTTTTGGGGACCTTTCTGATTAGATAATAGCACTGTAGGTTAGAGATAGAGCCAAGGAGGTTCAGTGCTGTGTTTGCTTGTTACTGGCTTGGTGTCTTTTGGTTGGCTGTTTCCATAATCACTACGAATAGTTGATATTTACAGATCCTTTTTTAAAAAAAGCAAATAATAAAACAAACTGGTGAACAGTTTAGCTTAAGGAAGCAGAGAGAGTCTGAAGACATTTCTTTGCTAGCAGGCTTGCCTTTGATTCCCCGGCAAGGCCTGTGTGTGTGGTGGAGGTGGAGATTGGGAACTAATACTGGTTTTCACATCCTGTTACGGGATTGGTGCTCAGGAGCCTAGAAAGCTAACCCATCTCTCAACTCAACCTAGAATCCTGGGCCTCTTCGCACTCATTCTTGACCTTCGACCTTCAGAGCATACCTTACCACCAGATGGTGAGGATGTAGAGAGAATGAACAGTCTGCTCTTGTGCACTTAGAGCTGGTGTGTGCTTGGGGCCTTTGGTGGAGTGAGACAAAGCTGATTTCATTCCCGTTCCCCCGGATTCCTTTTTAAAGGAGTTGAATGAGGAGACCCCTGCCTATGGCGCATGAGCATTGGAAGGCCAGGACTGTGTTGGAGGCTTTACTTACCCAGCCTTTCATCATAGGGCTCTGCCACTGCTGCACCTCGCCCACCTTTAGTCTAAAGCAAGGAAGCCAGGGGGCTAACATTTCCCCAGACTTTGATTAGCCTGGGAACTTTATCACACTGCTTCCCTATAGCACCTTCCCATCCTGGCTTTACCAGATTTCACAGCAGTACACTGTAGATTCTTCCCACTGTGGATATGGTGATGAGCTGTGGGGCAGATCAGTAGAGAGGGGCTGGAGAGACAGCTCCGCTGGGATGATCCCCAGCAACCATGTAACAGGCAGGCATGGAGTTCAGTCTATAACCCTCTGGGGCACCCAGCCAGCTAGCTTTATCGAAACGGTGAGCCCAGCTTCAGTGAGAGAGATGCTGCCTCAGAGAACAAAGTGGAGAGCGATAGAAAACACTCTCGGCCTCTGACCTCCATATTCACCATCCACACCCATACACACATGAACATGTGTATGCACCATGCTCCCACATGCTCTGGTCCCAGCTGACTGTCAAAAGTAAGCTGAGCCACAGCTGCAGTGGAATACATATGGACTCACTTTCCATATGGGCAGAACGGGTGGGTGATTTTAGCACCTAGCCTTCCTAGTCTATCTAAAATACTCATGACTTCAAACCTGGCCCACCTGAAGCCCTTATGTCTGTGAGGGAACAAATCCAACTGGACCTTGTCAACCTCCCTAACACTGGGGTCCTTTTACAGTTCCTCATGTTGTGGTGACTCCCAACCATAAAGTTCTTTTCAGTGCTACTTCACAACTGTAATTTTGCTGCCTTATGAATTATAATGTAAATATTTGATATTCATGATATCTGATAAGCAATCCCTATGAAAGGGTCATGCAAACCTCAGGGTGTCATGTCCCACGGATTGTGAAGTGCTGAACTAGAAAATATCTGTGCTAGAGTTAGAGTGTTGGGGAGGCAGAGAACAGACACTGCTGTCAGTTTCTACGTGATTTAACTGACAAAGTAGCTAAGTCAACTTCCTTCTGGCAGTTACCTGCTTGATGGCTTTGTTATCTGTATGCGATGTGTCCCAGTCACCCAACTTTGACCATGGCATAAATCTGGTGACGCTTTTGAAGTGTCGTTTTGGAAAGCCTAAAGTGCATTGAGCAGCCAAGTTTTCCCTATTAATTCTGGGCTTCAGAAAGGGATTAAATTGTGGCATGGCCAAGTAACAGTGTCTCCTTTCCTCCTCATTTGCCCTCCTGTTCACCTGAAGCCTCAACTGCTTCTGCCTCCCACACAGCAGTCAAAGCATCAAATCACAGTCCTAACCTCAGTGACTAACCATCCTTCCAGGTGCTTCTCCTCACTACAACCACCCAAGACCCGCCTCTGGCCTACTGGGGCCACCAGAGTCTAGCCCACCCTCTCCTGGCTTGCCCCATCTACCAGCCTTTTGCCTGCCCTGGAGCTCTCTGCCTGTTCTTCCTTGAGCCAAATGCTGTGTGGCCTCTAGATGCCTACTGTGTCTTCCCTTTCCCTGTGGCAAGTGCTCCCCCACCACACTCCTTTATCACTTGAGCATAGACAAACATAGAAGCAGACTGGTGAATGGAACCCACAGGGACAGAGCCCCAGGTCCCAGATTTGCACCGTTTGGCCATGTTTGTTTCCCAGCCCTTTGTTTCTTTCCAGTTGCTTTTTGTTGGTGGTACCATAGTGTTTTAAAGCAAATCCCTGATGCCTTTGTCATTTCGCTCCTGAGTACTTGATTCTATGAAACAGAACACTTGCTTTTGTAATCATATTCCTAATAGCTCGGCTGACAGAAGGAAGAACAAGTCCCCAGCTTGTGTCCTCAGTCCCTGCTGGTATCTGACTCTCTTGGAAATGCCCTTTGCTTGGTGTCTGTGGTTGTTTTCTGTATATGCTCTGATTGGCTCCTCTGTCCCGTTTCTCCAGCTCGGTTCTGTGATCTCTTGGCTCTATTTTTCTTTCTGTTTCCTTTCTTCCTAATGTCCCTCGCTGTCTCTGAGTCCTAGCTCCCATTGCCCATGCTCCTGTCCAGCCACCTCATTTCCAAGGACTTCTGCTCTGTGCCCTTGGTTTTATTTGTTTGTTTGGTTGGTTGATTTTTTTTTTTAATCGCTTAGTTCCTTATTCTTTTAGCCCATTTTGAAGCCGTTGGTTCTGGTTTTTATTGGGCTAGTGGTCACTAAGGTAAACTACTGTCCTGTTAAGTTTTTATATTGTTGTCCTAGGTAAAGTAGAATCAGGATTCAGCCTTACCCTCATTTGGGGCTCTAGGGCAGCGCTCCCAAACTCCTGAAGTAGCTGGTACACTCTGACTCTCCATACTACAGGGCATTGGAAGCTGTTAGCTGACCCACTGCGTCTGGTTCTGTGACATCCTGACACCCTGTCCTGCTCCTAGCAGATCTGCAGAGGACTGCTTTGCCAAGAGGAGCATTTTCTAGAGGGTCCAGACCCTTGCTGAGTGGCTGCTCATACCCACAGGGTGGGGCTCCATTTGGGGCCAGCTTTTCCTGTGCCTTCCTTTCAGTGTTCTCCTTCAGCTAAGGAAGGACCCTCCTGTTAGGGTAGCATTTCCCGGTGGCCTTAGGGTTTGCTGGCCCTGGCTGGTCCTGTGTCCTGTGTTATCAGGGCTTGTTTGGTTTGCTGGAGCTTCCATCATCTCTTGCTGCCTCACTTGCTTAGTTTGGTATCCAGGGGAAAGTTAGGAAAATCCCAGAATTAAATTTAATTAATTTATTCAAACTAGGTAGCTTCCTCTTTTGTACCACTGCCCCCTTTCAGGTCTCTGTGTGGTATACATTGCCTTTCTTTTTCTTTTCTTTCTTTCTTTTTTTTTTTTTTTTTGTTGTTTTTTTTGTTTTTTTGTTTTTTCTAGACAGGGTTTCTCTGTGTAGCCCTGGCTGTCCTGGAACTCACTTTGTAGACCAGGCTGGCCTCGAACTCAGAGATCCGCCTGCCTCTGCCTCCCAAGTGCTGGGACTAAAGGCGTGCGCTGCCACGCCCGGCCCTACGTTGCCCCTTGACCTGGGTCCTCTCTGGTCATGTGTCAGGACCGTCATGCTCCTTCTGGGCTATCCCTTGGGCTGAGTACCGTCTATAACCCTGCTGGTCTCTTCCTTCCTCACCACTCCAGACATTGGGAGACTTCCCCAAAAGCTCTAAACCTTTTTGCTATGATTATAGTAAACAGAAAATAAAAGAAAAATCTTTATCCAAAGGTACTTAAATTATAAAATGCAAGGAAAAAAAACTCCATTAAAGATAGTACATTAATAATGAAATATATGCTGAAGTGAATATCTCCAGACGAAAGGTCCTGGCTTACCTGCTCCCAGCAGAGAGAACAGATAGCTTACTGTGATTGAATCTGTATGCATTTGCGCATGGCTGTGTGTGTGTGTGTGTGTGTGTGTGTGTGTGTGTGTGTGTGTGTCTGTGTCTGTCTGTGTCTGTCTGTGTGTATACCTGTTACATATGTGATTCAAAACAGTAGTTAGTGGTATCTGAGATAGTCTGATCTCAAGATTCATTCACAAGCATGACACATCAGTGAAGCCTGTGATGAAATGGGAAGGAAGACTGACCTGAGCTTGGGCCTACCACTTACTTCGTGGCACTAGGTTGTGTCTCACTTGTAAATCAAGGAGCTTGGATACTTGGCTCCGAGCATAGGATTCTTGTAAGCCTGAGTTGCTAGTAGCTGAAAACAAGCTGTAACCCTCCAGTGCAGGAGCCAGAGGAAGAGCCTTTTCTGAGCTGGTCTCTGCTGTAAATGGAGCTCTGCGAGCGAGCAGAAGCCCAGCAGAAGCCCAATGCTTCCGTTTAATTTTACAATTACCCATTTGCAAGTAGCCACTGACTCTTTCTCATTGTTGATTCACAGTGGTGGTGTCATGGGGGATGCATTTGAGAGCGATTTCTTGGAGCAATTCAGTGCTGAAAATAGAGCAGGCATTCCTGGAAATTTTGAATTAACACCCACAGATTGGAATGGCCTGGAATTTGTGTTTTGAATAAGCTTACAGCGCATTGTTTATTCAGGAGCAGTGGTTCTTACACAGTGAGGGCCTGTTAGGAAGCACTAAGCTAATGACAGCAGCAACCTCATCAGCATGTGCCATGTGTTAGATCACTTATATACCGTGTTACTCCACCACAGTGTGTTCATTATTCTCATAGTCTAAGAAAAAGCTAAGATGGGGGTAAGCTCACCAGTGCCAGGCAGCTAGTGCAGAACCAAGGGGGCTGTGGCTGCCGTGAAGAAGTGCTCAGATAGTCTTCTGGTACTGGGTCTGCTCTGAACCCTTGGCATCTATGGAGTCATTCTGTCTTTCAATTCCCACGTGGACGCTGCTGTTCTATCTTCTACAGATGAGGAGACTGGGCACAAAGACAGTATATGGCTTAGCTAATTCAAATCCTTTCATCAAGGAGCCATGGACTTGGGAAGTACCTACCGCAGGAGTTCCTGCCTGCTGGACCTAGTGTCACAAAGTGGCTGAAAAGGCCTGGAACCTCTCAGCCCTTCCTGCAGATGTTAGGTGAGGGAAGGGCTCTGGGTGAAGGACTATAACGCTGGCTCTTTACACTGAGGGGCACGTTGAGTTCTTTAGCCATGCTGCATGTGGCCTGAAGCTCATGCTACTCCTCAAGTCCTGAGTTTTGAGGCCATTTGCAGAAACAGATTCTCAGTCACAGGTGTCAGAAGCATATTGCAAAGGTTATATCCTCTCCCAGATGACCATGGTCATCATCAAGGGGCATTAGAGATTCCCAACTCGAGCTGGTCACCTGCTATTGCGGTATGCATGACAGCTATGTGTCAGTGCTAACCTGTTTAGAAAAGTGTACATTGGAAAGGCACTAATGCAGAGGCTGTGGTGGCATGCTCTTAAAAAATTTGTTGTATTTTTGGTTGTGTGTGTGTATGTGTCCGCACATATTAGTGTAGGTGCCTATAGAGTCCTTGGAGCTGGAGTTACAAGAAGTTGTGAGCCCAGGTCCTCTGCAAGAGCCCCAAGTGCTCTTAAGGCTGAGCCATCCTTCAGATCCCTTTGTGATATATCTTCATGAAGATTTTTAAATAATACTTGCTGACAGTGGTCTGAGGGCTGGAGTTGTTTGTGTTTGCTTGTTTGCACTATTTCCTACCTTCAGGTTTGCTTCTAGAGAAAGTGAAGCAGTGCCTTTGAAAATACAGTAGCTCAAGACTGGTCAGTCTCTAGACACCTGGACAAAGGCACTGGGCCACCAACAGTGCCTTAGATACCATCAGTGACAGAGAGAGTCCAGGGCATCAGCAGCAGGCCCAGCATGGCTACCTGCCCTGTGGTTATTGAGCCGGTTGTGCAGAAAGTCTTTAGTGGTTTTTAAACGTGAAAAGAACAAATTTGAAATAAATAAATTGATCCATTAACCTGTTATAGAAAGGTTTCCTCTGTGCTCGGTACCCCGGATCATCTGAGATGAGGTCCACTAAGCCAGACTGTAATAGATTTTCAGGGTGATATGTGGACTGTAAAGCGACCATTAACCAACTTGCTTTGTTTATGAGAGCCGGGCACTTAATGACACTGGCCCTGAGCTGGAAACACATTCCACTATGGTGTGTTTCAGCGTGGCGAAGCCATTGATCAGATGAAAATGACCAGTTAGCAAGTAAGTGTTTCCTGGGCCGGAGGCTTTTGAATAATGTGTTCTTCAGTTAAAAACAGCACTTTAAGCAATTGTTTAAACCTAACCATTTGGGAACAAGGGAGAGAGCTTCATGAATAATTTATTTTCAAAAGAAAATATTGAGGGATCTGAACTTATTCACCTTCCAAACCTTCTGACTAGAGTGGAAATAAATACCACCAAATACTAGGACACAGACCAATGGAAGTCCGAATGCAGACAAGATGTGCAGAAGCTCATGCACTGCAGTCTTTAAAGCCTTTGTGGAGAAAGATGTAGGCATGTAAACAAGAGTTTAAAATAAGAGCCGGGTATGGAACCGCTGGAAGGGGTGCAGGATTTTAGATGTAACATTGAACATACATTTGCATAGTGCCATGGGAAAGCTTGAAATGCGGGTAATCCGTCCTTGTGTCTGAAAGGACTCCATCAAAGCAGCCCAGTTTGATCCCATGTGCTTAAGCATTGTGCTTTCCACTTTCTAAACAGATCGCCATCTGATAAGAATGGTATGTCCTTGCTTCAAGGTTGAAGGAGAGTTTGGTGATATGCAGCTGTGTATACCACATCAGTGTTGATGTGCCCCACCCCCTCACTCCACGCCATTGAGGACTCACAATTTTCTGTTTGTGGTCCTGTCTAACATGTGGCCACAGTGATTTGCTCTCATGGGTGAAATCTCATTGGCCATCTTGGTATCAGAGGAGTTAACGTAGACACAATGGCCCTGAGAGGCCTGATGGTCCTCACAGCATCTAACATACCTGTCAGCACTTACTAATGATCGACCCACTTAATCCTAGCTGTCTCCTGAACTGGGTACAGTTGTAACCTTCATTTATAGATGACAAACTGAGGCTGGAGTACTTAGTTATCTGGGATCTCAGAGCTAATGTTCTTAACTCATCTGGCATCCATATGACAACTTCTTGGCCATCCTCACCTCAGACCAGAATGGGTGCCATGATGGATGGTCCACACCGTGCAAGGGTGCACACAATATTCACCACCTATTTTCAACTCCATGACAAAGTCAAACACAGTGATGATTCAAGAAGATGCTAACAAGCCGGTATCCGATAGCAGATTTTCAGACTGTCAAAGCCCCTCTCACAAAGCTCTTGTTTTCTCCAGGTTGTCAGGGTAACGTGGTTGGAAACATGTAGCACACACACTCCCAGCAGCCAGGCGCCCATGCTTATATAACAAGAGCGAGACACGGGGGAACACTATATAAAGCACAGGGCTTGAGTGGATGTTCATAACATTAACACAAAAATTAAATTGTTTTCATGTTAGGATTAAACGGAAGTCTTTGTTTTAAAAAGACATCCGTCAGTGGGGGGCGGGGGGGGGGGTAGGTGCCATCATCAGAAGATGGAGCCAGAGTGTCTGAGCCTTAGCTAAGAGAGGCCACATTCTCCAGCAACGAAGGGCGGCTGGGGGGGGGGGGGGGGTGGTAGCTGGAACCCATTCCGGATGCCAGCTCTGAGTATAGACTTTACGTGATGCAGGAATCTCAATGGTCCCATCTTCTGTTTCTGCTTGCTGCTTCTGGGGCCTTTAAACAATTTCATGTTTAAGATAGTGGGCTTCCCATTTTGAGCCAGTCACACTTGAAAAATAACCCTTGAAATTATGTGAACTTAATTTCTAGCCATTTTGTTTCAGAAATACTAACCTCAGGGGGTCTTTGTTCTCTACACTAAAACTTAATCTATTTGGAAAATTCCATTTACTCTCTGTAGAAATGGACCGGCCATGGTTCCTGTGAATGATACGGTTGCTATTATCCCTGAACACTGTAAAAATGAACTTTGAAACAGTTGGGTAGGACCAAACAAGAATCATGCCTGGCTTGGAAATGGCTGAGCAGACCTTATGCCTCCATAGTTCACTAGTCATATATGTTCAGCTTTTGTAGTTTTATTTGGAAATGTTTTTCTTACAAAACTAAGTAAATGGATCAATTGTGTTTACATTGGTGCTGAAATGTCACCCACATCTGCAGCCTGGAGAGTGTCTGTTACCTGAGATGCAGGTGTGATGAAGTCATCTTGATGTGGACTCCACCCAGCTTTTCCCCCCACATAGAAGGAAAGGACATTTAACACAATTACTGATTATTCAGAAGGTTTGTCAGAAAGATTCCAAAGTACAGGCTAGCCCCTTACCTGGATACATCTGAGTGTGTCTAAGCACACACTTTAAACACACACATTATTTCCCCGAAGTATATCCAAGGAAATAGACTGACACTTAAACAGTGGCCAGAGTTTACTGCTGAGAAAACAGAGCAGGTAAGCAGCGCCTGCTGTGTGGCAGTGCTCTAGATGCACAAGAGAGCCTGTAAACCCTGCCTCTGGGGGGGAAGTGCTGCTCTGTGAGCTTCTCGGGGTTGTGTTCTGAAGTTCTAAAGGTTGTGGAAGGAGAGATGCCCTCAGAAAGGGCAAGAGTTCTAGTCCCATGTTGCCTCCAGCATTTTGTAGCAGATACTTGTTCTGTGATCAGAAGCAACTTCAGAAAGGAAGGGACAGGCTATCGTGGTAAAAAAAAAAAAAAGGCTCGGTGGCAGTGGGCAGCAGCTGGTCACATCGTATCTGCAGTTGGGAAACAAGGCAGGTGAATGCTGGTGTTCAGCTCCCTCCTTTTAATTCAGTTCAGTAGCCCAGCCCCTGGGATGGCATCGCCTACATTCCAGACATGGCCAGTAAGACTAACAGTGAAGAGAATCCGTCATAGCTTCTCAGAGGTTTGGGGTAGAAAGCAATGCAGCTGCTTTCCAGCTCTAGACCTGTGTGAGTCTTCTGGGACCTGTTATTATAATCTGAAATATGTCAAATTCTTGAAGCATGTTTCCAAATGTGATTCACTCAAAAAATAATTGCTAGAGGTCACCAGCCACATGCTATCATCTTTCCAGACGCATGGGTCCTAGTGGACCCAACCTGGCCTGTTGTCTCTGGTGGTAAGGGACTATGGAGCTTCCCCAGTGAATAGGCAGTTGGTCCGTGAAGGCTCAGTTTCCCATCATGTGCCCTGCTGCCTTCATTAGGCCCTGATGCACAGAGGCCAGTAGCCAATTGTTATTTACTGTAGAAATCTTGGGAAAGCTGTTTCCCAGAGCTGTCAGCAGGTCTTAGAACATTCATGGGAATGATGAAAAGTCTGCCACACTAATCATCAGCAAGCGCTTTACATTGTTCAACAGCAAATAATCTGCCAGCCTCTTTGAAGACCACAAAGAAAGAGCCCTTTGAATTGGGGCTGAAAACTACCAGAGCTTTCAAGCTCCACAGAAACTCTGTGTTGTTCAGAGCCACCGCCCAAGCCGTTTTCCTCCCTCTTCTCTGAAGGGTCTCCATGTGCCAACCTGAGCTTGCCATCCCCAGCCAGCCATCTCGCTGGCATGTAGTGGGGTGAAACCTGGACTGCTGGGCAAAGCCTCCTTCCAGCTGAAGGGCTAATGACGTTAGCAAGAGTTTAGTCTCCTTGCTGTGGTTTTCACTTAGATGGAACTTTCCAGGGCACAGTCTCAGTCCTCTAGCCTTGCAGGCGTAGCTCTAAGTGATTGGCCAACTGTGACTGTGAGCCTCCACATCCTTTCCTAGCAACCTGTTCACTCTTACAGCCTTACCTAAGTGTGTCCTGCTGTCTCCTTTACAGACCATAACAAGTCATTGAGCTGTCCCCACTCGGGGCCTCCTGTTTCCATGTTTGAGGTACCTGTGTCCCCTGTTATGTGTTCTCCTTGGTGTGAGCTGCCTCTCTTGCCCAGTTGGGAAGGGAAGCTTTGCATACCTTGTCCCCAAAGTGGGTTCTCCTAATGTCTCATCGATAGGCACATCACTACCCTTGCAATTCATCACGGGAGACTCCTCTCACATGCAGTTGTCCATGCGAACACAATTCCAAGGACCTGAGAGAGAGCCTGGCTCCAGGGCTATCAACTGGAGGATCCCATGTGACTCCATGCAAGTGTGTTTGCAAGTGAACACACACACACACACACACACACACACACCCTGCGCTTTGCCACATGTGTCTGTGGTGCTGCTGGGCGATGGATAACCTCAGTGGAACAGGGCAGGGCTTCTGCTTATGGATGTGGGCATCTGAGACTTCAGAGGGGAAGGACCTGGTGCTTATTCTGCTCTTGGCTTCCATTTCCAAAGCTGTGACCATTTAAGTAAATAATTGTTCTCTCCCTCCTATCCTCAGAGCCTCCAGGAAAGGACACGTTAGCTGTGGGTTCTGATTACTGAGCACCCTACGTGGCTGCTTTAAGGCAGTCCACACAGTTCCAGTGAGAGCTGGCCTGTGAGCTCTGGTGGGCAGACACCCCCTGTAAATTCCTGGACTGAAAAACTGCTTCCTGAGGTCCTTGGTAGACACTCATCCTCAGCCCTCAGGTGCAGTTGCTGGTGTCCTCCAGCTGTGGTCCTTCAAAGGTTTCTCTCTAGCCACGGGTCCTGCAGAAGTTTCAAGTGATAGGCCCGAGATCACCGAAGGCACTGTGCTCTGTACTAGAGCTGTCCTGGGGATAATCCTGCTGTTAGAAACACTAACAGATTTTACTAAAGCCCATTAAGTCTGATAACTTCACTCCCAAAGGTCAGGAATGGGGGGTTCCGGTTAAATGAATTCTCTACAGTAATTACCATTCAGAGATGGACGGGTCTTGAAAGGTGTGTAATTGCATGCAGTAACCTCTTAAGAAGTACATGTTGAATTGGCCAAAGCTAGAGTGAACCATAGAGATCATCTCGTCCAAACAATAGGAGACTGGCACGAGGAGGAGCCAGTGACTTGCCTAATGTAACAGTGGGTGTGGAGAGCCAGGATGGGCTTTTCTCAGTGAATGTCCTGCCCTGTGTGTTCAGGCCAAGATGAACTGGAAGAGAGTATGGGGAGTAGAGGATATAGCTGCTTGGGGTCCAGGGTTAGGTCCTCTCTGGGTGCACATATATGTGCAGCATTCTAGACTTCAGGTGTGCTGTTTCAAGGTCTTCATCCGGAACCACCCTCTGGACAAGACTGTTCTTAAGCACTGCTCTCCTCCTGTGGGCTGAGTCCCAGGAGCTGTCTCATTCTACCCAACTTCATGCCCTGTGTGCCACCTTCCTGCTTTGTTCATGTAAAGGGACTTTTGCTGTGCTTTTCTGGGAGTGCAGAACTAAGTGTGTCAGAACCCTTGCCTGTATTCAGATGTGCTTGACACTCTTTGTAGTCCCTGGGCAGATAGGCCAAACTGGATTTGTCCTGCAGAAACTGCTGTGGGCGGTGCCTGCTTGGGAGTCTAGGAGTCTTTGCAAACCGAGCATGGCTGGGGGGGGGGGGGTGTTACTGATTGCAGCCTGGCCTGGGCTTTTTCTCTGGAAGGATTTGGGGGTGTTGCTGGTGGGTTGTTTTGTTTCTCTTTAAATAGCAAATTCACTTTTAAGCCACTGCCCTTGGAAGTTGCAGGAACAGCCTGTGGGCAAATGAGAAAGCAGATTTGTCTGTGGAGGGCTGCTGGAGTGACTCCCTCTAGCAGCCTGAGCCCCTGCTCACAACCCTGCTTTTTTGTCCTCCCTGTTCAGCAGCTCTGCTGGTTAGGTGGGCTGGCTCCTTTAGTGAGCTTTTTAAAAGGCACCCCACTCTGGACATAAGATCACTACTTCTCCTGTCTGTCACATAACTTACATCTTTTGAAGCGGTCCCTTTCATCTTAGCTGTCAATTTTATTGACATGAAATATTTAACAATATCCTCTTAATTCTACTTTTGACGACTCTGGAATCTGAACATTGTCCCCAATTTGTCCCTGTTCCTGGTAAATTCCAAGTCTCTGCTTCCTTCCTGAGTAAATCTTACTAGTGTTGTCATTGTCATGACTGCTCTCTTCTGCATGTCACAGGTTTGCTAATACTCTGATCATGTGTATTGTAATACTCTCCTGCTTCTCTGGAATTAACCTGCTTTCCATTGTATGACTCTTAAATGAAAGCTTAGGTAGTCAGTGCTTGTAGAAGTATTGGAAAGCTAGAAATGTTCCCCTAAGCATGGCATTACCTGCATGCCACACATTTCAATGGATTTAATTATCATTTAGTTCAAGATTATTTTCTAATTTTCTTTTTGATTTCTTCTTTGGCTTCTGTGATTTCCAGAGTCTACAGTTTAATTTTCAGATACCTTGGGAAGGAATTCTGATGTATTCTTGCCAATGGTTTGTAGCGTCATTTTTGGTCGGAGAATGGATTCTGCGTGAATTTGAAACTTGAGTTAAGCCCCCCCTGCTTCTGTTGTAACTTATGTGTATGCCGCAGGCCACACAGCTGAGGGGCTCTCCTGTCTGTGTCCTTCCTGTCACTCAGAGAGGGCTGTGGCCTGTTCCTGGAAGCCTTTTCACTTAGGGCCGTCTTATCTCCTGGACCACAGCTTCCTAAAACTATCGCCACTTTTAAGCTTTCTGACTCCTTTTCACCAGAGAAATCTTTTCATGACCCTCAGCAGAAGATATATAAAATAAGCATGCTCTTCAGACTTTTGCTGATAAAATGCCATGTTTACCTTAAAACAATTCTTTGCTGTGCGTATAATTTTATTATTTACTAAAGATGAAAGCAGATTTACATGCCAGCTCAATGGGTGTCTTTGCTTATTTTACATAAACAGTTCCTTCTTGGCCGAGGATGAGACGCTGCAGTGGTGCAGCATATAGACATCTTTATTGTCACCAGTGCTGAGAGTGCCTCTCCTCGGAAATGCATCACACAAAATGGCAGAAGACTCTTTAGGACCATTTCAGAATTGTTAGGAGGAGTCTCATCATAATCTCACACCAACATTCATGCTATGCTCTTCTTTCTTTAAGAAGTCAAGCCAGCAACTCAAAGAGCAGTTTTTGTTCTGACGCAGCAGTCTGTGTACAACTAACTACTCTGGTGCAGGCTAAGCAGTGACAGCAGGAACACAGTGTCTTCGCTTCCATAAGAAAACAGGAGCGGAACTCGTTGTGTGTGCAGTGTGAGCGATGCATATATGTGAGCCATATATACAGAGGCTTCATTCTGACCCACAGTATTTTAGGCACTTTGTTGCTTTTGTGTGGTACAAGGGAACATGTAGTGTGAAGTGCCCTGTTGTGTGTTCAGACCCAAGGCTACAGTGAAGTCATGTGATGTACTATGGGCAAATGCTGCCAAAGCACCTCAGATTCATGATACATTTGATCTTGAATTTACGTTTGGTTGTTTTAGAAACCTCACAGTTTAAGAAGTTAGATTTGGCCGGGCGGTGGTGGCACACAACTTTAATCCCAGCACTTGGGAGGCAGAGGCAGGCAGATTCTGAGTTTGAGATCAACCTGGTCTACAGAGTGAGTTCCAGGACAACAAGAGCTATACAGAGAAACCCCGTCCCCGGGGGTGGGGGTGGGGGTAGGAGGGTGGAGGGGAGGAAGTTAGGTTTGGGGCTGGAGGGATGACTCAGCTGTTCTGAACAGTAGAGTTCATTTCCCAGTACTCATGTTGGCCAGCTCATAGCCACCTGTAACTCCAGCTCCAGGAAGCCAGTGTATCTGCCCTCTGAGGCTGGCTACACTCAGGTGCAGGGACTCACACACACACACACCTACACATACACATACATAAAAATAACAGATAAATCATAAAAAATAATCTGGGTTCCAAGTTACTTCACTCTTCCATTTTTCTTTCTCTCTTTTCTAGAAAAAGAAAATTTTAAACCCCCATTGCTTGTAAGCGATGGTCTCCCCTTTTTGTTTAGAGTGAAAATGTAGGGACCAATAGGTGGGGCTTAAGGGGTATGGGACATGGTTAGTGGGTGGTCAAGTGAGTGACCTTAATTCTCTTCTGACATACAGTAAGCGTTCATGCGGGATCTAACAGACTGCCACAGATTTCTAAGCTTGGTGAGCCACAAGTTTGGGCGAGGCCACCATCCCCCTGCAGTAGATTATTTTAACCACTGTTCTATTGCTGTGAAGAGACACCATGTCTACAGCAACGCTTACAAAAGAAAGCATTTCATTGGGGCTGGCTTACAGTTTCAGAAGTTCAGTCTATTGTCATCATGGTGGGGAGCTTGCAACATGCAGGCAAACATGGTGCTGGAGAAGGAGGATCCACAGGCCACAGGAAGAGAGAGTGACAGTGGACCTGAAACCTCAAAGCACACTCCCCGGTGACACACTTCCTTCAACAAGGCCATGCCAGCTTCTCCTAACCCCTCAAGTATAGCTACTACCTGATTTCTAAACACACAAATATCTGAGCCTTTCAGGGCTGTGGTGGTTTGAATAAGAATGGCCTTCATAAACTCATTTGAATGTTTAAGGTGTGGCATTAGGAGGTGTGGTCTTGTTTGAAGAAAATGTGTCATCCCATTGGGATGGGCTTTGGGATTTCAAATGCCTAAACCAGGTTCAGTCTCTCTCCTCCTCCCTCTTTCTCTTTCCCCCCTCCTTTTCTCCCTCCCCCCCCTCCCTATTTCTCTCTGCCTGTGGTTCCAGGTGTAGAACTCTCAGCGCCTGCTCCAATACCATGTCTGCCTGTGTGCCAGCATGCTACTCACTATGATGAGGTTGAAACCTCTGGACTGTAAGCCATCCCCAATTAAATGTTTTCCTTTAAAAGAGTTGCCACGGTCATGGTGTCTCTCCACAGTAATTTGAAAAAAATACAACAAAACTCTACAATAGAGGCTAGTCACATTCAGACTACCACAAGGATGCACTGTCAGTCTGTTTCAGGCACTGGGGTCCACCATTTCCCTGTGTCAGATAGAATCCTAGGTTTGGTCTATAGCCATACCGCCCTGAACACACCCTATCTCATCTGATCTTAGAAACTAAGCAAGGTCTGTCCTGGTTAGTCATATGGGAGAATCCTAGGTATGGTTCCACCGAGAGCAGTGTTCTGGCAGTTTTTAACTACTCAGAACATGGCAGAATGGCTGTGTATGCCAAGTGCCAGGGCTACTTTCCTTCCTCTCCCTGAGCACTTGGCATGCTCACGCCACATTCTCAGACACACTGTCCAGCTGCCCAGTAATCAGTTATCACAGCCCTTGCTTCCTGGCCTTGCTGAGCTAAACACTCCAGCCTCTTCTGGATGCCTGTCCATTTCTCCTCCTTCAATACCTCCAAATGGAGGTATGGGAACACCTTTTGTAAGGTACTGAAGGGAAAAATCATCTAGAACAAAGGAAAAAAAAACAATAATTCACAAATAAGCAAACCTATTTTGCAGCTAAGCTGTTGTTGAATTATCTGCTTTAAAAACTTATTAAAACTTTTCAAACTAAGCCTGTGTAGCTGTATGGCTGAGCAAAATGGTATGTATAAAGTTGCTGGGTTTTATTTGCTGGTTATGTTTTTCTGTCTATGTAGACATAAATGTCAGCTCATGTGCCACCATGTGGATATGTTTATCACATTTTGGGGCACGTGTGAATTTGACAGTGAACTTAGAGGGAAGCTGTTTAGCACTTGGCAGTGGTCTGAGAGAGAAGTTGAATATCTCCACCTAAAGCTTGGAGGTATCAGAACACATAAGAAAGGATGGGGTTGGGGGTGGGGCTCAGTGGTAGGTCAGTGCTTAGCCTATACAGCCCTAAGTTCCATCCCTAGCATGCTGAAGGATGTCCAGGGAGAGTAAAGGTGAAGACAGACCAGACCTGGGGGCCTGCTTCTCACCTGCTGCTTCTGTTTGAATGAAGTGGATTTCTAAACAAAGCCACATCCGCAGCTAAATAGTCTAGGGAAATTCTGCTAATGGAATATTGCTTAATTAAGGGACAGAATACATAAAGTTTCACTTCGTTATTAGTAAAGAACATGCACATTGCTGTTACCTTCAGTTAACTTCAGTATCTAGGTCACCTCATTTCATACCCTAGCATATGGAATTTTGGTGTTGCTTTGGTGTTCTGTGTTTGACGTGGGAAGAACTTTTCACTGTCTGGAAGGAGACTGAGTGGCTAAGGAAGTTTTGTGCAGCAGGTGCCTGTTGACCCCAGGGCCTGAGCAGCACCTTGTGCTCTGTTCAATGGGCAGAGGCTTTGCTGACCTTCCTCCTGTGTGAGGGGAGAATGCTAAAAGCCAGGGCAATCGCCAGAACACTGCGGAGAAGGCTTCTGGCAGTTTGAATGGCCTGCCCAGTGTAGCTAGTTGCTGGTGATTTCACAGGTAGGTAGGATATATCTGACTGCTCTTCCCCTCCCACACCCACACGTCCTCTCCGGGCTTCCTGTCCTAGTGAGCTTCACCTATGACCAAAAGCAAGTTAAAGAGAAAACCGTCTATTTCAGCTTACAACTCTCAGGTCACTCCATCACTGAGGAAAATCAGGCCAGGTACTCAAGGCAGGAGCTGAAGCAGAGGTCATGGAGGAGCAACGCTTACTGGCTTGCTCCCCTTGGCTTACTCAGTGCGCTGGCCCTCCATATCAGCCATTAATAGAGAAAACACTCTCCAGTTTTGCCTACAAGCCAATCTGATTGAAGCATTTTCTCAGTTGAGATCTGTTCCCAGATGACTCCAGCTTGTGTCAAGTTGACCACACACACACACACACACACACACAAAAGCAATAATAATAATGACGATGACAACAACCAGGATACCTCATTTGGCCAAACACAGGTAAAGAGCAGAGAAGCCTATGGGTATAGTACACATGATATCACCTATCAGGGTCCATCCCCCAGAGGAGACCTCCACCTAATGCTTTGTGTGTAAGCTGAAGAGGATGTGTGGGTGGGGATTGTCACAAAGGTGAGCAGGAACTGGCTACTGCCACCTTTCTGCTGTGGGGACAAAGCCACCCAGTCCGTGTGACCTTGCCATGCCGCTGTGACTCTACTGGATGGTGGGATTTAGCAGACACTGAGAAGTGCAGTTCTACAGCCTTTTAGCCAGCCCAGTGCTCCCCAGCCAGCACTTGCTGTTGACCAAAAGTCTAGTTGGCGTCCTCTTGGTGTGGGCCAGCTTCCCAAGCACAGTGCAGTACAGAGGGGTCAGTGAAGAGACCCAGCACAGATCTGAACCGAAGTCTGGTCTGCTTACTCTAGCACACCTTGCACTAACCCACTGCAGGATCTTGCGTAAGTGAGCTGCCTGCCCTCTCTCCCAAGTACCATGCTAGGAGGAATTCTCCCTTCTAATAGGAATGGAGTGAGGTGTTAGAAAGAACAGAAGCCTGGAAGATTCCCTTGTTCTCAGGCTGTTCTTGGGTCTCCGGGCTATCTCACTTTTGCCAGGGAGGAAAACTGTTTTGTATAAAGTGAGCAACTGATGTTAGCTCTGTATTTATCCCTCACAACTGGAAGGAAGTAGGTGATGTTCTTATTTGTGAGATATGAAACCAAGGCCAGAGAGGACTAAGTCGAGGGCAGAGGAAGACTGAACACCTGGGTGCCTTTGACTCCTAACATTGCTGTTTGTCAGTGTCTGCTGAGAGACTGCTCTGGCAGCAGGAGCAGCTGGAGTTGATAAGTGCTGGGAAGGGTGAGTGATTTTCAGTGGGGACCTCTGAGACTTGTGGGGAGTTGGCTTAGGAGGAGCAGTTGGGAATTCACTGAGTGCGGTGGTTTGAATATGTTTGGCCCAGGGAGTGGCACTAGTAGTGGCACTAGGAGGTGTGGCCTTGTTGGAGGAAGTATGTCACAGTGGGTGTGGGCTTTAAGATCCTGCTCCTGCTGTTGCAAGACAGTCTTTCCTGTCTGCAGTCCCATCAAGAAACAGAACTCTCAGCTCCTCTAGTGCCGTACCTACCTAGATGCTGCCATGTTCCTGCCATGATAATAATGGACTGAACCTCTGAACTGCAAGCCAGCCCCAGTTAAATGTCCTTATAAGAGTTTTCTTGGTCGTGGTGTCTCTTTGCAGCAATGGAAACTGAGTTCTGCCTGTCCATCTTCACCCCAGTTCTGCCTCCTCCTAACCCATTTGCCCCTCGTCACTACTGTCAGGAAGGGACAGCCTCACTGTTCTGCACTTGCTATTAGGTGACACTTTCTGATTTGAAGCTTTGACTTGCAGTAGAAACAGTTACAAGAAAAGATTCGATTCACTTTTGTGATCTCTTTTTTTTTCTTTGATTCAGTCTGATTAAATCTTTCCAGTTTAAATGAAACCAAGTGTTTCTTGAGCATGTTTTGTGTAGAGACATCCCAGGGGCTGGAGATGGGAACTCTAAACTCTCCTCAAGGAATTATCTGATGAGTCAAAATATAACAAGACAGCCGTCATACAAAAACACACTTGCCCTGGAGTGTTTTGTAGTTTCCTAGAGTGTGCTGACCCATTAGGACAACGAGTACATGTGTGCTTATGGTTTTGTTCCAACAGAACCAAGTGTGTGTACAAGGATGGTGGTCACTGCGAACACCACCTCTACATTCTCAGGACAGTAAAGTACCACACAGAAATGAAATCTTATTGTATATGCAGGCAGCAAACTGACCGAGCAGGCTAGTGTGCACACGTGGCCGATCTTCAGCAGGGAGGGCATGGGAAGGGACACTGCTAGAATTGGAAATGGCCTTCTCCTCTCTCGTGTCCATTCATCACCTCAAGCCCTTTAACAAGATCCTGAGGGCATGAGTGACAGGTGACAAGGTAGCTAGTGTTAAAGTTCCTGTTTGCAGAAGTTGAGCCTGGGTGGTTTTGTTGTGGAATAGACTTTCGCCTTCCTCTCGTAAGCATTTGAAGGGTTCACAGAGAAGGTAGTGAAATCACTGTTAAACCAGTTGCCTGCCATGGTGACTATCAAGTCCCTGTACTCACTCAGCACTAGAGGACATCCACTGGAGGAACAGAAAGGGCAGAACTGTCAAGTGGTGGCATGCTATGACTGTGCGTCTGAAAATGTCCTCACTTCACTTACAACCACTGGGTCCTCACAGACCCAAGGGACATACTCTAGTCTTTAAGAACTCTCTGCTCATGGACTCTGACCCTGGGCGAGCCACTGGAGCTGCCTTTCCCTCCCTTGTAAAGCAGGAGTTTTGCCCTGCTCTGCTCCCTTCCCAGAGCTGGGCAAGGGTGAGTGAAAGATCAGAGAGTGCAGCTCTCTGGCTCTTGGGAGAGCCAGCTCAGCTGTCCAGTCCCCTCGAAGCCTGGTCACTCTGTAGCAACACTCGTGAACTTGACAAGTGTAGGCCTCTTGTAAGTGTATTAGTGCAGAGATAGGGCAGCTTTACAGAGAGTCCTTTCCCTCTCTGAATCACTCCAAGAGGTGTGTGTCTAAGTTAGGGTTTCTATTTCTGAGATTAAAAAGCAGCCCGGGAGGAAAGGGTTTATTTCATCATAACTCTCAGATCACACTCCATCTCTGAGGGGAGCCAAAGCAAGAGCTGAAGCAGAAGCTGTGCGGGGACACTGCTTACTGTCCCATTCCTGACACCTGGCTCGGCCTGCTTTCTTATGCAACTTAGGGCCACCTGCCTAGGGGTGGCACCATCCATAGTGGCTGGACCCTCCTTCACCCATCATTAATTTAAAAAAAAAAATGGTACAGACCTACGACAGGCCAGTCTAAATAGGCGTTTGCTTAGTTGAGGTTATTCTCCCCAGATGACTCTAGGGTGTGTCAAGTTGACATAAAACTAACCACTACGGTGTGTGTAAAAAGTCCCCTTTCTCAGCTATTGGATGGATCACAGGGCCCCCAATGGAGGAGCTAGAGAAAATATCCAAGGAGCTAAAGGGATCTGCAACCCTATAGGTGCAACAACATTATGAACTAACCAGTACCCCGGAGCTCTTGACTCTAGCTGCATATGTATCAAAAGATGGCCTAGTCGGCCATCTCTGGAAAGAGAGGCCCATTGGACTTGCAAACTTTATATGCCCCAGTACAGGGGAACGCCAGGGCCAAAAAGTGGGAGTGGGTGGGTAGGGGAGTTGGGGGGTTGGGTATGGGCGACTTTTGGGATAGCATTGGAAATGTAAATGAGGAAAATACCTAAGTAAAAAAAAAAAAAAAAAGTCCCCTTTCCTGGTAGCATTTGACGGGTGTAGTTCGTGAGATGTCAGGGAACCTGAGAAGCTGCTGGACCGACAGCAGCCAGGCTTGACTGGCCTCGTTGTGTGTTTGGTCTCTATGCTGGTCAGCTTTTGGAATTGGAGGACTGAGTACTTTGCTTCCCTGGGTGTTCACCTGAGTGTATAAAGTGATCATGTGCACACATACATGAGCTACAAAGTAGGGGGCAAGGTTACCCACCCCTGGCCACTCTCCTTCCCGGGAAGCCACTCTTCCCCAACTTGCCAACCCTCTTATGTAGATGTGGAGTTTCACAAGGAGATGTTTAAGTATGTGAGCATCCTCCTTAGGAGGAGTCAGCTAGTGGCTCTCATGTTGGGATGGGAAGGGCATGTTGAGAGATGGAGTGACTTGAGCAGGTGCTCCTGTTTCTGTCCTCAGCATATCCATCCCTGCCTTCCAGCACACAGTTTAGCAACTGCCTTTCATTTCTTGAGAGCAGCCAGATATCTTGCATAGTAGCCTTAGTACCGACATTTTACAAATGTGGATGCAAGCAAGTTTGGCCTGCATCTCCAGGCCCCTCCTTCAGCATCAATGGTTGGTTGTTGTTTCAGCCAGCCTCACTCCTGTGGAGTCATTAGACAAGCCCCCATCTGCTCAGCCCACTGTCAGAGGCCACTCAAGCTCATAGGTATGGACAGGTGTGGGGAGAAGTCCTCACTCACTTCCAGATCTTGCAGATGTCTCTCCATGGTCACTCCTGGCTTTATCCTCTCTGGAAAATTAGTTTATTAGTACATGTATCCCTAACTCTGAGGGTGTGTATGGGCGGAGAAAATGAACAGCATGAATCTTACACACTGTGTGGGGTAAATGCTATTTAAATCCGGCTGGAACAGCTAAGCATCGCACTAGCATGAGATCATTGGCTTGGGGCCAGGTTTGTTGTGTTTGTGGGTGGTTCCCCCCCCTCTTTTGAGGAGGGGTCAGGCTTAGAGAGCTAAGCCATCTGTCCAGTATAATATTTTAAGTCTTTAATAACAAATCATTTGCAATATATCTTACTGCGTAGAGGAGAAAATGAATATTTTGCAGAAGTGTTATCTTTAGAAACGTCTTCCCCATTCCCTTTTGTTATCGTTTTGGTGGTGTTGTCTCCATTTGATAGTGCACATCTTTGTACTACTGTTTTGCAGAATTAATTAGTTCATTAAAAGTGGCATTTTAAAACCGGTGTGCCGGTACAGTGTGCTTCTTTAGAAGGCTTTTGCTTCTAAAAGGCATTAAGCTTCTACAAGAACAGATGCAGGGGTTCTGTGGACAGACATTAAGCCTCAAGACTTGAAAGGCTCTGTGTTGCTTTCTTTGAGGTGTATTTTCAATGAGCTCTGGCTGCCATTGTGCATGCCTTTCCGTGGTTAATGTAGTGACCTCTGCCACACCTTGCCTCTTCATCCGCTGCAGAGAACTGTGCATCTCATTGCATAATGGCCTAGCCTGGGTCCATGTGGCAATCTCTAATGTACTGTCTACCCATTCAATGAGTATTCAAGGAGCACCAGGCACTGTGGCAAGGCGCTGGGTAGTACAAGGAAGAGAGCAGTCACATGACCCTCCAGAACACTGCAGGGAAGTAGGACTTTAAAGAAATAATCACTCACAAATTGTGTAGTTAGAAATGTGCAGAGGTGACAGAATTTGAAAGTGCTGTGTGGGGTAGGATGTACTGATGGAGAGATGTGAACAGGACAGGGCCAGGGAAGGCTTTCCTGAGGAAGTTAGCCTACGGAAGAATAACCAGGGATTTGTGGTGGGCCTGGCTGGGCAAAGAGTGCTTCAGGAAGATTGCTCAGTGTAAGGAAGGGGGTGGCAGCTGAGGCTGGAAGGGAGGGAGCGATAGCTGCGTTGGAGGCTCGCCTTGGCCTCTGAGGACTTGAGACTTGAGTCCTTTCTGAGCCCTGTCTCAGGAGTGGTTCTGAAAACAGAGGAGGCTTTTCCTAGACAAGCAAAGACCCCTAGAAGGCATGGGTTGTGTGGCTTTGCCCTGCAAAGCTGGCACCTCTTGTCAGATCACAGCCTGGTGTGGAGAGAGGAGTTGTTACAAGAGCTGAGTGCTGAGAGGACGTGGGAGGAAGGGACGCTCACACACTGATGGGGACCGGATGTGAGTGCAATGCCAGGGAATAGCAGGGAAGGTCCTCAGAAGGCTAAAGCAGAAGCACCATGTGACTTAGCAGTCCCACCTCTCAGTCTGCGCACAGGCAGTAAGAGGAAGCATCTGCACTCCCATGTTCCTGCAGTTTTAGTCACAGTAGTCAAGATCATCACATGTGCCCATCAACTTACTAACAGATAAAGAAAACATGGTGTGGGCACAATTGGGACTTTGACAAGAAGGAAACCCCATCAGTATGAAGGAACATGAAAGTCGTGTGTTAAATGAAATAAGCCAGTCACAGACAGATTAAATAGTCCAGGGTGTCTGTCATTCATGTGTCAAATCTGAAAGAGTCGAATTCCTAGGGGAAGACTGTACAACAGTGGTTACCAAGGGCTTGGATGGGAGAGCGAATGGGGATGTTACCTGGAGAGCACGATTGTTAGCAATAAGCTCAAAAGATCCATTAGAGCATAAATGGCTAGAGTTAATGATAGGTTATCACAGTCTTGAAAACCGCTGACAGAAAAGGTGGTATGTGAGGAAAAGCACGTGGTCATTAGTTTGATAATAGCCATCCCATAATGTGTGTGTGTGTTTCAGAGCACACTCACAGGGAAAAAGAGGTGCAGTTTTTAATTTGTCAGTTAAGTAATAAGCTCACATAACAGCTCCATTACAGAAGTATGACTTTAAGATCCACACAACTATTATAGTTGTGATTACTTCAGGACTGTGTGATACAGTGTTACATACATACATACATACATACATACATACAGGCAGGCAGGCAGGCAGAATGCATACTCTACAAAGAAAACCAGAGACCTTAATTTTGGAAGGGTCTAGACAAGGATACTTAAATCAGGCAGGGTTCACAAATAGACTCTTAAGAGCTATAAAGTGCAGAAAGTTGCATGTGAAATGTCATATAGTTTTCAGTACCTTCTCCTAGGGATCTGGGACCTAAGGAGACTAAAAATCGTCAGTGAAGAGCTTAGGAAAACTCAGCAACTGTCCATATTTACAAAAGCCTTTGTTTGACTTTGGGAGAAGTAGCTGAGTAGCGTTCTGCCAATCTGATATGATATGGCTACATGGAGACACTGGCCAGCCTGCAGAAATTACCTGCAGACCACCTCTTGGAGATGCTGTCAGTGGGTCACTAGGCAGGGCAACTTATGGGGTGCTAGTGGTCTTCAGTACTCCTGTGAAGGCCATTTAAAGAAACAAGAATCCTGGAGAGTTGGCTCAGTGGTTAAGAGCACTGACTGCTCTTCTGAAGGTCCTGAGTTCAAATCCCAGCAACCACATGGTGGCTCACAACCATCTGTAATGAGATCTGATGCCCTCTTATGGAGTGTCTGAAGTCAGCTACAGTGTACTTATGTATAATAACAAATAAATCTTTTTAAGAAAGAAAGCAAGGAAGAAAGAAAGAAAGGAAGGAAGGAAAGAAGAGAGAGAGAGAGAGAGAGAGAGAGAGGAAGGAAGGAAGGAAGGAAGGAAGGAAGGAAGCAAAGCAAAGCAAAGCAAAGCAAAGCAAAGCAAAGCAAAGCAAAGCAAAGCAAAGCAAAGCAAAGCTTAGGGCCCAGGTGTGTGTTATGTCTAGGAGTGCAGGTAGGGAGGGTGGTTTCTGCTGCCAGAGTCACTCTGCAGTCCCATCCTCGGAAGCCATTGGAAACCTGGGGAGAGAAGAGTGCCTGCTTTTCTCTGCACAAGCTCATCTCCTAAACCACTGAGTGCCTGGTCTTCATTAAGGATGGGGCAGAGAAACAAACTTAAATGTTAACTTTCTGCCTGAAAATACTCACACCTTGATCTGAACCTGTGGTTTCTAGAAGTTTGTGTTCCTAGGCCTTGTAGCTGTGTTGGAGTAAAGGAAACCCAGCCTCTTCTCCATGTTTGAAAGGCTCCTGTAATGTAAATAGGAACAGCAAGCCTTCCAAGTTATTACCCTGTTAGCAGGTTGACAGATATGTGCAAATTGTGACTCACTGCTCAATTTGGCTCCAAATTAATGTCTTTCCGTGCGGGCCGCACAGGCCGCGTCTGCTCAAGTGTAAACTCGTCACCGCTGCGGTGTGCTGCTTGTTTGCCTCCACTCTAAAGGTAAAAATTAAAGTAATTTGATTCTGCCACTAGTGGAGTGTGACATATGGTGGTAGTGTGGGAGGAGAGCAAGTCGTTCCTACCTGTCCTTAGCCCGGCTCTGTAAGCGTGGTGCTGGCGTACTCTGCGAGCACAGTACAGACACGAGCAGCACCCGCTGTCTTGGGAGGCAGCATTCTAGAAGCATTGCCAAAGACCACCCCACACATACCAGCCCCCACTCTCTGCAGAAAGAAAGCCATTTTTGTCTCCAGACTTTTAATCTGGTGTGGCAAGCCTCCCTGGTTTCTGTCAAGTTACTAGTGGCTCATTTGTATCTCTAAGGCTGGGTCTATTTAAAAATGAAATGTTTTGATTTCTGCATCTAAAATCTAGACGCTGTTTTCCTCAGCTAAAGGTGCAGCTGACTTTCTTTGGTCTCTTTTTGGCAAATGCATAATGTCACCTGTAACAAAGGAATCTGTATCTCCTTTATGTTAGGCCTAAGAAGAAAAACAGCCTCCTTAAAATTCATTTCTGCTCAATGGAATTTTCAAATGAGCTTGCTGAGCCTTATCTAAGATCACAGGCAGGTGGGTGGGCAGGGAGGAAACCACTGAAAACCCACCCACCCTGGGCTTCTTAACTGTGCTGTGCCTGTGGCAGCTACCTTTCTTAGGAACTATCTTTTCTCTGCCACAACCTTCCCTTCCAAGTAAGAGTCCCTAAATGACCAGGGATGCCCACTGCAACTCTGGATGCAATGAACAAAATCTGGACCAGGTGGCTGGCTTGGAATTCTAGGAAAGTAGAGTGAGGTTGCCTCCAAGTTTGTATGTGGCCCAGGATAACCCCACTGTTCGGGTCTTCCAGCCTGCTAAGGAGCCTGATTTTCCAGGTGGTATGCTGAAGGTTTCAAGGTGAAGGATACAAGACATCAGGTTATGATGGTCTTTGTGCTGAACTTGTGCATATTCATCCAGCTCCCTTCCAGAGCTATGATGGCTATTGATTAAAGACTATGCACAAGACACTGCCTGCCCCTCACATTAGCATATACTTAGCAGTGACCTCCATTCACACTGGACAGAAGCTGTTTGCTTCTGCTGAGTCTGAAGAAATGGGTTGAAAGCACACATATAGATTGGGGAAGTATCTGAAGGTGAGCATGAGCATCGCCAGCCCCTGAGTTGGCATGGTTTTGTCATGCAACTTCTGTTGGTTCAGTAGACACTGGACAGTACCATGCTTGCGCCTCCCTCTCTTCCAGTCACCTCTGCAATTAAGTTATGCTTAGATGCCATGAGGCTGTGAGTCAGGGAATCACCAAAGATCCCCTGACTGTTTCCCTGTCACCTAGGAATGACACTTGTGAAGCTGTTACTTCTTAGTAGGGTGGGGCCTTGAAGAAATGCTTGGAGCAACTTCAGCTCTTAATAGCAAGACTCACATGATGGTCGAAGTCCTCTTGAGAAGGGAAGCTGGCTGCTGCTGTGGCCCTGTGGAATCTGTGGGCTACTTGTAGTCCACCAGAATCCCTGACACCACCTTCCACAGGAGCACCCCAGCCAGCACCACCTCTTTTCATGCCCACCTGCCCACTGCCCTTGTTTGTTATCAGGCCTTTGCAGCCTCTCCTGCCCTCCTCCAACATGAAAACCAACCCAACAGGACAGTCCTGAGAACCGCCTTCTGACTTCCTTGGCACTTTTTACCAGATAGCCTTCTTCTGCACTCCCTCTCATGAGCCTCAGGTTTCCAACTGGAATTTCATATCACGTGATCAAGGAGCCCATCTCTGCTTTCCCCCAGAAACTATACCTTAACATGTCCCTGATGTAGAGAGTGTATGATTAAGTTTCCTACCCATTAATAGCTTTTTGGGGGTCTTGGCTGCTGAGTTGGACGCACCTTTTGTGTTGGTGTGGGTAGACAGTGAACTGGCAGGGTGTCCTATGTAGGGAGCAAAGCCAGCTCTGTGTGTGCTGTGAGCTGGCATGTTCCCAGTGAGCCTCCACTGCAGGGCAGGAGGGCTCTTGGGACCACCTGTCAGCATGCATGGCATCTGTGAGTCCTTAATAAGTACCCAACACCATGCCTCATGCTTAATGCCAGTGGTCTCAGTGAGTATTAAGCTCCGAGAGATGCAGACTCCACGGTCAGGGGAGGGATGAAAATGGAGCTGCTAGCTCACCTGATGTATTTGACTATGCTAAGAAAAGTTTTAGAGTCAGGAATTTAAGAATAAAGTGGGAATAGGGACAGAGAGGCTGAGCAAATAAAAGCCAAACAGAAATCCACGAAAACGGAAAGCTCCACTATTGGATGGGTTTGACTAGAGAAGGCACAGCCAAAGCACAGGCCGACAGTGTGCCTACAGTGCTTACAGTGGAGTCCTGTAGACATACATAGCCCAATGGAAAATTAGGGTGCATTCAGGCACTTTATTTACAGTATAAATATAATCACGTAAAACAGAGCCCCTCTGCAAAGGGTCATGGGAGGAAAAAGGAGATGTTTTCATGAGGGACCTTGTGATCTTGTCTTCTTCAAAAGGTGTCACACCAACTAAAAGTTGGTTATTAAGTATGAAGTGAAGTCTTCCAGCCTCCGACAGAACTCCAGTTCATACTTGTATACTTCTTCCACAACCAGGTATGTCGATGACGTGATCAGCCGCATTGACAGAATGTTTCCAGAGATGTCCATTCACTTATCGAGACCCAATGGGACTTCAGCAATGCTTCTGGTAAGACCTGCTTGCCTGTTTGTGGGGACGTGTGGAGGAATAACCTGTCTTCAAATTCAGCTCCCTTTGTAAGCAGAGGAGATGGCACAGTCAGTAAAGTGCCTCACTCAGGTTGAATCCCTAGGCTCATGTGCACAGCCCAAAGCTGTGTGTGGTAACTGTAAGCCCAGTGCTGGACAATGGAGGCAGGAGGGCCCTGCAGCATGCTGGCATGGTGGCCCAGCTGAATGGGTGACAAACCTTGTCTGAAAAAAGATAAGGTGGGGGGTGACAGCTGGCTTCCACCTCTGGTCCCCACATACCAACCTATATGGTTTCTCATTCTGAGGCTCACTGGGAGCATGCCAGTCCACTGCACACACAGAGCTGGCTCTGCTCCCTACATAGGACACCCTGCCAGTTCACTGTCTACCCACACCAACATAACCATAAAATCATAAAATTGCCTTTGTTGCTACTTCATAACCATAGTTTTGCTACTGTTTTACATTGTAAGGTAAATATCTGTTTTTGATGGGATGGAGACCCACAGGATAGAGCCATTGCTCTAGCATAGACACTACACTCTGTGTCTATGTGCTTTTGAGCACATTGCAGTCCCAGGTAAGAGTTAGAGAGAGGTACTATAAGCTGCTTGACCTCGAGTCAGACCACATGACAGCCTCCCCAGCAGCATTGGGTAAATTTTATATTTTCTCTAAGAGATTATACTGGGTGATTCTCAGCTGGTCTCCTGGTAAAGAAAATGGACACACTGTGGCCTCGGGACTTTGTGGTCCATGAAAGTCATTTACCACCCTCACATGTTAAAAGAAAGCCTCTGGCTCTTTGCTACCACTGACTTCTGATTCTGTTGTTTCTTTGGGTTTGCACCGAGCGTTCTGGCCTCACAGACCACTGATGTTTAAATTGACCAAAGGCAGTGTGCTTGGAGTCCAGTGGCCTAGGGATGTGTTGTGGTATCCATGAGAAGGTTTCTGGTATCCATGTGGTGGTCGGCACCTGAGGGGCACCTCTTGGGACACATGTTTCATGGCAGTATGTGCAAGGGGATGGGCTTTGGTGGATATCGGGAAGGCAAGGCTCTGCATGTAGTGTTGCTGCCTTAGATGCCCTGGGAACTCCTACTGCTATGGCATTCTCCTTATGGGTCACCATCACCCAGGTAAGCCGTTCTTCACCCAGCCCCTCCCATCTTGGAAACGCTGATTGTTTATGCATGTTTCTTTTGACTGGTGAATGGAAAGGATGTGAACTTTCTAATTTTGCAATATTTCATGTATGTGTGTATTTGATATATAGATGTAGATAGATTTCTGAAGTCCATTTGAGCAGTTTTCTCATCGTGGACTAAAATATAAAAAAAAATATACAATACAGTATTCCTTTGATAGAAAAATAAAGCAGTTTTCTTTATATAAAAGGTATTCCCTGCTTCCCTCAAGCATGCTCATCATGCATGTAAGGTCTCCTTAGACCTCACAGCAGTGCACAGATCCTGTTGGCAGATCTGACAGGGACCAAAGAGTTAATAAAGATAAAAACGAAGCATCCTCAGCGAAATAGGTTTGGTCACATTATTTCCAGGTCATTGAGCTTCCACTTCATGAAGAGGATAAGAATTTGGCATTGAGTGGGATGAGCGGGATTAGAGGCAGGCAGGCAGAACACTTAGTTCTACCACCTGACAAAGCAGGCAACTTGGGCCTGTCAGCCTCAGCCACGGACTCATGGAGCTTCTGTTCTGATAGGCCGATAAGAGAGGGTGGGGCTCCATGCAAGGGGAAGAACATGCTTAACTAACAAGGACTGTTCAGGTATATGTGCCTCTGGCTGGCTTGTGTCACCTATCTTCAGTGACACAGAACTGCAGTCAGTGGCACTTGTTTATAGTGGAGGTGGGTGACTCAGTCAGAATCTCATGGCAGGTGAGTGACTGTACTTTGGCCATACCTCTTTTATTTGGCTTCTCCTTGTAAGCAATTGCCGTAGTTTTGCAATGTTCTAAGACTATGTGTATGTGCTATTCATACCCCATCTTCTGGATGGAGGTGGGAGGTGACTGTCACCTTGAGGGTGAGGGAGTCAGGACCAGCCCCTGCTGCCTCCTCACTAACTTTGCTAGTCACCCATTCCCTGACACACTTGAAGATATGTAGTGCATCACCACAGGAGACATAGGCAAGAAGAGAAAGACTTCCTGGAGATGGCTCTCAAAAATTGGGCAACAAGCGGGACTGGTAGGAAGGGGCAACTGGTAGTTGGGGGACTTGGAATAGGACAGGCCAGTAGTCTCCCTCCCTTGCCAGAGCCTGCACTTCACCCATGCTTTGTAAGTGAGGTGACATTTCATCCCAAAGCGAGCAACAGAGCCTGTCCAGATCACATAAGCAAACAAAGCTGTTTCATGATACAGGGTGCTCACATAGTAGAGATCCAGCTGACCTACCCAGTGGAACAAATACCAGGGCTCCATGAAGCTCCAGACATGGGATGCAACAGCATCTTTCTAGTACTCTGCCTGGGGTTTGTTATCCAGCCTCCCACCCTTACCACCCTGAAAGGAGCTTCCTGGTAGCCTCACCTGAAGTTGCTCCCCTCTCTTTGTTGGGGTGGATAGTCAGGACTTGGATGCCCTACACAGTGTGAGAAGAAGAGAGGAAGTAATTCCCTAAGGGGCTGAGAAAGCAACCCTGCACTTGATAAATGAGCTGTGCAGCACTCAGCTGTCCTCCCAGCAGCCCCAGCTGTGTTCATCTGACTAGGACTCCCTCCCCATCCTGTCAGCAAGCCCCCAGGGTACGTCATCTGAGGACAGACGACTCATTCTGATGGCATAAACACATCTTTAGACTACTGGGCACTGTGCTGGTGACTTTTTTTTTTTAATGTAATTGGATAACTACAATGATCAGTATAACATATATGTAAATTATAAAGCTCACCACTTAGCTGAGAAGCAGGACAGAGCCAGCGTGTGTTGTTCCCCTTAGCTTTGCCACCTGAGATTATCTTCCTGAGAACAACCGTCCTTCTCCCTTGCACACCAGTGTGCTCTATGTGCATGTGTCCCTAACTGTCATGGAGTTGTGAGCTGTATAAAAATAGTACCATGCTATATGCGTTGTTTCTGCCATGTATACTGTTGTCCAATACAGTCCATCTCATGACTCTTCACATGCTATTTCTGTTACTGAGATATGCTGGGATTCTTTCTAGCTTTGCATTTTATATCACATGCATGCATGCATGCGCAGAGTCTTAAACCCCAGTCAAAGCCTCATTTCCCCCAATTTCACTGATGTTAGAAGTCTCCAGTTTCTGCTGTGTGAGTAGAGAGAAGGTTCTTGCTTCTACATCTGCATGGGAATCGGCAGAGTCACTGACACAGGCATGGTCTGGGTGAACCCATTTTGGTGTTCTTACTCTCTAGGCAGTCTGAAACTGGAAATCCCACAGCCATAGTTGACAGCCTTTCCACTGTGTAGAAGGCACAGGGGAAACAGGGCAAGTTGACACTTTCTGGTGCTTTGATCTTAAGCAGTTGGAGTCTGCTTGGCTCATCCAAAGCCAAAGAAACTCTGTTGGTTTGTAAGCATCAGGGCTTCAAGCCCCTCAGAGGTAGGAGCCATCACCATCCACCCAGGACATTTGACCTGGGAGGACACACTAGGACCTTCTTTACCACCAGGGTAGCACAGGCATGCAAGCTGTGATGAGCTAGAGGCAAGTAGGTGCCTAGTAAATACAGAAAGGACAGAAATTGTGGTCGGCCTCACTGATATGCTTGGTCTACTGGCAGAGTAGAGCTCTACCCCTCTACCTCCACCCTGACTCCTTGAAGGGGACCAAACTGAAACCAGCCAGCCGACTGCTGGGGATGTCTCCTTTGGTGTCTTCATGAGCCTTAGGTCATCACCTGTGGCCTGTACACCAAACTGTAGCTACTGTGCCTCTTGTGTGCAGCATGCATGCTCTGCTTGCTGGGAGTGGTCCTGCTGCTGTGTGAGTTGGTAGCTCGTGGTATAATGAGGGCTGCTGCTGTTCTCGGAAGGATGATCTCAGTCATCCAGAAATAAACCTAGCTGTGTTGATATTTAGTCTCAGCTAATCTACTGCCTAACATCCCATTATTAATTTTCCTCCAACAGTCAAAATATTGTAAGAGCTTAACTGAGTCAGACTGGAACAAGCTGCTGGCTTCTCGCATCGCTTAAAGCAGTATCATCTCCAGTTTTTGACTGATAACTAGGTATAAGAAAATAAGAAAATGGAACTTTCGCTGTAATGTTTGAAATTACCCTGGTAGTTTGTAATGTTAATTTAGATGTTAATTTGGTTTATCAAAACCTCAAGTTTGTGTACACATCTCTCCAGAGCTACACCTTAGCCCTCCTGCCTCGATGATACCTCCTTCCTTAAGCTGTTGGACAAGCTACTCCATGCCACTCTGCCCGTTATGTGAGGTTGGGAGACTCCCTAACACCTAAACTGTTCCCTGCTGCTGCCACTGGACTTTCAAACTGAGTTCAGTAGCTCTGGTGCTTGAGCAGTCCTCAGGCCCACGGGGTAGTTTCCCACAAATGCACATTCCTTGCAGGCTACTTAGAAATCCTGAGTTGCTGGCCTTATGCAGACCCCTGGATCTCCATGTGCCCTGTTCCCCAAGAGCAGGTTAACTCCTAGGAAGATGACAACCCGTCCACATACACATTGAGAACCACTGCCTGCACCCAGCAGTTGTGCTTCTATAAGTGAGTCCAAGAGAAACTTTCCTGGGATCACTTGGGATACAAACACAGGGAACTAATCAGACACCAACTAGAGTTCCCTGGAAGCCCAGCCTTTTGGCATGTCCCTGCCCTGGTGTCAAAGTGACCGTGAGCTGTGCTGGAGAAGAAGCCCATCCTACCATTCAGTGAATTCTCTCTACAGCACCAGGCAAGAAGGGCATAGACCTCGGTGCTGGAGTTCCCACGCTGCCAGGTTTGCCAGTGAGTGCAGTCTAGAGAGTAGGAACAGAGAGCAGCCACATTGGCCTTATGTTAGAGTGACAGGGTTAAGGAGCAGAAGTAGGTTGGGAATGTAGGAAAGAGGAGAGGTGTTGTGGGGGGTGGGCGGTGTGCTAGGAACCAAAACCTGCAGGAAGTATAGTGAAGCAGGGTCCAAGAGAATTAACCAGGGAAAGAGAAAGACTTGTCAGGCTCCGCTAGAGAGCAGGAAAACAGGAAGAGGGAAGACACAAAGCACCCCAAGTCAGGCTTAGCCTCCCAGGCTGGGCTAGGGCTCAGAAGGTTGTGAGGTTTTGTGAATTGATTTTATCCTAATCTTAGAGTGACACATGCCCCTGCTGATCTAGGTATGACCCTTTTATATTTATTTAATAACATTGAGGGGCTGAAGAGATGGATCAGTGGTTAGTGCTCACTGTTTTTCAAATGGGTAATAGTTCAATGCCTCCCACATTGAGGGGCTCACAACCATCTATAGCTCCAGCTCTAGGGGTTCTAATGCCATCTTCTGGCCTCCACTGGCATCTGCATGCAGGTACACATATACAGACACACATGCATACATGAATTTTTAGTGTTTTAAATCTTTAGCAACATAGAACCTGCCTCAGCTACCTGCAAGTATAGTATAGTATAGTATCCACTCTGCACAGCCCTGTGAGCTCTCCACCCCTCCCCACACAGGAAGCCGTCTCCTCTCCCTTTGGACGTCACTCCTTTGGGGAGAGGCTTTATTTAGATTGCTAAGTATATTTTTTGTCTCCATTTTAATTCAATATATTTGCAAGATATTATGTTGTTTTTAAGAACTAATATCTTACTCATACTAATTTTTTCACTAATGTTTTGCCCATTGTTTTGTTTAGTACATTTTATTCAAATTGTTGGGGTACGAATTATTCTGATAGGAAATGTTCTGTTATTTTCTTTACAGATTCTTATAAACAGCTCTGCTCAGAGCATTACTGGCCCTTGGTTTTGGTCCTGATGGCTAAAGGTCACCTCCTCCTCCTGCTGCCTGGTGTTGCCTCTGCCTTGGCCTTGCTCTAGGTCTCACCGTGACCTTGCTTGGCTTAGGGCAGCCCTGGTTCCTTCGGTGATTTGTTTAGTTTTAAATAATTTTCTGAGATTATATCATTTCTGCTTTCCCTTCCTTCCTCCAAACTCTTCAATATATCCCCCACCCCTTGCTCTCTTTCAAATTCATGACCTCTTTAATTGTGGTTTTATGTGTGTGTGTGTGTGTGTGTGTGTGTGTGTGTGTGTGTGTGTGTGTGTGTGTGTGTGGACAACCTGCCTGGACTTTATAATGTTACTATATGATGTTGCGATGATGGTTCTTGACTTGATTGTTGCCTCCTAAGAGGTATGTGGCGATCCCTAGAGGTTTTTGTAGGCATCTGAGTGGATGGAGACTAGAGGTTCTGCTGTGCGTGATCTCCTGCAGTGAGCCAGAGCAGCCCAGCAAACCAAGTCGGTGGTTGAAGCCTGGCTCAGGCACATAGGTGCTCACCTTCCAGACAGTTGCACTCATTTATACCCACCAGCTACTCTGGATTCTAGACTTCTCCCAGCCCTCTAAAGGCTTAGGCCTTCATTTTAACTGTCTATCAGACACTCCTGACAACCGCCCATGCCATAATTCTGTGCTGCACCAGCAGTGTTTGCCGGAGCGAGCAGAACCTGAGCTCTAGTGCCTTTGTTATTGCACTGATGCTACGGGAGTTCTTTGTCAGTGCTTTTGTCACTAACATCCCATTTTACAAGCCTGGTAAGAAAACATGGGCTTTGTACTTCTTCATGCTTGTGCCTCTGTGTATTTCGGATGTGTAGGAAGTGTGCATGTGTGCACTTGTAGAGACCAAAGGTGACATTGAGTGTCCCTCTATTATTTCTATACTTTTTTTGAGACGGTCTCACTATGCAACCCTGGCTGACCTACAACTCACTGTATAGCCCAGGCTGGCCTCAAACTCACAGAAATCTGTCTGTCTCTGCCTTCCAAGTGCTGGGAATAAATATGCACAGTACCACTACCAGCTAGCATCTTCTTTTTTGAAACAAGTTCTCTCAGTGACTATGGAGCTCACCCTTTCAGTAAGACTTCCTGGCCAGGAAGCCCTCAGAGTCCAGTGGTCTCTACCTCCGGGTGCTGGGATTGCAGATCACACTGCCTCCCCTAGATCTAGAGTGGATCTGAACTCAGGTCTTTATGATTGCACAGCAAGCACTTTGCACAGTATGCCATATCCCCAATCCTCCTTCTCCACTTTTGTTGACACACATAAAAACTGTTTGTTTGTTTGTTTGTTTGTTTGTTAGTTATCAAATCTGGCCCTAAAGATGTTTGTTTCCAAAACTCCATTCTTCTAAGGTAGCAATTCCCAAATTGTGATCTGAGGGCAAGAAGCTGGAGGGACCCTTCCCAGGGCGCCAAGAGATCAAATTGCTTTAAGGCATATGGGAGGCCTCCCTCTCCAGTCCTCTTTCACTGATTCTCATGTCCATAGTGGAGTTGTTCAAGCTCCCTAATGCTGGGGGACACTGTATGCTCAGCTCTCGAACCGGTGAGTCCCCGTGCTTAAGGCACGCCTCCATTCTCATTCCTATTGCATTAAGTACTAATAGCTCCGTCCCTTAGATGCAGCAGCTCCTAGAGATCCTCAGCCATTCTCAGTAGAAAGAGGTCCTGAGACCTGAGAGCTACTGCTTTGAGTAGAAATGTCTTGGAGTATTGCAAACACCAGAACAGTGGAGTGGTGGTGTGCACACTGCTCTGGAGGCTGCAACCAGAGGATCACTTTAGCCCTAGAGTTTGAGATCAGCCTGCAGAACATGGGAAGATCACAAAAATAAAATAAAAATTTTAAAAAAATGTCTAAGACAATATATCAGATCAATCTCAAAAACAAAACTCTAAAATACTTGTTTTAATGGCACTCATGATTAGAAATTTATCCAGCTACTAAAAACTCTTGATGCAAAATAAAAACACAAGAATTTGGGACTTCCCATCAGAAGAGTATGTGTTTCTTCAGCCAGTTAATTCTGCAGCCAGGGGATGAGCAGAGAAAGGGTGCCCAGGGGACTGAACTGCACTGGGCAAGGGGAGGGCAAACCTTGCCTGAGTCCTCTCTTAGATACACACAGACTTCTGTCAGATGTTAGTGCTTTGCTAGGCATGGTCAGAGCCTCATCTCTGCTATAGTTTTTAGAAGTGGATGCTGAAATATGTACATCAGAGATGTCACGATGTATGAGGTTTGCTTCAACGTGCCTCACCGGCCACCATAAGGGAAGGAGAGATGGGGAGATAGAGTAGGGGAAGCAAAATCACTCATTTTGCTTTTAAACACTCTGTTCCTTTATTCTTATGCTGTCTTATCCGAAATAGTACAGGTGACTATGCACGCCCAAGTTTCTTCATATGCACGGTATAGAACCCACGAACACGTGAAGCCACAAAACCATACCGTAACTACAGCTGAAAGCCCGCACACAGTGCTTTTTTTAGTAAGAAGAAGCACACGATTGCAGAGAGCTGCTTGTGCTGTTGCTGTCACCTCTACAGAGTGAAAACTGTCCCCCACTGGAGCATATTGTACTATACCTAGAGAAAGTCCTAGAGCATTTGACTGGTTGGAGGGAAGGGGCGGGGCATTGGCGGGGAAGGATGACACACTTCACAATGAAGAAAAGTCTGAATTCTGCACTTGTCCAGTTTTACAGAACTGTGCACATTTCAGTCATGGACAGGTTTTACCCAAATGTTTTTTAATGACCATTGAGTTCTATTTAACTGTGCTGCTCAAGGGTCTAGGGAGAGTGTGTATTGGCATATGCTGTTTCCAGCTGCATTAAAGGCACAAGTTGGAACAGCAGGTCCTGGGCAAATGAGTGGGTGGGTGAGAGAAAGCCTACCGGTGTGCGCCTGGAGCATGGGTACAGGGGTGTCTACGCTGCAACTTTTTCAACTTTTTTGATGTTTGACGTTTTCATACTAAAATCTGATGAGATAAACCTCCCCCGGCCTTTAAGAAAACAGATCCCAGATCCCACAGAGCAAAAGACTAGAATTCCACACTCCAGACACTTTAGTTATAGTCAGAAGAACTGGACGCTGGTTATACTTAGGAAAATGAAGGAAGTATGCATAAAAGAATAGGAACGCCGGGCGTAGTGGCGCACGCCTTTAATCCCAGCACTCGGGAGGCAGAGGCAGGCGGATTTCTGAGTTCGAGGCCAGCCTGGTCTACAAAGTGAGTTCCAGGACAGCCAGGGCTACACAGAGAAAACCTGTCTCGAAAAACAAAAAACAAAAAAACAAAACAAAAAAAAGAATAGGAACAACTGACAAAGGGAGCAATGTGGGGAGTGTTCTTAAAGCACACCTAGAAGTTTATAGAAGTCAAAATAAGGGCCTCAACTTGTGGTGGACAGCCAGACCAGAAGACAAAAATACACCATAGCTAATGTGGAAATGGAGCAGATGGTACAGGTGACATCTGTAATCAATGGGGCCACAGCCACAGACAGGAGAACACTTTCAGAGAGTCAAAAAAAATAAATAAATAAATAAAAAATCCTACCAAACCAAGACAGCAGGTAGGCTAGGGAATGTACGTAACAAGCATCCTAGGTGCAGAGATACATCTTTGAAATCCTTTTGCTAATTTTAAAAACAAAGCGGAAAATATTGAAGTGGGACTTAATGGGGAAAGCCTTAACATAGTGAAGAACACACAGTACCTCACTAGATGAAGTATGTCCATCCTCATCCTCAGATAGATGTGGGTTAAAACTGCACTGAGAGCTGTCTCCTCTCTCCAGGTTGGCAGGACTGAGAAAGCCATGCCTGCACTCTGCTGGGGAGGCAAAGGAACGGCTTCTTGTCAATGCTGATAGCAGTGTGGGCCACCTAGAAGACCTTCAGTGTCTGCCGTGTCCGTGAAACTGTGTTTGCATTTGCCTTTGACCAGCAGGGCTTGTACAAGGAGGTGACCCTGAAGACTCCTCCTAACAGTATGAAAGTGGGTGTGTGCGGCGGTTGGTTATGGGGTTGTTTATGAGCGCAGTCTTAGGGTAACCTGTGCCCTCCAAGGAGGGCGACAGAGGAGATCAAGAAGCAGCCACATAATGGAGCCACACAGCTTCTGTTCTCATCTTTGAAAGATGGAAGACCTGTGACCTATGCGAAGTGACTTCCAGGGTGGGCCATTATTTAAAGAGAAAAGCAGATGCTTTATTCAGTATGGGCCCTCTTTGTAAGGAGAGAGGAAACATCCATCAACACACATGGAGGGTAGACCTGAAATGAAGTAGTCTGTTTAGGAGGCAGGTGAGAGGGGACTGGAAAGTGCCGGGGACAGAAGCGCGTCAGGCAGAGTGACTCTGAAGCTTCTGACTAGAAGGCAGTTTATCTTTTTAACCAAAAGTAATATGATTGGAATTAAAGAAAACTAAGGATATTTCAGTCAAACTATGTGTTCAGTCCTTGAGGGGTAGAGAGGAAAGTAGAGAAGCAACCCAGGAACCTTTGAGCCCGGGGTTGAGTGCTGTGACAGCTGTGAACTAAATAGTGCCGCGTTGGTGTCGGTCGGCTTCACACTGGTCTGGACTGGTATGCCGGCAGCCCTGTGTGTGTGGGATAGAGCACATGCTGAGACAGGAGACCGTCTCTGTGGTGTTCCATGGCAACTGGAAGGATTAGTGTAAACAGAAATGCTGGTGTGTCTGTGCACGAAGGTGTGCCCTGACCCTGCCTGCTGAGGTCTAGAGGGCTCACACACAGAGAGCACTGCTCCATCCTTGTGTTGTCTCTAATTGCCAGGCTGACTGACTAGCAGGAACCTTTTGAGTAAGCAGCTGAGGACAGTACAAGATGGGCCTGGGGCATCTCACTGTGCCAGAAAATGGGGGAAATATCCAGAGAATTGTTGAGGGGGGCATAGATAAGATACCACTTTGAAGAGGCCCTCACTAAGCATACCCGGGACTTCAGTGTGCCAAAATGATGACATCATGATTATAAGCCACAGAGTCCGGTCCTCCTCTGAATCTGCCTGATGAAATGAAGAGAGTGCTGGGAGGCATCAGTGTGACCTCACAGTAGCTGTGAGGAAAGGGAGCTTAAAGGTGGAGGCAAGTGGGACGTTGGGCAAGGTTTCAGGTGGATGTCGTGGCTATGAGTTGCAGGCTCCTTGCTGGAAAGGAACTGAGGACTGAGCAAATCAAACTGAGACCTAAAAAAAGACAAAAGCCCCAGGAAGCTGTGTGCATGCCTGCACTTCTGAAGTCTCTCAGCTAAACTCTGTTGCATGCTTCTGTGGACATACACAATCATACCATATTCAGCCATTTTGAAGGCCAGTGGCTTTGGGTTTTGTGGGGATGGTGGTGCTCTGTGTAGGTGTTTCCTGGGCATTGGCCTCCCCTCCTCCTCTGAAATTGCTGTTCTGACCTCAGTGCTCTCGATTGAGTTGTGAGACCTTTACTTCACTGTGGGACGTCCTGTGAGTATGGAGGAGAGGGTGGGACCTTTCAAAGGACGTTTATTCCTCGGGAAAGTTCTGGAGCTGAGTCCTCTCCAGACTTTCTGGTGCCTCCCAGAGTAGCTGCCATTCCCTCGGCCTGTTTTCTGTTCATTTCTTTGCACACTTGTGCTCCTTTTGGGAGACTTTCTCGGGGCTGACAGGTTGTGTGGTGTGAGGTGCATTACTCACACATGGTGGCCCTGTGGAAGATGCAGACGGAGCACTGTTTCATCGCTGGTGCTGATGGCACAAAGGAAGTATTGTGAGTCTCAGACACCAAGCCATTCAGGCAAGGACACAAGTGGCTTTTGTTTCCTCCTTTCTCCAAGTACTTTATGCTTTTTCTTGGTTTCCCCCCAAAACTGCTCACTAAGTATCCATTGCATCTCTAGCTTCTTTCATTAGTTATAGGACAGCCCTTCACAGAAATGCTGTACACCTGTATCCATTTACGGATTAGCGGGAACTGAACACATCCTAAAATCCCCTTGAAATACTGCCTCCAAATTGATAACAGCCGCCTTAGGCAGCCTAGGCTGTCACCTTTGCTACAGAGGTCCACCCCTTTCCCAGCAGTCACGAGCCTCAGCGTCTCCAGTGATGACCTTTAAACCCTTCAGCTCCATCTGTGTGCTCCAGCTGCTGTATCCAAGGACTCCCCAGACTGTAGCAGTGAATTGAACTGTTAGAGAAGGCAATTTCAATACCAAGGGAATAGTGCTGGATGTTATGGTCCATATCTGCATATCTGATGTGAAAGTGATGTGTGGTAGAAACAGCTGCCATTGGCGTTTTTTGAGGCAAGGTGAAGCTGTACGTTCACCATTCAGAAGACTGCCCTCCCGGCCTTAACTGTGTGTTTGTCTTGGACTGTCTATCTAGTTTGATTTATTCCGTAGTAAATGTTGGGCCAGTTTTCAAGCCAGATAACTTATCTTACACTCTGCCCCCAATTTGGCCTTATTTTGTTCCAGTGTGTCCCCTTGTCCTGCAATAAATGTTTATTGATCAGCCATTGAAAGATAGTCCCCACCCCCCAGCCCCCAGCAGCACTGTCTCAGCCCACAGCCAGGTGCAACGTGCACTCTGCTTGCTTTGAGCTGCCTGCTGTACCTCAGGCATCTCCTCATCTTCACTGTGCTTGGTTCTGTCCCCGGGACTCTCGCCCCTGCCTTTTCCTTCATCTCCTGGTCTCCTTTCCTCTAGACACTGCTTGCCATCCTCCACTGCAGAGGCCCTTCTCCTTTGCCCCCCTGGCCCTGGCGTGTACAAGAAAAAGCCTCCTTACAGGTGCTGGTGTGGTTATAATAGCTTGGCCTCAGGTTACCTTTTCAAGCTGGTCTCCTCCCCTTCTCCTTCCTGCCTGGCCTCACCCAGAACTCTCTGCTGTTGCTCATTGCCATCTTGAATGAGACCCTTTTTCTTGTATGAAGCAGGTCAGTGTCTTGACAGACAGTTCAGCATCCTTTGCTCCAACCTGCTAAATGCCAATAGTTCCCTGCATTTATTGCAACAAGGAGTATCCCTCCTTCTCCACCAGCTTCTTGGAACTCCATACCTGCATGCTTCAGTGCTCTGTGACTGCTGTTTCCTCTGCCTGTGGCCTCCCCTTCCCCCAGAACCACCATACATGATTACCTTCTGCCTGAGCAGCCCCTCCCTCCTCTGTGCTCCTCCAGCCCTTTATATACCTGCATTGTATGCAGAAGGGTCACCTGCTGAGCTTCAAGAGTTGTCCCGCTCAAAAACACCATTTAACATTCCCTGCAATCTGGGGTACCACTGTGCACAACCTTTATAACATTCACAAGGGGATGGGCTGAGATCTGCCTGTGAGCATGTTGTGGTCCATATATGCAGTTAGACTTCCATAGCCTTGCTACTGAATCCAGGGCCTTTACAAAGCAAGGTTCTCCTGGGACTCCTTCCACACCACAAAGAAACAACCTCAACTGTCGCTAGTCTTGGTGGAAAGCACCAGTGTGAAGCAGTAGGTAGAATTGGGCCCAGGGAGCCCTGTGGTTCAATTCCTGCTTTAGTCTGTAATGCACTTAGAGAGGGCCTTGTGCTTCCAGAGCTGGGGCTTCTTTGAAGAGTGTTAGCATGGGAGTCCAGGCTGCTCTTATCTTTACATGATCGGGTTATCTTGACTCAGATTTATACACAGCAGTTGAATCTCATTAACCCAAATTCACACTGTGTAGACCAAGCATGGAAATAAACAGTTGAGACCTTCCGGGCTGTATTAAATCTTTAGCCCATTTCGAAGCAATGCATCTTGGCAGTTTACTTTACTCTTAGCACATCTTAACACAGCACCCCAGTCTACACATGTGGCTTTTCCTCCTGTTCATCTTCTCATTGGATCCACAAAATAAGATAGCATTTACTCAGTTTAAATCTGAGTGCCATGTATAGTCCAGCTATTGACTGCTGGATTCAAGGATGAGCATGAGTCTGCAGCAGGATGGGCCTGGGTTAGTGCTGTCGGGTGGGACTTTATTTAGAATTAGTAGACTGACTGTTTTCTGAATCAGAGCTGCAGTCGTCAGCCCCCAGCACCACCATAGTGACCCTGGATGGTGGAGACTGTAGCACACACAGGCTCTGGAGAACACACCACTTGGCCCTTTCTAGGCATGTGCCTGGTATCTACTTGTGGGCTATATTCCCATTAGTGCTTCTGTGACATGGAGCTGAGGGCAGCCCTGCCTCTCGGGGCTGGTGCACAAGAGAAGACAAGAGCTGCAGGATAAAGTTCATTCACTGTGCACTTCAACAGCAGTTCATGTTGGGCACCATGCCCATGGTTCATAGAATCCTACTTGGCTTTTGGTAGTGCTAGAGATGGCTACAGCCCAACTCTCCAGAGAGCATCTTCAGATAGCCTGGGTGCTGCTTGGTTTGTTTTGAGTGTGTTCTTTAGTTTGTGCAGTGTAAGGACAGAGCCCCGAGCTCACACACTCTAGGCAAGTATTCCCCCAATGACCATAGCCCTAGTCCATAGTGATAATTCAAAGCATTGGCTTCACCCCGGAACTACTGGGGGTGAAAAGGATCTGGAGCCCACGAAGCAGCCCACAGCCGTATAGTGAGAGCAGATCCTCAGAGAGCCTTCATAGCAGGTCATCCAGGAAGAGGTAAGCTATCAGGGAAGCAGCCAGAATCAGGAGGGAAAGCTGGATCCTGGGATGGTTCAGCCTCAACAGGAGATGTCAGTGTCATTTCCTAGATGGGGAAACTTGGAGTGAAGAGGGTCTTCAGCCGACCAGAGGTTGTATCCAGTACAGCCCAAACCTGCAGAGAGAGCCCCGGTCTCCTCTGTCACCCTCTGCCATTATCCCAAAAAAGTTACATGGATTCAAAGACATACCAAAAGCTCCTAAAACATGGAGGTAACTAGGGGGGAATGTGTTGAAATGAGTTGAATTTTGTAAAGCTTTTTAAAAGAATTATGGTTTTGATAAAATTTAATTTTGGTGGAAAATGCTTTCTGAAAGTACTTGAGATGCTCCTAGTTCTATTTTCTCCCTGCATACAGGCTTTATTAAATGATTGTTTTGTTGATAAATTTAGTGTTCAGTTGGGACTTACATGTAGATTGTACCTACCCTCAAAGGGAAAGAGGATTTTATAGTTTCCATTCATTCTCATTAAAATCAGAACATTTGCATCTTAGCTTTTACATCTAGTTCCAGGAATTTTAAGCAGTCTGATTGTATGGAAGTGGGTCGTATTAATTGCAAATGGGCCCGACATCTGCTTGCTAACATGGAGGGCTTTTTTTTTTTAGCCCTGTTTTGTTTTTATATACGATCTACCAGAGTGATTAGGCAAGAGCTACGGCTGGTGCTGTTAGAAGGCTGGGTTCTCAGAGGCTTAGAACGCACCCATAAAAATGGATTTAAGATCGAGTCTCTGAAAGTTCTTGAACCGGGAGCAATTAGACATCTGAGACTTGACAGGTTTCTATCCACAGTCTGTTAGGAAGCTGTTTTCTGGCCTTGGAGCCTCCATTAATCAGCTGCTCAGGAGCCAAGGTTATGGATCCCTGACCCTGGAGTACAAATGGGGTACACTGCCCAGTTCGACCTACAAGGCATAAACTGGGCTGAATGAGGTCTGGTGGGACCCGGGCAACTTACTTCTTTCCTAATGCTACCGGAGTGGTGATGCCCAAAGTGGGTCTCTCTGCATACTACCCTCTAAGAAAGCCAGTAGACACAGATTACACGCGGAAGCACTGGTCAACCAAACAACTAAACCATTTGCTTGGCTGCAGTTCTTTTCAGAGTGTTTTCTGAACTGGCCCACGAGCACAGACTTCATAAGGAGGAGGTTTGCTGTATCACTTCTAACTAACTAAGCACTTCACTGGGCCAGTCTGACTTACAGCAGAGGCATTACCTGGGCCAGTCTGACTGCAGACCCCTCATTATAGAGTGTGTTCCATGCATTGTTGTCTTGAAGAACTTCTCAAATACTTACTTTAACATTAGAAACTAAAGCAGCTAATGTCTCCTGGATCAGAAAATTATTGAAGAAGGTACTTGGCTCAGAAACCATACTCTCACCTTCCCACTTCTGGACTATTTGGTGGTGGTGGTGGTGGTGGTGGTGGTGGTGGTGGTGGTGGTGGTGGTGGTGGTGGTTATTGTTGTTTAACTTCCAGGTAAAACTGTGTCTTGTGTGTGACAAAGTCAGGGAAGTGGGGGAGATGGTGAGTGACTAGCCAAGATTAGGGAAGGACAGAAAAATATGGAAAGGATGACATGTCCTCTGGAGTGGATGACATTTCCCTGTCCTGACCCTGCCATAGGGCCTGTGTCTAGGAGGGTACAGCTGGCATTTGCTACCTGAATAAATGGTTAATGCTCTGAGGTCTTGGTTGGATGGTTCTGTCTAATGATGCATCGTGTTCCTAGTTAGCTGCCCAGTGTGAATGGACTTTCACTCCTAGAATCAGGAGTTAAACACGAGAGCTTTCCTTTTTCTGCAAATAGCAGGTACCCATTTCATGCATGGCTGTCTGCTGCCCTGCTGCAAAGCAAATAGCTGTAGGAGTTAGTGTTCAGGAGCAGGAAGGGGTTTAAGCCAGCAGCTCCAACCCCTTCCTCTCTGTCTTGGGAAGTCGGCGGGTGTTAGGAGTAAGACTGGCTGTCACAGAATTGAGCAAAGCTAGTTGGTGCACCTAGGGCAAGCCTGCCCCAGCCCTGGAGCCGTGACTTCACTAACCTCGGAAGCAGCAAGATCTGGTAGTGGCAGGTGTCTTCTTTCCAAAATCCTCCTTCCAGTGCACCATGGCTGCGTTCCCCCCATTAGTCTCACGTCCCACAGACTGTGGCTTGTTACCCAAAGGAAGGATCCCTGGCTCACCCTTAATACAGGGAAATCAGTTAAAGCACTTAATTTGGGCTGAGTCTTTATTGGTGCACTATTGCAATTAAGTTAGATTAATGAAAGGTAAATTCCAGTCTATACATGAAAAAAAAATGTCTTGTAAAGATCCTAATTAGAGTGTGTGTTTATTTAGCCTATCGTGCTTTAATTGCATCCGTCTTGCTATTTACAAACAGGCATCATTAAAGAGTAATGAGTATGTGAGGAGCATTAATACTCGCAGCAGATGGGGAGGGGCAGTGGAAGTCTGCTGCTGGATATGATTTTCAAATGAAGGAGAATGCGGAGTGATGCTGGGGGTGGGGGGGGAGCCAGTGTTATGCAAGACAGCAAGCAGCGTGTCCTTCACTGCAGAGGGCTGGCCTCTTTTAATTTGTTGTGGCAGTGTAATCTGTAGAAGGAAACAGACACTTCACACCATCGTCTTCGACCTTAGCTAGTCATACCATCCATTGCCCACACACACTGGCCCTGCACTGTGGGACATCTGCCTTCCAAGCCACAGAGGTTCCCAGGAGGCTGGAAAAGCCATGCAAGGTGCGGGGCTCTCCTCATAGTACACAGCTCTGGGCCCTTTAGCAGCCTTTCAGAAAATGCAAACATGCAGTAAAGTGAGAAATAAGCTTCTGGTGTTTCTTGGCACCTCTAATATCACGTCCCAGTCTTACATAACTTCAGTTGTTCTTGGAGTTAGATGCAGCTCTGTCTTCCTTAGGTGGGTGCTTAGTCACTCCTGTCTGCTCTCACCTGACGTAAGTGCAGAAAAGCTGAAGTCCCAAATGGAAAAGATGAGAGCAGATGGGAGCGAGCAGCAGAGCCACAATGGTCCGCTACCTCATTTCTCTCATTTTTGGTACGCTTTCTCTTCTGGGGCCACAGTATGACCCAGTGGTGGTCTGGCTTTAACACTCAACACCAAAAGTGAGTAAATACTCCCTATTAATCAGGTTTCAGAACTGGGAATGTGGTTCAGTGACAAAGAACTAAATGTGTGAAGCCCTGGGTCTGATGCTCAGCACTGGCAAACAAGCAAAACCTAAGAAGCAGGTTTAAAATCCAGGGGTGGAAGACCCAACCCCAGCTCTTAGAATCCTGACTGCATAGTGTTTATAGGAGTAAACAAGAATCTAAAGTGCAGTGCCTTGGTTTCCCCATGTCCAGCTTATTGCACACAGTGCTGGAACTGCCTTCTATATAAATGCTAAGTGCTGCTATTGGAGCTAGAGTGGAGCTTAGATTTCTCCGGGGAGTCCTTGGTGAGTCCAGGCCCTAGGTTAATTTATTTTAAATCAGGTTATAGGAACTCACAGTTTTCAGTACATTTTATGTTTATCTTCAAACAAACTCAGCTTAGTTTTAGGCTACCCTAAACAAAAGTAAAATATTTTTATTCAAACTACCCTGTGTCTTTAAGGGCACAGATCGCTGCGTTATCCAGCCCAGAAGGGCCAGGGTGGGGCTGTGAATATGTGTCTTCTGTAGTTAACTTACAGCTGTTCCCATTTTCAGCTCAGACAACTGTGGGGCATATTTTCCCATTCACATTAATTGGATTTTAAAGTGACCTTGTCCATGTATTGATTTGAATTAAAATTTTCTACATCAAGGTCAAGTTGGCATACGTCTTACAGACAAAATATTAAAAAGCCAAGTGCTGCCTAACAGGGTATTGGCAGGAAAACTAGAGATTTAACAAAACCAGGTTACCCCCGAGGGCACCGTAGCACCATTCTAACACTATTGCAGGTCCACGTGGGGGCTGCCATCACCTGTTCCTCACCATCATGGAGTCCACTCCTGCTTTAAGTCAGCAAAGAGCATCTCTGTCACTGTCACTCGGGCCGGGCTTAAGGTGTAAGCCTTCAGCTCCACACATGGCACCCAGGAAAGTCAGGATCCTTTAAAACTGGAGGATCATCTCTAGCCCTTTGTCATGGGTCCAGTCTAAGACCTGCCGCTCAGCAGGCTTCTCCTGGACATTTCAGAAGTAGCTCAAACTTTGCACAGGAAGTGATCCTTTCCCTGTTTTTCTCCTTTGTCATCTCAGGAAATACCCAAGCCATTCAATTGTCTGGGGCTCAAACTGGACCCTGGGAAGACCCTTCACTGCTCTTTGCCCTCATACTCAGTCTAACAGAGACTATGGCATTTAGCTGTTGCTGCTGGTGGTGGTGGGTGTACGTGTCTGTGTGTCTGTACAAATGTGTTTGTTCACATCCACGTAGAGGCTAAAGTTGGCATCAGATGTCTTCCTTGATCACTTTCTGCCTTAAATCCTGGGATAGGATCTCTTATGCTCTTATGTCGCTCCAGAGCTTACGGTTCAGCTAGTCTCTAGACAGCTTACTCCAAGGATCTCCTCCCTAGGCTGGGGTTGCAGGTTGGAGTTTATGTGGGTACAGAGATCCAGACTCACTTCTCATGTTTACATAGCAAGGGCTCCACCCACTGAGCTATCACCCAAGCCTCAAATCATGTCAGTCCGTGGCATAACCCCATCCCTACACTGATGCTTTTCTTTTTTGTTTGTTTGTTTTGTTTTTCAAGACAGGGTTTCTCTGTGTAGCCCTGGCTGTCCTGGAACTCACTCTGTAGACCAGGCTGCCTCGAACTCAGAAATCCGCCTGCCTCTGCCTCCCGAGTGCTGGGATTAAAGGCGTGCGCCACCACGCCTGGACTGATGCTTCTCATGATCTCCTTATTTGCTTTCATGATCCTCCATGAAGCAGATGTTGTTTAACTGTACTCATCAGACATGGCACTCCTTTGCCTGGGCCTGCAAGGTGTCCCTTGTCACTCAGAAGTAAACACCTGCAGGGTGTGGTGGCACATGCTTTTAATACCAGCACTCAGGAGGGAGAAGCAGATCTCTGTGAGTTCAAGACCAGCCTGGTCTACAGAGTTCCATGACAGCCAAGACTACATGGAGAAACCCTGTCTCTTGGGGGAACAAAAGGAAGAAAAAGAAAACAAAAACAAAACCGTCCACATCAGAGACTCTGCTTGACCCAAGCTTTTCCATCCCCCCCACCCCCAGTGCTGTTGCTATTGATCCTCCCTTGCTATACCATGCACCTGGCCTGGACTGCCTTGGTCTTAGGAAACTTCAGTGAAACTTGACCCAATCCTTTTCTATAGATGTCTGTCTTCTGACCCTGTACAGAGTAGTAGTCTCCCACCACTTCCTCTCCCCTCCAAGATGTCCAGGCACAGGAGCAGACATCCCTTGTCCATGCTCCATCTTGGCACACTGTGGCTCCCTAGTAAACATCTGCGTGAACAAACAAGCTGCTAACACCTCATTTTCCACACATCACCCTTTCCTGAACAAGCCCTTTAAGCTGTCACTGTTTGGTTCATTTCCTTCATAACTGCAGTGGCCCTTTATCTCTTACCTGCCTGTCTCCTGCGACTAGACCACCAGCTCCATGAACTGTCTGTTCCATTTACCTCTCTCAGTGCCCATGTCTGGCCTGCACGTGATCCATATTAACACACAGATGGGGGAAGAACGCAAAGGGCAAGGCATTTGCATTCCAAGGTAGCTCTGAGCCGTGTCATCTGTCTGCCTGTCTCTCCTGCCCCTTCTCTCCTTTCTTAGTATTGCCCTTTCTCCCTTCAAATCCATGTTTTACTGTCCAGCTGCTGCAAAGAGTCAAATTAGCAGGCCTTACTGGGATATGCGGGAGCGGAGCCTTCTGTCAGGCCACTGTGTGACCCCTCAATCCCAATGCTACACCCAATGCAGCGGATTCCACCACCACACAGTACCTTGAGAAGGGGCTTCGTTTCCTGACAGTCATATTCTGTGCTAGGTTCAGGTACAGGGTGTATGCTGTGGAGGATTGCTTTCAAGGCTGATGAAGTCCCCATTGTTTTTAAGATGGTTAGGAATCATCAGGCTACTTCTCCATCAGCTAAACCCTGTCCATCCCTACTCCTTCTGGAAGGGCTGTATGCATGTATATATCTAAAAATTAAAGTAGACTTGATTTGATTTTGATAATCCCTCATACCACAGAGAAAACCTGAAAGGGAACAAGCTCAGGGTTGGGAAACATGGCCCATTCTCTTCTCTTTGGATTTTTGTTGTTGAGCGGGAGACAAATAGGATTGTGAGGAATTTTATGTCTATAATAAAAAGCAGAAAATTATTTTGTAACTCTCTGTCATGAACCTTTCTTTGAAATTTGCCAAGCAGCTAGGTCTCCTGTGATACAAAATCCCCCAGCAATCGGGGCAGCCTTAGCTTTTCTAGAGAGACAAGAGTTAAGGAAAGTTTAGAGTGTCAATGGACTAAGCTACCTAATGAGAAATGAACTTTATTACATGGGGTGTTTAGTAATTATTAAAAATAATGGCAATAGTAATATAGCAATTGCTGCCATGCATTGAGCTAAGGACATGATACCGGGAGATGATAGCCCCAACTGAGTGCCCATAGAGGCCCCACCATGGAGAGAAGGCCAGGATTCACTAGGTGGCTTCTCCTAGGCCATATACCATTCTGTTGGTAGCAGAAGAGACTCTGAACTGCAGAGCCTCTGTGTCTTTTGCCTGTGGCAGGAGTCTGTCAGGAATTACCCTACAAGACAGCCAGCTGAGCCTTTACCCATTGCTAAGCACTCACATAGCCACCCTTGTCCCTTCCTGCTGTCAACCAGCTAAAGAAGTGGGGCCAAGCCAGGATTTGCATAGGAGTCTAGGGGAGTGCCACTCTCACGTGTTGTTGGGCAGACTCCTCTTACCTGCCTGAGTATTTTTCCATCCTTGTCAACAGGAGAAATAAAACAACCACCCCTTGCAGCCGGTTGACTTGCTATCTCAAACTTAGTTTCCAGGTGGGAGTCTCTTCCCAGTTTGTTTTTCTTCCTCAGATCGCCCTCTATGTGTGCTGTGCTGCTCTAGCGTGAAGCACACAACGAAGTCCCTCTCTTATGCTTACCCTGAACATGGAGAGACTTGGTTTCCTGGGCTGCTCTTCTGTGTGCCCTGGTGCTTTCCTATCACAGCCCAAATTCCCTTGGGAATGTGTGTGCTGCCCTGCCCTGCCCTCACAGAGTCCACCCCCTAGCCCTCCCCTCCCCCATCTTACAAGGTACTGCAGACAGTTCCCGTGCTTGAGCCCATCCTTGCCAGGGCTTGTGTCCCTCAAAGTCAGCCTGGCTCAGAGGTTTGAGTCTGCAGCCAGCCCCACCTGTTCCTAGAAAGAAGCAGCTGCCAGCACTGTGTCTCTGCGTCCTCCGGCCCCTTGCTGCTGCAGCTTCCGAAGCTGTCATTCAGAGACACAATTCTGCCCAGCATGGCTCTAGCAGGGCTTCACATATCCAGCAGCTGTGTAGAGTCCAGAAGGCTGGCTTTTTTAAATACACTAAAATTAGACAAAGCAGGTACATTATTAGCGTCTTACCACAGGGCTGGGAGTATGCACAAAGCCATTGGTGAGGGAAGCCGACGTCCTAGGGAGTAGGGTTTAGAGCTACTTAGCACAGTGCCAGAGGAGATTGCTGGGAGGATGGAGGGTCAGGTGACTCCTGGCCCTGTGGTCACTGTTGCTGGCATTTGGATTCATGTGCTAGGCAAGATATGGGGAAACAGCAAGAGGTAGCTCCCGGCCTTGCACAGAAAAACAGTGACCTTGGACTCCTGTCTCCAGCTTCCTTCTGTTAAAGATGGAAATAAGACAGCTGCCGGGCTGCCTCCTGGGTTCCTAGAGGAGTGCACTGCAGCTATGCAAGCATGTCCTATCCTTAGGGAAAGAGGTAAGGTTTCTCATTCCGAGAGAAAGCCCCCAAAGCTGTACAAAGCCTGGTGGCTCTAGGTGCTTTTTCCAGTCTGAATCTAAGAACCTTCTTTGGGGGTGCGGGGGGAGTCCTTGGAGCACTCATGGGAATTGCCTCTGGGCACAGCTCTCTCCATCCATGTTGGTTGTAGCAGATGGCTCTGTGACACACCACTGTCCTCCATCAGTGCTCTGTACGAACACTGAGTGGTCCACATGGGGAGCACCTTGTATCCTCCACTTCTGTTCAGGTAAAAGCCATTTTTATCACACACACACACACACACACACACACACACACACACACACCAGGGCTCAGGCTCAGTTTATTCCTTTAACAATGACAGAGCTGGGATTTTGAGAGCACTTGACCCACCCACATCAGGCAGCTTACAACCTCCTGTAAGCTCCATGGGATAAGATGCCTCTTCTGGCCTTCACAGGCATCCACACATAGGTGACAGCAGTTACTACATTCCCTGACCCAGTGTGTAGACCAGTGGATACATCTCACATGATAATAGATTCCCCTTAGCACCCCCCCCCACCTCGTCCTTCAGGGTTAGTGCAGAGGAAGTTCCTTAGGACTGTAGTGAAGAAAATGACTCCTAAGTCCCCTAGAAGTAAGTAAGTGTGTGTGTGTGTGTGTGTGTGTGTGTGTGTGTGTGTGTGTGTGTGTGTGTGTCTACCTTTCTGCCTCTATATCCCAAAGCTTTTCTTAGAGTGCAGCAGGCCCCTTAAGGCCTTATTTGTATGGTGAAAATAGCACTCATGGGTGGCTTTGTTGAAATGGTTGGCTTTTAAAAAATAAGAGCCCCTCTCCCCAAAGCAGGGCTCAGAACTATAGCCAGCTGTAAGGAGAGCAAATGCTGTGCCCTTTCCCTCTGGCACACGTGTGCAATGTGCCAGGTCAAGAGCCATCCAGCCCCCCATCATAAACATAGATATTGCTCATCTCAAACTACTGTGGCTGCACAGACTGCAGGAATGAGTGTTAAGCAATCCTCACTGCCACAAGGTGGTTACCCATAAGATAGCCCTTCAGCCACCAGGTCTGTCGGTGACAGAGCTGAACCAGGTATTTCTCTCCTCCTTTACTTTCCCCACACTTTGACCACAGTGAGCTAGAATCCTCTTGGGAGAATGCCACTTGACAGGTAGCTGCTGATGACCACCATCCACCCAGAGCATAGCTGGCCCATCCAAGGCTGCCAGTGCCAGTACTTCCAGACACTCTCCCTGTGCTGAGAAGGCCAGCGGGAGGCTGTCTGGTACCTTCCCAAGTGCCCTCTGGTCCCTGCTCAGGAAGCGTGGTGCTTCCTTGACTGTGTGCCACTTACACTCACTGTACCAACTGCCACATAGTGGTAAGTGAGCTCTCAGGAGCTGTGGTGTTCAGTATAGAAAAATGTTACCTTGGCAACAGCAAGCATGCTTCATTACCAGATGGTATTAGCTTTTATCTGTGGCACCCCATAGCCCTTGCCAAGAATCAACCCATAGCCCCTGTCAGTGAGCATCTTGCTTCTGACTGTGGCAGTGCTGGCTACATGTAGAAAGATATCCATGGTCCATCTGCAGTGTATTGTATCAGTCCATCAAAGCCCAGGGGCCAACAAAGCCAGGCAAGACATTTACCCATTCCACATACAAGAACATCTGACTCATTGGAATGACACTAAGATTAGAAAGTATGTTGTAGAATGTGCACCCAGCTCCACACTGATGGCAAGTATTGCCCACTCTGCCACATCACACTCAGAAGGATGTTTTGGGTACATTGTGCCCTAAGATGAGCATTGCAACCTGCATCCTTTTTTTTTAATCCTCAGTCAACCCCCCTCCACATTTCATTCCGCTTCTGAGCAGACAGGCATAAGAGATTGACTTGTCCTGTGTCGTACTTACTGTATAGCCTGTGTTATAGAAACCCAGGTAAAAATATAGGCCTTGACTTGTTCTAACCAGCAAATGGCCATCACTGTGGTCGGTTTGAGTCTTCCTTGACCTGCAAGCTGGCAGGTGCTTTCTGCTTAGCACTCATTCATCAGACTCACTGTTTTATTTGTCCTGGAGGGTAGCATCCACAATCCACAGCTTCCCTGTAGCCCCAAGTGTGGCAACAGGAGGGAAAATGAGCCCCAAGTGGTGGCTCACTGGCCTGGACAGTGGCTCTGGTTTCATCTTTGCTGCTGACTGGCTGAGGAACAAAAGCTGCTCCTGAGCCCTTTATCCACACCTGCCTTTACGGTTCTGTCCATCTGGGCATTGCCTGCCGGGCTCCTCCCAGTCCTACAACAGAGGCAGCAGTGTCTCTGAATGAGTCTCTGAATGAAGTACTTCATCCAGAGCTGCAAGGAGGCCAAGCTTCCCCACAGCAGTGGAGAGACATGACTCAGTTTGGATAGATCATCACCAAGAGCAAGCTGAGATTCAAATGCCCCTAACTGTGCCTCTGCAGCTCAGGTGAACTCCAGAGTCCTCTCTCACGGACTTCATAGGGCCTCCTGGAAATGGAAAGACAGTAAGTACATAAGGCTGTGCAGTCTGCCCAGCAGGGTAAGCCATGCCAGCGCTCCCTGGGAAGCATCTGTGGGTGCAGGCTAGAGCCTCCTTGAACCCTAACTTTTTCCACTTCTCCAACCAGCAAAGCAGGAGAGAGGTGCCCCAGCTTAGACTGATGACCCATACACAGAACTTAGAGTGAGCTTCCTTCTTCTTTTCAAAGAGGCATTTAGAAGATGGTTAGAAACCTGCTAACTAATCCAGAAGATGTTTGCTAGTGTTAGACAGCTGCTGTTCTCTAGACAGGAGGTCTGTCAGTGTGGCCGCTTGTCTTTTAAAGATGCATACTAAAATATTACAGAGAACTGATAACTGTTATTGTTATTTGGAGGGAAAGGAGGTAGAGGTGACACTAGGTGGCCAGGGGTTGGGTCCATAGGGGTTTGGGCGGGGGGTTGCTTTTGTTTATTTTTTAGACACAGTTTGAGCCCTGGGATTAAAACCATCACTGTCACACCCTACTATACTAAATGTTTTTTTCACACCAAGTTGGGATTGGGATGGTGGGCCCTGGAGAGATGGCTCAGCAGTTAAGAATGCCATTTTCAGAGGATCTGATGTTTGGTTCCCAGCGCCCACAATAGACAGCACACAACTCCAGGTAACTCCAGAGCTAGAGCACCTCACTCCTATCTCTGAGAGTACCGGCACAAGAAGCGCTCACACGCCGACCCACACACAGATATTTTAAAATAGATGTTAATCTTTAAAAAACAAAAACAAAAACAAAAAACAAACTTGGAAGTCAGGCATGGAGGTTCATACCTGGTGTCCAAGTGGTCAATAGGCAAAAGCAGGAGGATGCTGGGAGTTTGAGCCCAGCCTGTGCTAGAGTGAAATCTTGCCACACTCCTAAAGGGCTGTGAGTTGTTATTGCTGGAGTAGAGTAGCAGGGAGTCGTGTTTGTCTGTCTAGTTGTTGTTGCTGTTGTTGTTTCCACTTAATAGCTCCACTTACTGACAAGAATAGGGTGAAGAGGAGCCAACAGTTGTGTGGGTAGCTTTCTGGTTGGCACAGTGCTCCTCCATAGAAGCTTGGCAGACTGTAATATTTGCCCCAGTAATTAGAATTCTGTGAATCTATCCTAAAATAGAAAATGCCCCTTAGGGTGGCAAGAGGGCTCAGCAGGTCAAGGTGCTTGCCTCCAAACCAAACAAACAGAGTTCAGCCCTCTGGAACTTATGTGCTGGAAGGAGACTCCCACAGGTTGCCCTCTGACCTCTACGCTCACTGTGGCACTCATGTATCCACACACATGGACACACACAATAAGTAAATAAAATGTAACTTCAAGTAATAATGTAGACCCACAAGTACCTGCTGCAGCTGGGTTTATATTAAGGAAACTTGGAAACACCTTAAGCATGGGGCAGCAGGAAAGGGGTTGAGAAGGGCCCAGGGTAGCCCATAGCTAGGCCAGGTAGCACCTGAGACTATTTCTGAAGCCTGTATAGCAATATGGAGGAAGGCCTATGGTATAATTATGTCAGTATTTGGTTTGCAGATCCACATATTTACTGACAGATAACGTATGGACCATCTGAAAGGTCAGCATTGGTCAGCATGCTCAGAGCGGGGAGGACAGACCTGAAGCTCAAGCTCAAGCTCATTGGTGGTTTGCATTTGCTGTCTGTGTGATTATTTGGGAGCTGTCCTTCCTGGTGCTGCTGTGTGTCCTGGATGCAGAAAAAGAGGCCAGGGAAGTGGCCATACTGCTCTGGGCACCCAGTGTGGGGCTGGTGCTGGGGGCAGGTGGAGTCGGCCTCTTCCACATGCAGGTGCCAAAGGCTTATGTTGGGCCCAGGCTGAATTCCATCATGTCCTGAGAAGGGGAAGGGACACCCAGGACCTAGGCTCAGAGCCTTACTTAGCCCACTGCGGGCATCAGGAGGGGCACAGTGCTGAAGAATGATAAGACTTGTCACCGTCTCACACACACACACACACACACACACACACACACACACACACACACACACACACACACACACACACCATGGATGGTGACCATCTTTGGGTAGAAAGACTGGGCCTTTATCTTCCTCCTGATGCCCTTCCACAAAAACTCACTTTCCTGAGACAATTAGTCAGTTAATTAAAACCAGCTGGAATCAGGTGTTTTTAGAAGACAGTTCTCAGTTACTGAAGCTTCTGAGTTGGCCTACTGTGTGCTGGGATGAGCCCTGATTTGTCAGGTCTGCCCGCCCTGTAGCCTGGGCTTCTGCTCTGCCCTACTTCCCCCAGGGGGCCCCTGCTGATCCTGCCTTTATGGTCCATTGGCATCCTTAAATAGTGATTCTGTGTCAGCTAACGTAACAGTATTTAAAAGTACACTGTAAGATGTGTTTGTTACCACTCCTTAAATGTAAACAAATGCAGCTTAGCTTTCTCTTACCATGCTGCTGTTCTGCACAGGTAAAGCACACAAAATGGAAAGAAACATCATACCAGCACCAGTAACAAGCCAGGTGTCAGGGTGCTCACCAGCACCTAGGACTACTCAAGGAAATGGGAAGGTAGTCACCAGACAGGCAGAAAGCTGCAGGGGACACGATGACAGAAAGGGATGCTTTCTAGATGGTAGCACCAAGTTGGCCTGGAAGAACTAGGCTTGCTGTGTAGGCTGAGGTTTCCTTTCAGCAAATCTAGCCTCATCAGAACATCCAAGACCACAGGCCTGCAATGAGCTCTGGGCCAAGCCTGCCTCCAAGGTCTCACCTGGGAATACAGGAGGCATGCACCTCAGGTACTGCCTTCTAAGGAAAGGTAGCATTGCTCCACTTCCTAGGAAGAGCCACATGCCCCTACAGAGCAGTGTGTCTGTCTTCTCTGGCTTTGTGGGAACCTTTTTAAATGTTTTCTCATTGTGTTCAGGATGCAGAGGGTATTGAGACAGGGTCTCCCTGTGTAGCCCTGGCTGTCCTAGAGCTCACTGTATAGACCAGGCTGGCCTCAAACTCACAAAGAGTTCTGCCTGCCTCTGCCTCCCAAGAGCTGGCATTAAAGGTGTGAGCCACCATACCCAGCTTTTTAGGTGTTTTCTTAATCCATGATGTGCTTAGGTTCTGAGCGTGAAGCCCTGACTGCAGGTCTGAATAACACCTAGCTACTTTCCTTCCCTTCAGGTTCCTTTGACATTGTTTCTCCACTTCCATCACGGGCTGCTGGGTGCCTATGTCTGCTCTCTGCATTGTAGTCCCTGTATTATACTCATGGCCATGATACAGATCAGCACCAATGTGTGCACCACGCTCACCAAGTCAAACTTAGGGGACCCTGGCCTCAGAAAGTGGTGGAGAGAGGTCAGGAGGCAAAGCTCTCTGGGGACAGTGGGCTAGGCTAGCATTGCAGTTCCAGAGGAGTTGGCCATGGCTGGGTCTGTCCTGCATGGTGAGGTTATGCACCCAGCCTTCTCTCCGTGTCCTCTGCTGCCTCGCTCAGAATGTGGACAGATAAGCGGCGGTCTCTGCCTCCACCATCCTGCCCAGCTCTGTGATTTGCATGGTGAGCCTTCACGTGTGTGTACTCGTGTCTCCACAGGTGACCTTGGGGAAGGTGTTGAAAGTCATTGTGGTCATGAGGAGCCTGTTCATCGATCGCACGATTGTGAAGGGGTATAATGAGAGCGTCTACACAGAGGATGGAAAGGTGAGTGGCCTGGAGTCTTGGGGATAGGTTCTTCCTTACTCTGTCCCAGAACAGAGTTCTAGGTGAGTTGTACTAATAACCAGCAAATCAGCACTGGACTGATCCAGACTAGTCAGCATGAAGAGGGACCCTTGACAAATACTATTTCATTCTCTCCACTTGCCGTTCTAAACCTCTGCTGCTCACAGCAAGCCCGATGCCCTCACTTGAATTTCTAATTGAGCACCTTAGACCCTAGTTGCCTCATTAGACATGTCTTCTGAGGAAATAGATTTTTTTCAAGTCAGCCAGCACATCAATAGCCCAGGGTTCCACATTTTGCTTTTCATAGAGTCACTAGGAAGACTCAAGTTAGTTTGACACAACCCAATGACACGCTCCTTGACTCTCACAAGGAACAGGCGGCCCTTGGGAAGTCACATCTCAGCTGCACACTGAATGCCTCAGCAGGAAGCAGCAGCTTCTTCCCACAGGTGCTCTGCCTCACAGAACGCTTACTCTCCACAGCTAAACACCATGAGGGCCAGGGCCTAAGTGAAGAGGCAGGCGCTTTCCCCAGGTGATGGCATCCCTGGAAAGTTCACTCTGGTGGACCTGTAGTTTCTTGAGTGTGCACTCTCCATCTGGCTCTGGGGGAAGCAACGGAGGACACTAATGAGAGCTGGCAGCCTTCATTTGTGTCTGCTCCCAAGCATGATGAGCACCTGCCCCACCCAAGTTCCCCCTGTCACTCTGCAGCCTGAGGACCCCCCCCCCTTTCCTCTCTTGGGACCTTTTGCTTTCCTCGTTTCAAATGCTAACATTTCAATGTGTTTGGTAACTCAACGGCCACATTATAATGAGAATAGACTGTTCTTGAAAAGCAGGTGGTAGAGGTGGCTTTGCCTATGACAGATGTTCTGGTGCTGTGCTAAGGTTAACACGGGAGCACACAGCATTCCCACGTGCCACAGACCATGGCTACCAGAGGAGTGATTGTTCTTCCAAGTTCTCTGCCTGCTCTGCATAGCTCTCCCATTTGATAGCAAGTCATTTGTTGGGAGATGCCCTTTTTATTTCTGGGAAAATCATACTGTCCTTCGAGCAAGAGTGCAGAGTGAGTGTGACAGTCTGGTGAGCTTGGCCTCCATGGGATTCTAAATTCTGCCTGGGTCAAGTGGGGTTTCTGATTGCTGGTCTACTCTAGAAGACAGGCAGGCTTAGTGCACCGCCCAGGAAGACTGGCCCCCGCTGAGCATGTGAAGTTCACTTCTCTTGGCTCTTCTCAAGCTTCAGGTTGAAGATTCAGTAGTCACACCTGGTATGAAACAGCTGCTGCTCGCTTAGGCAGGGATTGGATATTGAGAACAAAGAAAGGCTGTAACTAGCACCAAGCTTGCAGAGTTACCAAGTCAGGATGCAAATGAGCCACACTCCAAATTCAGACCAGGAGTGGAGATTCTGCCAGATATGTGTGCTACTGGCACGCTGCCTATGAGGTTCTGCTGACCAAACCCCAACTGTCCACAGTAACACCCAGGGACACCTACACTCTACCAGTGGGGAGCACTAGTACTTGATGCTGCACTCAAGACAAGAAATTATCTACCATGTACCTCTTTAAGCCCACCCCGGTGGCCTGCTGCAGCCATGCTTTGTTCTTTCCCATCTCTTCCTTGACTCCTCTTCCCTGGGCTGCTCTCTCCCTCAGCCCCGCTCCCCTTGTCTGTTCCCAACCATGCTGCCAACACAGGGGTCACTCCTTCTGTCTGGGCTCTTCCTTTCCCTATCTCAGATTCCTTATGTCCCTGGACTTAGTTAGCTATACCACCACCCAACTACCTAAACCTTCCTCCCTGCCACCCCTGAGGGCTGGGCTGTCAGCAGGTGCTGGCTGTCACTTCTCTTCAAGTCCTCCCCTTGCCCCCACACCCCAGGCCCTCTGTCTGTTCTCTGCTTCATCATTCTTGCCTTCATGGAGGCTCCAGTGTCCCTGCCCTCAGCCTGCAAGTTACACTCCCCATAAACACCTGTGAATACATCATCTCTCCTGCTTGCCACCATCCCAGTATACCTGGGGCAGTCGCACCAGAGCAAGATAGGTATTAATGGGTTACAGAGAAGCCCATGCACCCAGGTTTAAGAAACCTTGGGTTACAGATGGTTCCCCTCTATCTTTCTTTTGCAGACCCAAGGATAGAGCCCAGGGCCTCTCACAAGTTAAGCAAGTGTTCACCCCTGAGCCATCCCCTCCCTTCACCCCAGCCAAGAAGTCAAGTGTGTTTAGACATTCTTAGAGCCTTTGGTTTATGCATATGCCTTAGGAATGTGTTAATAAGTACACATTTAGCCGGGCGTGGTGGCGCACACCTTTAATCCCAGCACTCAGGAGGCTGAGGCAGGCGGATTTCTGAGTTCAAGGCCAGCCTGGGCTACAAAGTGAGTTCCAGGACAGCCAGGGCTATACAGAGAAACCCTGTCTCGAAAAACCAAAAAAAAAAAAAAAAAAAAAAAAAAGAAAGAAAAAAGGAAAAAAAGAAGTACACATTTTCTCACAAGGTCACCAAGTTCTTTTGTGATCCCAACTTTGTCCTCAGAGCATATTGTATTGGCAGCTTGTACAACATGCTTCTGAGATCTGGCTTATGGACACCTTTGCAAGATCTGACCCTACCTGCCCCCATTCTCTGCATGTGTCCTATCCACTCCCCAGCCGTGGTGCCCACGTGGTCCTAGGACAGCCAAGCTATTACCCACATTTGCCTGTTCTAACTTTCCTTAGGTGCTTGCTCTCCTACTCCACCCCTGGGCTCATCTCTCCCTCTCCCTCCCCCTCTCCCTCCCCGCCCCCCTGCCTCCTCCTTCCTTCCTTTCCCCCTCCCCTCCCCCTTCTTCCCTCCTGCCAGCCCCCAGCTACTAACTTAACTGACTCCGTGAATAACTCTCTTGCACTCCCAGTGCTCATCTTGGCCATAACTGCTCAGACTGACTCGTTACAGAACGGGAGGCTGGAACCTAGGGTGGGGAATCGCCTCTGTGAACGAGTCCTGTGACCATGTCCTAAGGGTACACCTCAGTGCCTGCAACAGCCTGGAAGCACTGGTGTGTGTGGGAAAGAGGCTGATGGGATAGCCTGCCTGAGAGGCAAAACTGCTTAGCTGAAATGGAACCCTGAAGAATCAGGAAGCCGCAGGCATTAGGATCATAAATGACCAGACTAAAGGGGCACACATGAGCCCATATACACAGCCTCCTCATGAAAGATTGCTGTATCTCCACTGTACAGCAGAAAGTGGGCATTTTGAGGGAACCTGGGTTTGAGGATGGCTTGTCTCAGAGCATGCTGGGGCACTGTCTCAAGCAAGGAGTAGAGCATGTAGCTGGTATAGCAAAGTTATATATGCTGACGATCATCACATAAGGCCCACACTAGAATTCCTAAGTACCGTCCTAAGCCCATCTCCCCAAGGCCCATCAGCCATGTGACAGATCTTAGCTGAACATCAAGTCCATTCTCTAACAGAAGTCTCTGAGTCAAGGGTCAGGATCCTGGGGGAGACTGTCCAGCCGCAGGGCAGATCAAGGTGTCGTCTCTCCATGTGCAGAGCAGAGCACAGTTGGCATCACTGGGTTCCGGTTCTCTGGCTCAGCAGCCTTGGGTACGGTGGGATCCTGACTGAAGGGCTTCTTTTTTTTTCCCTGTGCTTATTACAGGCAGGAAGTTGTTGATCCCTTTTACACCTGTGTACATGGGCCCATGTGGCAGGTAGGGACCTCAAAACAAAAGCAAGCAAAAAGCAAGCAAGACTGGCGGGGCCAGGCCTCAAGTGGTAGAGAAGTGGGCTGACCGGCCTGAGGCCGACTGCTCCTCACCGTGTCATTAGTGCCAGTTTCTTAATCACCTAACAAAAGAGAAGACACTGCAAATGTCCGGTTTTGAGTGCTGAGCCTGCAGTGGGCACACTTGTGGTACACAAAGTGTCAGATTTGGAAAACACCATTGGAGCTCAAGGTCTGGTCCCTGGCAGATCGGCTCTTGGGAAGTTGCAGCCCTGCATTTGTTCACCTGCTACCTGGGCTTAGGACTTGTTCTGCTATGAAGCTCAGCCTGGGGTGCACTGGATGGACTCATAAAGCCTCCCATGGCCTTAACCTCTTGCCCTGTGTGGTTGTCCCCCATGTGCTGGTCCCCAATACATTGTCTTCAGTGCTGTGGTAGTGGCCAGCCATTCCTCCTCCCACCCACAGTTTCCAACCAGCTTTTCCCACCAGCATCTGTCCCACACACCGTCAGCTTGCACCTTGCTGTAACAGTCACTATCTTGATGCCCTGTCTTTACCCATGATGCATATTTTTTATATCAAGCACCGTACCCTCATTCCTCTAAGAATAAAACTGCCGTTCAGACTTACCGACCTCTCTTGGCTGCAATCAGGGAGTAGGGCCGTGACTCAGCATGTTAACAGGCAAGGTGTGGGAACACCTGGCCATTGTCCTGATTTTATATCAGTCGGGCTGAACAGATGGAAAAAATAGAAGTGTCTCCATTGAATTTATCTTATTAGGGGATTTAGGTTATGTTAATGCTATAGCTTCATTAATTACCCCATATCAATAAAAAAAGGCAGCTTTTAGCCTTCCAGCGTAAGAGAGGAGAAGAAATGGCGGTATCAAAGGGAACCTTCAAAGACAGCCAGAGCTGTCTCCAGGGTAATTTCTGATCCTGCATTCTTCCTACTTCAAAGTTGGATATGTGTGTGTGTTTGGGTCGAGGGGGTTGGGGGAAGCTTGAATCTGATTTCTCTAATAAGTGTTGGCATCAGCCCCGTTTGATATTAGATGCAGGGAACATTTTGATTTGTTATAGCCTTTGAAATTGTTCAGACGACCTTCAGAAAAATGGCCTCTTGTTACTTGTGGGGAAAAGGGTGAGAGCCGGGAAGAGTATGAATCCAGCTGGGCTCCTGCACAGAGGGCACCCCAAAGTTGTGCTTTCAGCAATTTTTTGGTAACAAATGCATGTCCTGATTGAAAGTGAAAGTTGAAGAATAATAGAGGCGTAGCGCTGCTCTCCTGGGATGCTTGTCTCCTCTTCCCCTGGAAGGGTGAGCACACCTAAGATGACCACACACAAGTTTTCCATGGCTCTGAAAACTTGGGCAGCTGCAGAGAAATCCCTCACCGATGCCCAGTCGGATCCTTAACCCAGATGGGCACGTCTGTCTTGCAAGTCAGAGGTCCCTTTAAAGGTTTCCTTTAGAGGCTGAGGCTGCTGCGGCTTACAATCTTCGTTTGGAAGTGTCCATTTTAGATCATTTAAAATTCTCTGTGTGTGCTGCCTTTTGAAATGAAATAAAGAATTGATAACTTTCTGATAAGCTGCCAGCGCTTTCGTGTACTGCTAAATGAATGTTAGTGGCAGTGATTTGCTGAGCAGCAGGCCTGGCATAGGTTTGTGAGGCTGAACTCTGCAGGAGCACCCCAGAGAGGTGGGGCAGTAGCATTGTGGGGAGGCTCTGGGCCTCTGGACACAGGCCTGCTTCCAGACTCCCCACTCCTTAGCAGTGATGCTCTCTGAGCCTCAGTTTCCCCATCTCTGTGTTAGAAGTTACTCTTATATGTTAGCACTGGAAGGGGGCCCTGCTGACCACAGCAGGAGTAAGAGATCATCAAGGACAGGGTGACCTTGCCTTTGGTGTCAGACCATGCTTTTAGAGGGGTTTGGGTTTGGTTTGCTTTTGTTTTGACATCTTGGTATCTTATCCTAAGGACAGATATGAGCACCCCACTCATCTGTAGAGTTGCATTTCACTCCCCTGCAAATAGCCCCTGTCCCCACCTGAACACACTCCAGCCCTAACACCCTTAGCTGCCTCTGGGACTGCAGCTTTGTCCACCAGGCTCCACAGGCAGCTGACGTGGCCCTTTCAAGTCCTTAAGGCCCAGTGTTCTGAGGGGAGTTTCACTCTCTTCCTGACATCCCAGTTCCAAATAATGTCCTTCACTGAAGGTTTGCAGCTTCCAGAATGTTCCCTTTTTAATATTGCAATTAGCAAAAAAAAAAAGTTATCAATGCTTGCCTTTGCAGCAAATAAGTGAGAGCTAATAAGTGTTCACTGAGCTCAGCCTTGGCTTCCTGAAATGAATTTCTAAGTCTTTTCCTGGCCCTAAAGAGAGAAGAGCATCAACTCCAGAACTCATTTAAAGGGCTTTCTCTAGCATAAGCCTAGCAAAGATCAAGTATATGCCACCCGATTCAGGTTCAGAGCACAAGGGGAGCCATTGTTACCGGCCCCCTTCTCAGCCATGTGTGCGAGGTAAATGAACTGTATTGTCCAGCCTTGCTGTCCCAGATGGTAGCATCATCCTCTAGCATTCTGAATAGCTTATTTAAAACTCTGAAACGGAGGCATGATGAATAGGCAAGGTGGGTTTTGAATATCCACAACTAAGTTTGCAGAGTCCATTCTAAAGGAAGCATGTGAGCTTTTCTCTTGAGCTTTGGTTTTTGTCTTTTTGTTGTTTTTGGTTTGGTTTTTGTTTTGTATTTTTTTTGTAGATTTGGTAAAGTCTTCCATCTTCATGTCTTTGTGGCTGGTACCCTTGTGGCAGTGTGCTGTGTGTGGTGTGAACGGCAGGAGGTGTCGCCAGTGCTGGCTGGAAATGAGAGAGAGGACTTCTAAAATGGATGATGCGGCTCTTCCTGAAACTTAAAGTCCTGCCATCATGATCTGGGTAGAACTAAGACGTGCAACGTCAATCCCACCCCCCTCCGCTCCCCTCCCCTATCCCTGGGCAGTCTTTAAAGGCTGCATTCCTTAAACCCTGGGCTGAACTTGCCCTGAGGTCACCTGAGCCTGACTCTGCCCACAGAGCCAGGCCAGGATCAGAAGGGAGAATGTGGGGAACTAAATGTATGTATTCCTTTACATTTATTTATTTTGTCTATAAACATGTGCGTTCAGAGATGAGAGGGCGGCTTACAAGAGTCAGTTCTCTCCTTCACCATATGCGTCCCAGGGACTGAACTCCGGTCAGGTCAGTCGTTAGGGTTAGCAGCAGGTGCCGTTTTTCACAGAGCCAACTGTTTTTGTGAGTTATCCTACATACTGTTTAGCTCTCATGCCCCAACCCCACTACCCCCACCCCACCTCCCACCTCCCACCCCACCTCCCACCCCACCTCCCACCCCATCCACTGCTTTAAAGGACAGAGATTGAAATTTGAGGTCGCCTCTCTAGGGGGCAGTTTGGCATTGGGGATTTGCTGTTAGGTCATAGGGATATAGCATGAGTGATATACATTTTCCCTGTATGGGTGTGTGATCAAAGATCCACCCCTCCTGCCATCCTGCAGGTAACCCTGACAGTCCCTCTGCCCTTCAGCATGTAAGGTGTCAGGCACCTGAGACTTAACAAGAAACCAATCCCAAGTGAAAAGGAGCTAGAGAAAGGAATGCATGCCAGGGTGTAACCCAGCTCCAGTTTCCAAGGACTCTGAGGTGCCACACTCACTCCCTGTGACCCAGAGGCATGTCCTCATGCAGCCACTTCCCCTGTGCCCCACTGCAGCAGGTCAGTGTGACAGCACATGGGCCCGAGCTACCCCAGGTCAGTCTTGCAGTCTGACTACCAATCAACCCTAGAGACAGAACCAGGAGACCCATTCACTGGCTGTTTCGATTTGCTCGGCTCCTGACCTCATTATATTAAAGTCACCTGTCTAGCAGCTCTGGGACACAGACGACTTCCTCACTTGTCATTACCTGTGAGTGGCAGCCCAGCCTCTGCTGTCTCTTAGAGGAATTCTGGGTTTGCCATTCATCATTTGTTCTGAAGTCTTGAAACATGCAGCCAGACTTGTATGGGTTGCTGTGCGAGCGGGGGAAAGCAGTAATGGCTTCAGTTACATAGGAGACACTGAGGTGCTGTGCATGAGACCCCAGTGGGGGGAGGGGGAGGCTGGACTGGTGGAGTTCCCCGGAGCTCCAGCCACATCTCATCTGGGACCTCATGCTTCCTTGTGTGTACAATCCAGTCTCTTTAGTTCAGGGCCTCCTAACCCAGGCAGTTCCAGAGCACTCTAGGGATGCTGCTGAGAAACAGATAAGGAGCTGCCTCACAAGCCAGCTCTAGCCCTCCAAACTCAGCCAGATGGGACAGCAATGAATGTGTAACTTAAAAAACAAAACTCCCTGACAGTGGCGTGGTGGCATCTCTGACTCTTGCCAGCTCTTGGGACCCTTGTCCTACTGGTTGCTTCGTCCTCTCAGTATGAGGGTTTGTGTCTGGTCTTACTGAAGTCATGATGCTGTGTTTGGTTGATGTCCCTGGAAGGCCTGCTCTTTTCTGAAGAGAAGAAGAGAAGGAGTGGATCTGGGGAGAGGGGAGGTGAGGGTGGGGAACTGGGAGGAATGGGGGAAGGGAAACGGCTATAGGGATGCAATTATGAGAGAATTTTTAAAAATACGGGAAAACCTCCCCAGGGGCTGCCAGTGCTAGCCCAGCTTGAGCAGCCAGATGACCCTGCCATGCCTTCTGTGAGAGGTGAACTCCCTCTTCATCTGGAAAGCCAAGGTCATTCTGGAGACTAAATGAAGGCGTGTGTGGAGAGGGTCTGCCGTGACTCCTAGCGTGCAGTACTATCCTCACACTGGTCCTCTTTACCCAGCAATGGCCTGCTAATGCCCATGATGTGTGGCCAGGCCCAACACTTCTGTCCACAGGGTGGTCTTTACTGTCAGAAAAACTAACTTCTCAAAAAGGAAAGGGAGTGGATGTCGGGAAGAATGCTCTGACTGTAGTGACACTGAGCCGTGTGCAAGCTGTGTGAAGGGTGAGCCAGGCTAAGAGCATACGTGCCTTGGCACTTCAAGGGATACAAGAAAGAGCCTTGGGGAGAATCAGGGTCTACAGTGGGCAGGGATCTCAGCTCATGGGGCTGTAGGTAGATGACCTCAGATCCCTTCATTCCATTCCCTAAGTCACCTGGAAATCCGTAAAGAAAAAGCCTAGGCAGGCCACAGCAGCCCTTTGCCTGCCACCGGGGCCTCTCTGTCACTGTTTGATTTCTTTGAGTTGACTCAAACTGATACTGTTCTTCTCTCTCCACAACAGCTGGACATATGGTCCAAATCCAGCTACCAAGTGTTCCAGAAGGTAAGTGTCCCTCTGTGCCATGCTCAGGAGGCATGGGCAGACTACGAATGCCTTTGGGTAGAAACGTCCCCAACTCAGAGGCTTCTTAAACAGTGACGGGGAGAATGAACGGTTGGAGCTGTGACTCGCTCCGTCGGAGTAGAGTGCTTGGCTAGAACGCACAAACCCTGGGTTCTATCGACATGGTGGTGCACACCTGTCATCCCAGCACTTAGAAGGTGAAGGCAGGGGAATCCCAAGTCCGAGGCCATCCTCTCCTGCACAGGAACTCCCTGGGCTACAAGAGTTGGGGAGGGCAACCTGACCTGCATTTATATGACATGGGGAAGCAGGTAGCCTCGGAGGGACACCGAGGGTGTGTTGGAGTGGTGGACATACTTTGTTTCTGAGGGAATAATGGTAGTTCTAGTATCAGCCCAGAGGGCTGAATGCTCACACTGGGATTTGCTGAGTATAGTGTAGACTATATCAAGGCAGAAACTTTGAGATGATTCCATGTTCCAGGCTGGCCTCGAACTCAGAAATCCGCCTGCCTCTGCCTCCCAAGTGCTGGGATTAAAGGTGTGCACCACCATTGCCCAGCCCGTGAGGAATCTTAAAGAGCCCCAGTCAGGCAAGTGTCTCAAGCTGGGGACAGAATGTGGATACTGTTCTCTGTTTGGTAAGAAATACCTCGGGGACCACTCAGAGCTGGGACACTTGGCCCAAGTTCTTCCATGAGTAAGTTGTACCCAAGGTGTGCCAGGAGGCATAGGCTTTTTTTGTTCTCTTAATTAAAGTGGAATTTGCATAATATAAAGTGAGCCATTTTAAAGTGAACAGTTCTTTGGAGTTGACTGCCCACACCCAGGCTAGATGCACGTGCGAGCACACACACATACACACACAGGTATGTTTCCATGGAAACTTTAAACCCAGTTAGTGTGACAGAAATGAACCATTACAAGTATCAGGGCTTCAGAAGGTGTCATCAGTGTCTAGGGGAGTAGTTGGCGTGTAAGGGAGAGTTAGGCGAGCTCACCATGTGTGTGCCCCAGTAGGGTGACTTAAAGAAGATCATTAATCAGTATGGTTTGAATGTAAATTGTGCACCATTAAGTTATGTGTTTGAACTAGCTGGTGGCACTATTTCAAGAAATTGTAAAGCTCGGGAGGTCAGGCTGACCTGGAGGGAGTAGGCTGCTGAAGGGCAGGCCTTGAGGTTTGTGCATCCATTCTGTTCTGGGGAGGAGTGAGGTGGTGTGGAGTCCCGGCTGTGCACCTGCTGCCGCCCCTTGCTCTCCTTGTGGATCTGTGCCCTCACACTGAGCCCAGATGAGCCTTCTCTCCACTTGTTGAGTTTTGGTCACAGTGCTGAGGAAAGTAGTTATAACAGGGTCCGCCTGGGACACCTGTGTAGTTCTTGCATAAAGCTCGAAATATTTCACAAGCAAGAACATCATTTAATTGAAAACATCGTTGTCCCGGGTCTGCTAGCATTCCTTCACCCCGCTGTCCCTGGAAACATAATGGGGTGTAACCTCACGTCCAGAGCTGAATGGAAGGAACTGTGACTGCCACGCCCAGCCTTCAGTGTCCTGGGCCTATGCAGGCTCTGCGTGCTTGCTAAGCTACCAAGCTGGAGATATTCACATGGTTGGCATGGCTGGCACGGGTGCCACCTCAGCCACATTAGTATTTTCCATGTTGCTCTTGACAAATTTCCCTCCATTGTGACTGCAAAGAGAAGAAAGAAAACCACTCATTGCCGGAAGAACCAGCGTCATGAAAACTGGTGCTCGCCTTTCCTTTAACCTAGCCTGGCCTTTGTGCCCTCTGCGGCATAGTAACGAATTTCTCCTCCAGACCCTACAGTGGCCCTCAGGATTTCTCAAGCCCTGCAGCCTGGCAGCCTGCAGCCCAGAACCTGGTCTATGGTAGTAAACCCTCCCTGAGAGTGAGGCCTCCTTGCCATGCTTTCTTAAAACCTGCTCCGTGCCATGGGAGTCGTTTTTGAATGTGTGTGAGAAGCTTGTTAGGGACTCCGGCAGAGTGTGAGATGGGGATTTTCTGAAGCACAGACTTAGGCTGTGCTACCATGTTTTTACCCACCCCTCCCTGGAAACAACCTGCCATGCATCTCTGTCTGAGCATGCAGACATGCAGACACACACAGCGGCAGAGCCTGAAATGGACAGTTGGTGAGGTGCATGGCCACCCGCCAGTCTCCCTGTGTGCTTCACATGGCCTGTTTGCAGAAGTAAGGATGGACTGATCCACATGGTGGTACTTGACCCACCTCGAACAGACACTTTGGGTTCTATGTCCTCTCTCCCTGGCCCTATTATATCTAAGCGAGTAACCTCCAATGCTGACCTACCCTGGGCTAAAGACTGCCACCACACCGATGTCAGTGTTCTCCTTAGAAGGAAGGACAGGTAATGGTGAGGTCTCTGTCTCCTTTTAGGGGCAAGTAAGACTTCCTGCCAGGGATTGCCTGTGCTGTCAGATGGAGGGATAGCTGAGAAAATAATGTACTACAGAATCCAGCTTAATCCTCTCAGTAAAGCTTCTGCCAATCACGTCCCATGAAATGGGTGTGCTGTGATGTCACATCCAGGAGCCTGTGCTCCAAGCTTGCAGAAGGGGCTGGTGGCAGGAAGAAGGTGCATCTGGCATCCTGTCCCCTGCTCCATTCCCTTCCCACAGTCGGCCCCACATAAACATCAGAGCAGGGCCTCTGTGCAAGGTTAGTCTGTCTTGCACAGCCTTCTGAGTGGTGGTTCATGTTGGGACTCAGAGCGCCAGAAAACAGGGCTAGTTGGCAGCCCTTGTAAGCTTTGCTTTTTAGGACCCACCCTTTCTCACTTCTGTTTTCCTTTCCCCCACATAATTGTGGCGTGTGCTTATTGATGCTGCTGGTAGTGGATGCTGGCAGAGCATGGAGAGGGTTCTCCTGCACCTGTCAGCCCAGTAGACAGCCTGCATGAGCTTCAAGGTCAGATTATTGAGAAAAGCCTCGCCCAGGGCAGTAAGTTCCCCTGGGTTAGGAGGGCGGCTCACTGTGACAAGGAGGGTCTGTCCCCTGCATGAGGGGACTTGGGCAGAGTCACCCACTTCCCCAGGAGCTTGACCTCAGAGTCAACTGCGTTAGTACACCCAGTTCTGAGTGGAGACTCCCTGCCATGGGAGGAGCTTGAAGCCCGCCCCCACCTCCCACTGCTCTGCGGGCATCTGCCCTTTCCTGGCACCACTGTATTGCTTCCGGTGCCCTTAGGAAGGCAGAAAGCCCCAGAGCTTCCCTCTGGATGGACAGGGATTGGGGCCTTGTTTGTAGAGCCAAAGCACACTTACCCATGTCTTTTTACTTGAGGAGCCAGGGCAATGGAGGGCACGCCACTGTTACATTGTCCAGAGGCCCGTGCGCAAGTCCCTCAGTCAGAGCCACAGCCCCTGTGGCTCTATAGCAAACCAGTTCTGAGGAGTGAAATGCCTGCCTTTTGTCTGAGGACACTGACTGTCAGCAAGCCTTTTCCTATCTTACTCATTAGACTCCATACCCAAGTGCAAGGCAGAGGCTGCTTGGGGACAGCTTGCTGTGAGGCTGTGACTGCCAACAGGTGCCTGTCATTTACTGCACTACCCCAGAGGCGCCTTGCACTTCTTCCTAGGGCGAAGCGGCTTTTTATAGCCAGTGAGTTTCCAGCAGTGTGGATTCGGAGAATGAAATACAGAAATAAGGGGACCCTCTGAAAGGCCAGAGCCACAGAGCCAGCAAAGGCTTCAAGCAAATTCGCATTTTCCTGCCATTTAAACTCTGCTGGTGCACTCACTGTTTGACCTTTAACCCCCTCATTTCAAAACAGTGTGCATTTTCCCCCAGCATCTGGCGGAGAGTGATAGCCACTCGCTGCATGAAGTCCTTGCAGGGGTTAGAGAAAGGTGAGAGAGCACAGAGGCCCCAGACAGGCAGGGTGGGGGCATAGAACGTCTCTATGGAGCCAGTGTCCCCTCCTGGGGGTAGAAACAAAACCTAGCCGTTGGCCTCGGAAGTCCACTCTTAGCTGTGGCCATTCTTCCACAGGCAGCAGCCCACCTAATCCTGCAACACAGTAGACAGCTGGGGTACCCGTAGGGTGCCACTGCCCTCTTTGCCTCTTTGTTCACTTGACCATTCTTTGATGTGAGACAGGGTCTTTCCTGGGAATGGTCTCTGCAGAGATACCACTGCGTATCCATCAGGCCCTTTACAGGAGGGTGGGCGGAGCCAGCCCAGGAGACTGGTGCTCTAGAAAGCGGCTGTGTGCACTGCACCTCCCCACAGTACCCAACACAGGAAACTTCCAGAGCACAAGAGCCCTCCTTCCCTCAGCAGGGTAGAGCTGGGCGTGACCTTGGTGTCTCACATCACGGGGGGGGGGGGGGGCTCACTCTCTAGTCTCTGAGTCCCCCTGACAACCTCCTACATTCCTCTTCAGAAAAAAAAAAAATCAACCAAGACCCCTGGTCAGGATGCCACGCCTGAAGTTCTAGAGAGGTTGAAGTTGTGATGAGAATCTCAGGCCACACCCTACCCAGCCCTTATACTAGAGAGGCTGTCCAACATAAAGGGACCCTCACAAGTGTGTCCCAAATGGACAGAGCTGGGGGACAGCTTTCACAAGTACCAGGACAGATGAACAGCTTCATGTAGACAGGTAGGTTCCTGATGGTGGCACACAGGAGGAAGGTATGTGTTTGTCTGGGAGTAGGCTGTTGAATTGGGGGAAAGAGAGGCAGAGGATCTCTTAGGCATCGTAGCAGGTGCTGTGCCCTCAGCCACCAGCTAGTCTAGACTGATGTCTAGCTAAACGTCCACCTAGGCCTGGGAGCCAAGGGAGAGAGGAAGAGAAGTTTGGGTTGAACTGGCTACCGAGAGCCCCAGCCACCACCTTCCCTGAGGGCTGGTCCCTCTCTTCCCAGAGCAGGTTTCTCATTTGTTTGCCTCTTATGGGCCTGAGCCCCTTTCCTTCAGGCTCCCTGCTGGGCACAGTGTGGTCACAGCTCAACTGTGCCTAGTCACCAGTGACCTCTTTGGTGTACTGAGCTACCCCAGAAGTGGTTTGTGGGTTTCTGCCATTTAGAGGGGTCACAGGGCAACCATTCATCATCTCGATTGTTCCCGTCTTCCTGGAGGGAAGGGACACGAGACAGGCCATCAGATCTGACAGTTGCTTCTGGGAAGACCGCTCCTCACACTCCTGGACCCCCTGCCCCCATCCCACAGCTCAAGCTGCCGGCCACAGGTTCCAAGCCTGCTGCTTCCTATCCTGCTCCTATGGTGACTGTTCCAGCAGGAGCCATCTGCAGGTGATGAGATCCTGGCTGTGCCTCCTCAGTTAGCTCATCTGTATTAGAGAGAGCATGCTGTGAGGGGAACTGATAGCATAGCTAGGACGTACAGAGTAACCTTCCTGTAGAAGTGGTCCTGCCACTCTGCCTCCTGAGGAAGGCCCCTCCAGCTCCTCTGCTCCCTATTGGCCAGATTTCCTTGCACAGGGCTCCTGGCTCCTCTCCACAGCGGACCGGACCGTGTAGTTTAGAGCCCGGGCTGTGCTGTGCACTTGCTGTGCCATGGACCGCTAGCCAAGAATATGTCCTGCATAGACTCAGCTCCTGCCTCTGCACAAAAGAGAAACAGATCACACTTCCTTCATCCATGGTGAGGGGTGTAGCACTAAGCTTCCCTGGCAAGTATGTGGCATGTGCTATTGCTGCTGCTGCTGCTGCTGCTGCTGTCACAGGGCCTGAGGACCAAGAGCCTGAGATCTACAGCTATCTATGTGTATGCCCCCACCCACTTTTTTAAAGGGAAGCATTACTTTAAAAAAAAAAAAAGATTTATTTCATGTATGTGTGTGCCCTGTCACTCTCTTCAGACACACCAAAAGAGTGCATCGGATCCCATTACAGATGGTTGTGAGCCACCATGTGTTTGCTGGGAATTGAACTCAGAATCTCTCTGGAAGAGCAGTCAGTGCTCTTAACCCCTGAGCCACCTCTCCAGCCTGTGCATGTCCCCATTTTAAGGGAGGTATTTTTGTAAACTAAACTGAAGATCCAGCTACCATGGCAAGCCCAGCCACTCCCACCAAAGCCTCCTCCACTTTCCTGGCCCTGATATCTCTTTCCCTAGCCAAAGAGTGGGTAGCTTTTGTGTGAAATACACAAGAATTAAAGCTGCCAGCTATACCCACTGAGCAACCTGATAGGCCAGGACCAGGGACAGTACATACTGTCATGAGGGCAAGTCTCCCTGCAGTGACAACAACCTTATATGGCCTGCAGTGGAAACACTTGTCCCCACGGCCCGTGCCGTGTTGCTGAATATCTGATGGAGAAGCAGGTATGGCTGTGTCAACTCCAGAAATGCGGTACCTAGTGAAGGCGAGCAGTTCAGGTGTCTCCAGGCCAAGACTTCAATGGCAGCCAGCGACAGGCTGGCACTTTACCATCTCATCTAAAGAAAAGCCTCAATTTCTTAATCCTGAAAAAAATGTCAAGGACCCACCCTGTGGCTCACCTCAACTCTGCTATGTGAACCTTGGAGAGTTCCCCAGCTCTGAGAGGACTGTGGTGTCCCTGCTCTCCCAGGCTCCTGGGCTCTCCTCCCTTCCAGCTGCCTGAGGCCTTCCCACTTAATCCTTTAGTCTGGGTCCTACTACTATGTTTTTGGTGCCCAGTGCAGAGACATACTGCTCTCTAATGTCCAAAGCTGGCCCAGGGACAAAAATACAGCCCAGGTGGCCTCGTTCCCAGAGAGTGCAGCCTGCAGATGGAGCATCTGGTCACAGGCCTAGACACAGTGCCAGACTCAATTACCCAGAGGGCTGTGGAAGTACACACAAGGGAACTAGCCCTAAGCACCAGGTACCAGTCAGGGCAGGGAGCCACCAGACTGAGTGTTAATACTGGAAAGGATTTAGAGAGATGAGCATTCCAGACAGGGTCAGACAGCAGTGCTGGGTTAGGCAGGATCACAGGTCACTGCAGTGTCAGTGATGGGCTGAAAGGAGGTGAGGCTCACCAACCTATGCCAGGATGTTTAAGCACACAACCATCCATGGAAGCCATCAACAGCCAGTCTGCTTGGGTCCAGGGAATTGAGAGCTTCTTCCAGACATCAGTGGTGTCATGTCTGAAACTCTAAAGGGTTACTGTAGCCTGCTCCACCCAAATGCTCATTTTTGGAAGCCCCAGTTTGTGCCTGCCAGAAACTATCTTAAGCACATTGCATCCGCAGGCTCGTACTTCTCAAATACAGGGCTTGATCTCAAAGGTGTGCAAGGGATTTGCTGGCTGATGGAACAGCTGGGTCTGTCTCCACCTCTCCTCTCTGACCCAGCTAGCCTGCTGATCATGTCCCAGAAGCCCCAGACCAGCATGACCTGGCCCCAGTGACAACGATAAGCTCTGCAGAGCCCATGCAGATGGCTCCTTCATCACACAAAGCAGACTATCGATCTTGCTGGAGTAATCCCCAGTCCCCTGGGCCTCTGGGCTTCCTCCTTGGGCCCCCAGGCCTGCTGAGCCTAAGGCACACAAATCCCGGCTCCGATTAGAGACTAGGGCTGCATAATAAGTGGTAAATCCCCTGCTTCCGCCCTGTCGTGCCTTCATCCGTGTTTTAGAAGCTTCTGTCTGCAATGCTCCCATGGCCCCCAATACCACTTTCAGGACTTCAGAGCATTCCAATTTTGAGATAATGGTGACGCCTCTTTTCATAGAATGAAGACTTCTAAGGCTGCCTTCAGGATCCATCCTAAAGCTCGTGCAGGGCTGCTCGCAGGCTGCCATCTCTTTAAGCCCTTAACACACCAGGCTCCCATAGCTGGCTCCAGAGCCCACAAATAATTTACTCCTGAGCATTGTGTGGGGCTCCTCCTCACAAGGGTGGGATTGCTGTTGTTGGGAGCCCCAGATGCCTGGGCTGGCCCCTCCTCAGTGTTAAAGCATCTTCGCTCTCCTAAGGCTGCTTCGATGTCTCCGTGCTGGGTGAGGAGGGCATGAGCACATTAGTGACACATTCAGTTTGCTGCCAGCCTTGGAAACCCAGAGCTAGGAAGAGGAGGTAGCAAAACCAGGGCCTTGCAAAGATGGCATTATATCAAGGCATCAGGTGGGCACCTGGAGTGAAGCACAAATATAGCACCTCTCTTGCTCTGGCATCTGCTGTCTTTTTTTTTTTTTTTAACAGTTGTAGCTGGCATAGTGGTGCACACCGTTAGACCCAACATACAGGATAGGGAGGGAGAGGGCCTCAACCTACCTGTATGTTTGAGGCCAGCATAACATACATAGTAAGTCCCAGGCCAGCCAGGTTACAGAATAAGACCCTCTCTTTTTAAAAACGGGTTTTAAAGTCACACCTGGGGAGGGCCAGAGATGGTGCTGCTTAGCTGAGTGCTGGCAATGAATAACTGGGAACCTGCAGGACCAGGCCACCCACCATCACCCAGGCTCCCTACCCTCCACCAAGTCACAGTCTACCTTTACAGCATGCATGTGGGGGCTAGTGCTGCCCGGAGGGAGGCCAGAGACAAATCATCACCAAATTCTCTCTTAAATAAGCAGCTGTAGTTACTTGGGTACCTCGCAGGAGATGCTTTTAATAGCAGCCCCAAGTCCCTAGCCTGGCAGGGACACGCCTTGGGTGTTTGGCTCTAAGGATCAGTGAAGCTGTCTAGAAAGGATGGAGGATTTGCTGGAGGCTGAGGCCAGCTCACCTAGGCTGCTGTCCTGCTCCTGGTGGCCTGGGCTTCCTCATATTCTGAGCTCTTAGGCAGCGCCCCTCAACAGCTTCTAAAGCTGGGTGTGGTTCCTGCAGGTACTAATGCCTCCCCCTGAGAGGTCTCCTGAGCCCCTGAAGACACTCAAGGGTCTCTCGTTCTATAAAAACTAAACCACCCCAGGTTAGAGCTGTGTGGAAATGAGGTGGGGGAGGAGGAGCACACACAGCCGAGGGTCCCTGCTGCAGACCACATGGTTGTTCCTACCCCTGGCTGCTATGGTGGTCTCCATCCTCTCACTTGCAGAGCCTTCCCTTTCAGGGAAGTGTGCCTGGCAGCAGTAGGTCTAAGAGCCTTCCCTCTCCAAACCTTTCCTAGGTCACCACTTTGGCTCCTGGGCTTGGGGCAGGGGTGTGTCCCAGACTCATCCCTGGACGGGGGAACACATGGCTTCTGCACTATCTCCAGGACCCCCAACCTCCTGTGTTCTGTACTTCCTCTGAATCACTGTGTACTGCAGCCCTCCTCATCCTACTGCTCCCGTGTAACATGGGCAGGAGATGAATTCAGTTGTCCCTCTGGCCAGTGTAGTACAGAAAGAGAGCCTCGTGCTTAGCAGCAAATAGGCAGAGGCTCTAGCAAGCAAGGAAGGAAACTTGTCCAAGGTTTGGGTATCTGTCCAAGCCCTTCCCTAGGAGAGGAGAGAGCCCATGATTTGGCACCACTCAAAACACTTGTCCACCCAGGAAGTCCTCCAGTGGGAGGCTACTGGGTATAGGTCAGAGACTGACCCTCAGTTCAGGTTGTGTGGCCTGGACAAGCCCTGCCCTGCTGCTCAGTTGCCACCTAACCTAAGTAAGTCCCTTGAACTCCCAGTCTTCCCTGACTTGCAAATGGCACTTGGAATGGTCCCTCCACCGTCATTGATGTGAGGGTTGAGTGGGGTCAGATGCTGTCTCTCTCCTGACCCATAGAGTCCATACCCAAGGTCATCCTGCTCGTAGGAAGGGCAGGACCAGTTATGGAGCAGTGAGCCTGTCGCCCAGAGGGCTGACCACATGCACTGCCCCGCCGCAGCTCCACCTGCTTTCTAGAACAGCTCCAGCCTGGAAGGGTGTCTTGGGGCACTCTGCACCTCAGTATGGCAGAGGAACTTAGGGACACTGCTTTGACTGGCAGCCCCTCTCCAGAGTGTTGACTGGCAGCTGCTTCAAGGTCTCCTGAAAGAGTCCTTCTGCCCTCCCCACTCCCCACCCCACTCAGTTCTCCTCCATCTGGGTACATAAAGACTTTCACAGCCTTAAACTGAGGCAGAGGGAACTTCATTCAATCCAGCCTGCTGTCTTGGCTCTCCAGATGGGAGCCCACAGGGAGCCGGGCTGGCCTCTGGTTCCCTGCAGTGAGGGGAAGCAAGGCTTCTGGATCTCCAGCCTGGCACGAATCACTCTCCACCTTGCATCCATGGTACCCTGGCTTGTCCATGTCTGCTTGGTAATTTTGTTTCCCGGCCTCCCCTCCTTGCCTGCTTCCCCTAGGTTCCAAGCACTTTGATGTTTTTACAAGCTTTGTTTCAGCCCAGCACTCAACCTGCAGGCAACGCATCCTCCTTGGCCTTGGTCTCTCAGGAGCATTAGTGCTCTTCCCTGGCCTCCCTCAACGACAAGCAGGCCTGGCAAGCAGACTGCTTTTATCTCCCAGGAACATCATTAGCTTACAGCACAATGGGCCCAAACCTAGGTCCTCACAAAATTAGTTAATAGCAATCTTTTGTTGCACTGGCATGTTTTTACTACATCTTCAATGCTGAACAAAACACAATTTTGTTATTGAAAGTGTAAAACTATTTTATATATACCTCACATACACACACACACACACACACACACACACACACACACATTGCAAGTGGAATAAAGCTTTGAGGACTGGGGAGAGTGCATGGGTGGAGCTTTACCCAGCCCTGAAAGTTTAGCCATGGGAATCAGAAAACGAGGAATGGAGCTGGGGAAGAAGTTGAGGAGACTCAGAAGTCAGCTGGTTTTGTTGCCTCCTATTAAAATGTTGCTGAGATTGGTGATGGGATATTGAGAGACTAAATGACCAACCACATCAGTTGCCAGAGCAAAACCTGCCACCGTTTGGCAGTTAAAGAGTACTTTTAGTGGGACTCTTTGAAAAGAAGGCTAGATTTAGCAGATGGCAGGCCAAGAATGGCCGGTCTAATTAGGTGCCCTGCCTGTGAATCAGATGCCAAGTCAGAGAGTGCCTGGCGCCTCCGTATCTGCAGAAGATGGTTCTCATTGACTCAGCCGGGCCTCTTGGCCAGCCCGCCCCCCCACCCCAGCTCAGGTGCAGGCCTTCCCTGCACATTGCAAGACCAGCTTTCAGACCCTCACCTGGACCACTGTCTGTCAGTCGAGGAAACGGGAGCTCAAATAAAGATGGGGAAGACAGGCCAGGAGCAGGGAGAAAGCCTGTCAGATTTGGTTAGAGGTCCCAAATTTGATAGGCTACAGGGAGCAAGCAGGTAGTGTGAAACCATGATGCACTACAGAGGCATGCCCGGTTAGAGACACCTTTCTCTGCTCCCACTGATGGCAGCAACCAGACAGGGACTCGCTCATATATGCTTGTGGAGATTAGAAGTGGGATACAGACCCTCTCACATGGTCACCTGTGGGATGTCTTTGTAGCTTCTGAGGCTTTCGAGAATTTCACATGGTGGTCGTTTGTATTAACTGAGAAGAAAGAAACACAAAAACTGCATCCAAGCAAGCAACCCTGCCTTGGATGTCACCTCTGGGTCACAGGACTGAGGCAGGCCAGCTCCAGCAGTTGGACAGATAGATGGCTCTGACCCCTCAGGAGAGTCAGTGCTATGGACAGCACCCATCTCAGGAAAGTAGCCATGCGTGAAGCTAGGGGGCAACAGCACTTTGGTGGGCATTTTAAGAAAAAGACAGCCAACAGGCTGTCTCCCCAGCAGTCACCACAGCCATGTCACGGTTGGTACTACTGCTTGGGAAGAAAAGCACTGCTCAGTTTAGAAAGCTGTCTGTCAGGGTGCTTAAAATAAAAGCAGGCCTGGCACCGGAGTGGGGAGGTGGGGTACGTTTGTCTTGAAAGTCACCCAGGGAAAGAACTTCCTCAGGCTTGTACAGCGCAGGCACCAGGAATGTCTCTGTGGGAGAGCTGTGCTGTCCCCAGGAGTGGGCATTTCCACCGGCCTCTCTTTAATTAACGTATGCATTGGGTACCTGCTGTATGCCTTGTGGTTCTAGGCCTGGGGCCACAGCGTGAACAAGAGTGGGGAGAGAACAAGGGCAGGGAGCACGCTGAGCAGGAAAGCGGTCAGGGAGTGGGGGATGGAGGAGGAGGGCAGGGAGCACGCTGCACCAAGCAGGAGAGAGAGTGGGGCTTACTGGGGAAGAACTTAGCCTGTCCTGCCGTGAAGCATGGAGCCAAGATCTCCTCTACTGGGGTAAAGTCCATCTGGGCCTAAAGCCACCTCAGGACACTGGGGATCCTGGGCTAGCTTGCATGGCTGCAGAGCCGCCCTCACTCTGGGCTACAACTTCAGGATGGCCCTCACTGGCCCTGCCCTAGACTGGCCCTCCCAATTGCCCACAAATAGTTTGCCTCACTGCTGCCGTGGGCCTGCTGGCCACTGGTGTGTCACAGTATCCCACTGAGGCTGAGGACCAACAAGTCTGTGCGTGTTGGTCCTGGGTTGATTCTTGTTCTCAGAATTAATGATTTTACTTGGCACGTTCTCTTTTGTTTTTAACTATATTTGTAATGACAAGAATTTCCGCTGCTTGCGAGATGGCTCAGCAGGTAAAGGTCTACAGGACCCACATGGTAGGAGCAGAGAGCTGACTCCTGGGGGTTGTAACCACACACACACACACACACACACACACACACACACACACACACACACCAAGTTTTTAAATTTTTTAAGAGTAATGATGATGATCAGATAAACCATTAATTTCAATATACCTCTCACTAGTCAACTCCTAACTAGTTTGGGGATGGCCAGACCTGCCCATCTTTGACTGGCCCCCTTTGTTTTGAAAATGGCTATTGAGGCCCAAGGAGAGTGATGGGATGGAGGCCAGGAGATAGTGCCTGTATCTCTGGTGCCTCCTTTGCATCTCAGGCCATCTGGCCCCCTGGCCTTGCTACCACCTTTCTGAGAAGTCAGGAGACCTAGGTGGGTCCCCAGAAGAGCTGGGAAGGCCAGAAAGACTGGTGGGGAGGGGACCAGAGCAAGGGGCAGGCTGCAAGAGCAGGCAGAGCACAGAGACAGTGTGAAATCGCTGCACCCTTGCTGTCTGCCAAGGTGTCACACCCTGTCCCTCTCCCATGCTTCTTCCTGTCCGGATGTGTAGCTGCCAGAATGTTCCACACTCTTCTTAGCTCCAGGCCTGTACCCTCATTTTCCTATTTGAGATTTTAATGTAGGTGTGGGAAGGAAGAGTACAGGGAAATCCCAGCAGGGCTGTCTCTTAGGAAGCTGGCAGCTTCTGGCTAACGGTAACTGTCCTTCATCCTAGGTGACAGACCATGCCACCACTGCCCTGCTTCACTATCAGTTACCCCAGATGCCAGACGTCGTGGTCAGGTCCTTCATGGTAAGTGGCCTTCCAGCTAAGAAGAGATGTGGGGAGCCCAGCCCAGGTAAATCCTGGGACCTCAATCAGAGTTGAACAAGCAGTGCCCACACAAGTGGCCTTACAGAAGTTTCCAGCACTGTGGAAGGAGTGGGTTAGTCCACTCCTAACCCATCAAACCATGTGGCTAGACCTGAGCATGTAGGAGCTGCAAGATGATTCCCCTGCCCTGTCCGAAAACCTCAGAGACTCTGCAGTTCCCCTGCCCTGTCCGCAAATCTCAGAGCCGGAGCTCAAAGCGAGAGGGAGCGAGCACAGAGCAGCACGATGAGAACACAGATCAAAGCAAGCGGGCGTTTTTACATCGGGCTTCTCTCTCCCAGGGCTGCTCATATAGCCAGCTGCAGCCTCCACAGACCCTGCGGCAAGTCTACCTTAGTGACAGCTTCCCTTGAAGTCACTAGCCATTGTCCTTCCCTGCCGAGGAAACTCCACACTACCATGGCTGCCAGGATTCTCACCTGCTGGTCTGAGCAGTGGTGACCACAAGGAGTGTTGCTTGGCAGCTCACTGTCACAGTTCTTAAAGAGCAAGGCTACTCCTCACAAGACACGAGCCTGGCTTGAGAACTGACTGCGCAGTGTTCGAGGAAGCCTCTGGGTACTCTGGGCAAAGGCGCAGAGGGTCCTTCCCCGTGCTGAGGGGTGAGCATGTGACAGGCTTCCTCTACCTGACATGGCTCTTGACTGAAATGAGGGGGTTCTGAAGTAGAGCAAATCCATTACCCATCGCCCTCCTGTTATTTCCAAACCCCACACCAGCTTGTGGGTGGGCCACATGCTTGTATCAGTAACCTCCTCAGAGGCTATTGTCCCCTCGTTGACACCTTGGGGGAGTGAGTTATGTGACTTGCCTGGCTCTCAGGGCTGCCTGCCTGTGGCGGTGGGTTCTATTTCTAGGCCTTTATGCCCATGAGTCTCCTTGAGGTGGAGAATTGAGTTACCCGAGCCTCATCCTTATGCATGACATCTGGGAGCCCTCCGCTCTCAACCTCAAGGGTGGGCAACTGTCGCTTATTATGTTACTTGGTGACATTGGGGCCGCCCCAGCTGTGTTAAGCCCCACCATGACAGAGAGGGACAACCTCTGAAATGAGATTAGCTCAGAGCACATTGCCCTGGTACAGAATTTCACAGCACTTCCAGGCTGTGCCTGTGGCTGCTGCTCAGAATGGGTGAGAGAGGGTAGAGGCAGCTGTCTAGAAACAGGGAGCCTGGCAATGATGCCAAATAGATAGCCCTGGGGAACACTCCAGCTCTGGACAGCAGGGATTTCTGTGTTAAGATCTTGAGCGGAACAGGAGACATCCAAACTGGGTCACAGGGAGACAGGCTTGTGGGGTTAGGCAGCTTTCCTATAGGACCATGGGTGTCTTCCAGGGTCAAAGCCTGCTTAAGCTCTGTCCTTGGGCCACCAGGCCTTCCAAGAGGGCAGCCGAGGGGCTCCCTGAACCCTTTCTCTCCTTTCCTTTGTCAGACCTGGCTGAGAAGCTACATTAAGCTGTTCCAGGCCCCGTGCCAGCGCTGTGGGAAGTTTCTACAAGATGGCCTTCCCCCGACGTGGAGAGACTTCCGAACCCTGGAAGCTTTCCATGACACCTGCCGACAGTGACAGTGACCCCGGCCCCAGCACAGGGCAGCCTGCAGACAGGCTGCCTTCCCAAACAGCCCGACCCATTCACCACACAGGAGTCTACCACTGTTCTCCCTGGCAGAACTGTCAGCTGCATGTCATGATGGGGCATCACGGGAGGATGGTCTGCCCCTTCCCTGTGTGCTGGCCCCTGGGTCTGCTGCTCCCATGAGCTGTTAATGGAATGAACCTCTTCATTCTTACATTGGTTATGCTTGGTTGGTTTTGTAACTTATTTTTGTAAACAATAAAGCTTTTGTACCCTGGACAAGGCTCTGTGTTCTGCTTCTTACAGGAGGTCTGACATTCTCAGTTTAACCGGAAGAGTTTGCATTTGAAGCAGAGTCCTTGGGCTGGACATGCTAGGAGCATAAGCCCTGAATCTCAAGCTCCACAGGGTGGTGCAGGCCTGGAATCCTGGCTAGGAGGTGGACATGGGATCAGGAGTTCAAGGTCATCTTCAGCTGCATTGAGAGTTAGAATGGGCCAGTCTCAAAACGGGAAGAGGGACACCTTGTTTGTTTGTTTGTTTTGCTTCTATTGCCCTTTGGAAGGCCTAGTGGCCTAAGGACAGAGCTTAAGCAGGCTTTGACCCTGAAAGACATCCATGGTCCTATAGAAAAAGAGTTCTTTCCAAGGCTGCCTGCCTTTACTGTTTCTTCCTGGGGTCGGGGTGGGGGGCAGGGCTGGCAATGCTGTCCTGGTCATCTGTGCTGGTAAACGGAGGACTCCTTCTAAGGAGAGCATTGCAGATGGTTCTATTGAGTCAGCGCTACAGGTACCCAGAGAGGGGCCCTTCCCCAGCAGCAGCTACAGCACCTGCTAGTGTAGTACAGTGCAGGCTGCTCGGCCCTCTGTGGCCTGGGGCTCCCTGTGAGCCTTCTCCAGCCTTCCTAACAGAGCCACCCCCACTTCGGTAAAAGTGCCTGGACTAGAGGACATCTGCTTCCTCCCTCTTCCTCCCCCTCCTTTCCTGTAGTTACTGTAGTTACTCCCTGCCTCTCTCTCCTTCCTTCCCTGCTAGTTTTGGGGTTTTTTTTTTTTTCTTTTTTTTTTTTTTTTGTCTTGCTCGATAGTCCAGGCAGGCTTTAAGCTTGAGCAGTTTTGTCCCAGTGCTGGAATTACAGATATGCACAGAAAACTAAGACTTTGACTACAGGAGAGTGGCCAATTCCTGACTGGTCCTAGACCAGATTGGGAGGAACCAAGGCAGGAAGGTTTCTGTTTGTTTTCTCTTGTTCTTTACATTTTTGTTCACTTGTGTATATGAGTGATTTACCTAAATGTTTGTGCACCACATGCGGCTTGGGGCTAGAGTTTCAGAGTTGAGGTCACTGGGCAGTGAACTGCGTCCTCTGAAAGAGCAGCCCCTACTCCTGCCTCTGAGCCATCATCGAGTGAGGAATGTGTACCACAGCGCCATTCAACACGGGGCCCTAACCCAGAAGCAGTGCCAGGCGGGAGCTTGTGGGGCTGCAGGCCGTCAGGCCCATCCCTGCTACCTCCGTGCTCCTGGGATGTGCTCTCCTCTGCAGCCATGCCAGTGACAGTGACATGGGCCCCAGAGGACCCGACTCTGGGAAGCACATTTGGGAAGTGCGAGGGGTCTGCTTGTCAATAGCACATGCCCGAGGGTCATTGCATTGCATTCTGTGCCACAGTTCACTGAGATCAAAGATAGCAAGTCCTCTGCCTTTAGTCTGACTGTTGATTGAGCCTATAGCAGGGAAGCCCTTCCAGACACCACCCCCACTGCCGGCCGGGACACAGCGTCATGGACTTACTTCAGCCCTCTGATCCTTGGTCTCCCAAGATCCTCGCTATTGCCCTAAAGGAATGCACAACACTGGGTTAGCAATGAGAGTCTGCCTCAAGACTGCAGATCTTTCCAAAGACACTTAATGACAAGCAGACCTGGTACAGTGCCGAGGTATGCACTGCTCACATGGTATGATGGCAGCTCGCTGGCTGCGACCAAGTCGGGGCATGTGCAGAGTGACGAGCGCCTCGTGACTGCCAGCTGGCAGCTGGCACCTTCAGAGATGTGCAAATGTGGAACTGTCCCGGAGGACTAACAAGATTTCAGTGAGGGCGGGGCACATTGTAAGAAAGCTGTTTGCTTTTGAACCATTTGCGGTTCTGGTCCCCATCCCATTCATTCTATAGCTCTCCACCCTATTCCAGCCTGCTTCCGACAGGGGCCGTGCATGCAGAGCCCTCGCCCAGGCTTGGGCAGGCTGTTGCTCCCACTCAGAACAAGGGTCGTGTTCTTGTGTCCTCTGTCATCTTTAGAAACACAGTCTTTAAGACAAAGGGTGGTTTTCTGCTTCCAGGGATGACAGGACTTTATCCAGCAGGTTTGCCTAGGCAAAGCGAAGCTTTCCATACACAATAACATGGGCTGAGGGTGACCAAGGAGCAGGGTCAGTGGGCCACAGATGATGAACAGATGGCCCTGTGGGTAAGTGGCTCCCTCTGCAAGTTGGTCATCATGAAAGAAGAAGACTGGCTAAGCAAACAGATCAGCCGTGAGGCAGCCATGACAGTAGCCAGGCAGCAGAATCCCAGCCGTGCCTGCTAGTCTGATTTTCTTTTTTTCTCCCTTCTTGACACTTGTTTATTGTATGTGCACATGTCCATGTGTATGTATGTGCCCGTGCACATGTGTATGTATGTGCATGTGAGCTGATTCACAAATGAGGTCAGAAGACAACTTGTAGGAATTGTCTCAATTGTCAGGCTTGAGGCCAGGCATCATGACCTGCTGAACCATCTCAAATCTGATTTTATGTTTTTCGACACTCCCTAATTAAGGGAGGAGGAGAGGAGACACCAGAGTTGTGCCTGTTGTGCTCCCAGCTCTGTCTTGGGAAGGCAAGTTTGAATGGCAGTGCATTTGGTAAAGTCCAGAACGGGGGAGATCCCGAATGCTTGGTGATTACAGATCAGTGTGAGACGGCCTGGCTTCGGTGTCAGCTGTTAAAGACATTGACCTGAAATTGATGCAAAACCTCAAAGTGTAGAGAGGTCAGTTCCAAAAGTTAGATTGTGAGGGAAACCAGAAACAGACGGCTTCCTGGAGGAGCCTCCCCAGGTCCTAGAGCTAAGAGGCGATGGAGAGCGGAGTGCCACGATGACTGTCATGTGACTTGAAGATGTGGCTGTGGCTCAGTTAGTGGAGTGCTTGCCTAACATACTCCAAGCCTCAGCACCTCATAAACCCAGGCAGTGTGGTGGGCCCGCCTATAATCCCAGGCAGTGTGGTGGGCCCGCCTATAGTCCCAGGCAGTGTGGTGGGCCCGCCTATAGTCCCAGGCAGTGTGGTGGGCCCGCCTATAGTCCCAGGCAGTGTGGTGGGCCCGCCTATAGTCCCAGGCAGTGTGGTGGGCCCGCCTATAATCCCAGGCAGTGTGGTGGGCCCGCCTATAGTCCCAGGCAGTGTGGTGGGCCCGCCTATAGTCCCAGGCAGTGTGGTGGGCCCGCCTATAATCCCAGCCCGTAGGAGGTAAAGGCAGCAGAGAGGATCTTTCCTAAACTCAAGATCATTCTAAACTATACTGCAAGTTCAAGGCCAGCCTGGGCAACATGAGACCCTTCACCCTCTCTAAGGGTGGCGTCTGGCCAGACCTCCAAGGTATTTATTTGTCTTATGGGACTGTATTGTCACCCTCTATCCTTAATCTCTTCTCTACCAGCAAGCTCCATCCCAGGCAGGTGTATGGAGTTCCCACTTTACAGATGAAGAGCCTAGTGGAGGGATCTCCCACATTGACACGTGACTGACATGAGGGGCGGCTAGATAAAGTCTGAGTTCCCTCTCCACGGCTTCCTGCTTACCTGCTGGAAGTTACTGCTTCCAGGTAGCCAGGCCCTTGCCCCATGCCTTCTGCTGCCCACAGATTCTGGCTCCCATTAGCAACTGACAGAGCAGAGCAAGCAGGCCTGTGAAAGGTGGTCCAGATTTTTTTTCCTCCTGAACTAAATCGGGAATTGGCCTTTTGGTATCGAGTGATGTTTTAACACTAACACCATGGACACCACAAAATGGTGATCTTTCAGTGTTAATGCGAGAAGTTGCCGTTACATTTGGAGTGTCAGCGAGTGAGGCTGATGCTAAATTGAGAACCTTTAAGGTCACCCCAGTTGAGCGGAGGAAGGACATCTTCAGCCAGAAGAATTCTTACAAGATCTGGACCCCCTGCAAACCTGACAGGAGGTGTCTTCCAGGTCTGGTAGAGACAAAAAAGGAAAACTGGCCTTTCTACACTGTGCCCTGGCCTCATGTCTCCACTGACACACTAAAGATGAACAGAGTTCACCTGGGCCTACCCTGAGCAGAAGACCCAATCCCCTCCCACCGTGGCCAGCAGGCTACAGAAGCCAGCAGGGCAATTCCTGTGCCCTCTTATCACTAAGAGAGCTAAACTTTCAAGTTCACAAGCACACCAAGGTCACCCTTTGCGACAACCTTGAGGTGACCAGTGGCCAAAGAGGAACTCCAGTCAGGAGACAAGGGGTGCCCGCTCAGGGACAAGAGTGTTGCAATAGCCACAAGTTTCATCCATGAGTGGGCTGTTTCTCCTGGGGTCTGTGGAGACAGGAGAACCCCGAAGCCCAGCTTGGTGGGACAGGATAGGGTACAGGAGACCAAGGCTAGTGAGCCAGCCCAGGAAGGCATCGTGAGAGCCCGGCAGCACCCACTGCCTGCACCAAGCACCCAGCCTGATTCAGGGCCTTGGCACCCCCATCTCAGTCAGAGGCTCACTCTTAATTACAAAAGGAAGCCATATGCTCCTTTGGAGGGAATTAGGTAATGCCAATAAACAAAGCAAGGGAAAGAATGTGATCCTTTCTGCTAGCTGGGGAGGGCCAGAGTCCCAGGCAAGCCTTCTGCAAGTCTTCTGAATGGCTGCCGTGGAAAACGAGGTCACACTGTATACTATGAAACTGCTGGTCCCCCTCAGCAAAGTTCAGAATATGGAGCCTCAGGATTCTGTGCCCCTTTCCCCACAGCAGTGGACAGGCAACCCCAGGCAGTCACTTGGGGACCCAGTTCCTTTGTGTGCATGGTGGGAACTGAGTCAGGAAACCTTCCCAGCTGCAGAAAGGAAGAAACGCTTGGAGAACACGATCATTACTGTTCGTTCCCAGTGTGACATCATCAGGGTCACAGAAAAGCAGGAAGCACTCAGCCCCAAGCTACCCATTGGATAAGGCTTCACCCTAGGCCAGTGAGATGGGGCTAGGAGTGTTTTAAAATCATGGAGCTTCAAAAACTACTCTCTGGAGCTGGTGAGATGGCTCAGCAGTTAAGAGCGCCAACCGCTCTTTCAAAGGTCCTGAGTTCAAATCCCAGCAACCACATGGTGGCTTACAACCATTTGTATCTGATGCCCTCTTCTGGAGTGTCTGAAGACAGCTACAGTGTACTTACATATAATAAATAAATAAATATTAAAAAAAAAAAAAAAAAACTCTTCTCTGGGGCTGGAGAGATGACTCAGATGTTAAGAGGGCACTGACTGCTATCCTGAGTTCAATTCCCAGCAACCACATGGTGACTCACAACCATCTGTAATGGGATCCAATGCTCTCTTCTGGTGCATCTGAAGACAGTTACAGTGTGTTCATATACATAAAATAAATAAATCTGAAAAAAAAAAAACCCTACTAACCTGACCCAAATCGTCACGTAACCACTTTTATTTTACTTTTCTATATGCTAGTACCACTTTCTGCAGAAATATATACTAAAAACCGTTCCCCCCAATATTCTCTTAAATTTGTTACTACCTTATTTCCAATGTTGACACCCTAAACCTCAGAGCCGGCCTGGTACACTGAGTGTTCTCTCAGCCCCTCAGCAGGAGTAAGTTCCACATTATGTCTAGCTGCAAGAGAAACAGTCTCTACCTGGGTAGCCCTGAGTCCTCTCTCCTCATAAGGTAAACATTGGTGACTCTGTCTGTCCCTGAGTCTGTATTCATTTTTCCTTGGGATCTCTGTCACTTAGTGACCGTGATTTATGTAATGAATCCCTCATGGCATTTTAAAAAAATATTTAATTTTGGCTGGGTGTGGTGGTGCACGCCTTTAATCCCAGCACTTGGGAGGCAGAGACAGGCGGATTTCTGAGTTCGAGGCCAGCCTGGTCTAGAGTGAGTTCCAGGACAGCCAGGGCTACACAGAGAAACCCTGTCTCGAAACACCCCTCCACCCAAATTTTAATTTTGAAGTAATCTATACGTCACGGGAAGTTGTAAGAAATGTACAGGGAGACCCCATATACATGATGACTGCAGTATTCAAATCAGGAGGCTGACGGGGCTGTGCTGACAACAAAGTCATAGGTCTCACCTCAAGGGGGACAAATTCAAGTGGTAATGACTCAGGACACAGATCTGAGTCACCTCAAAATCCAGGTTCTAACTTGGTAACAGTTTGACGGAGTTTTTATTAGAACAGAGAAAGCCACAAATCAAGGGGCTTTCAAAATCCCATTGTGGGAGTCTTAAGTAAGGGGTCTTGGCAACCTGGGGCCTCGACTCCAGGCCTCATCTGCTTCCTGGCGGCATCTTCACCTCTTGGTTGATGGAAACTAGACCTGTTTGTACATTCCCAAGGATTTACCTAATGCTAGACCTGCTTGTACATTCCCAAGGATTTACCTAATGCTAGACCTGTTTGTACATTCCTAAGGATTTACCTAATGCTCACAAGGATGTTAGTTGGGGTACAGAAGAGGGCAGTGCATGGCCAGTAAGAGTGCGAAAGATGACCCAAGATAATTTGGGTCTGTGCGTGTGCATGTCCGTGTCCGTGTCCGTGTCTGTGTCTGTGTGTATTTTTCACACGTATCTCTGCACATGTCTGCTGGTGCAGTTTTACCCCGTGTTCAGCTTTGTGGGCCACAATCTCACTACGTCTTACCCCTAGGGAAGCACTAATCTTTCCCACCATGATTGTCCCTTTCTCTCCTAGGTGTTGAACACACAAGGTCGTTCAGTGCGTCTCTAGTTTACTGTGTGTATGAACGTGTGTGTTGTCTGCATGTGTTTAGCTGTACATGGGTAGCCATGAATATATGTTGTCCATGAAGAGGCCAAAAGACAGTCTGAGGTGTCATTGCTCAGGAGCCAGGCCCTTTAGACCACAGTTCGGGAGTGTTTCGGTGGCCAAACATGGGAAAGTAACTTCGGAGAAAGCAGTTTCCTAGGGGGCCCTGTGCTCTCTTCCATCTCAACAAAAATCTTCACACCCTTATGGCAGTGATGGGCAGGGTCCAGCCCAGCCCTGAGATCTCCTCGGGGAACCTTTCCCACTGACCCACTATGAACCCTCAGCTTCTTTTAGCATCCCTGGACGCGTCTGTAGCCATCCATCCATCAGTCCCGTTTCACACACACTCACTTCCTAGGCAAGCTGCAAGTTTTCCAAACCTTTTCACTCTGCTTCTTATTGCCATCCTCACTAGAAACCTGGCCAAACACAGCAAACGAGAACCATATCACAGCCTGCACGCTGTGCTGCCTTGGATGTCGTCCACTAAATTAACTTTCCCGTCATCTTTAAAGTCAGCCTGCCACAGTCTTGGAGCATGAGCAAAATGCACACAAGTGCTTTGCCGGATGAGACTGAACGGCATCGAGATGAATTCCTTCCCATCTGAGACCTCATGAACTTGGCCTTCCCTGTCTATGCTCCTGTTAGCATTTGGGGCTCTCAAGCCCTCACTGGGATCTCCCCTCTTGAGCTCTGCACACAGCACCAAATGGTTGCCCAAGCCACAGCACCAAACTCCTCCACATTCCTCCCATGGACTTGTTCTGAAAGCCTAAGGGCCACATGTGAGATTCCACAGCAACGTGTCACTTCACTGACGCAATTTTCTGTATTACTGTATTACTGACAAAATACCAATCAAAGCACCTTAAAAAGATGAAGGAAGGGGTAGAGAGGTGGCTCAGCAGTTAAGAGCACTGACTGCTCTTCCAGAGGTCCTGAGTTCAAATCCCAGCAAGCACATGGTGGCTCACAACCATCCGTAATAAGATCTGATGCCCTCTTCTGGTGTGTCTGAAGATAGCTACAGTGTACTTACATATAATAATAAATAAATCTTTTAAAGTATAAGATGAAGGAAGCCAGCTATAGATGCATGCCTCTAACCCCGGAATTTGGGAGAAGGGAGCAGCAGAGTCTGGAGTTCAGGGCCAGCCTGCTCTCATGATTTCAGAGGTTTCAGTCCTATCGTGGAGACGAAGGCACACCATCAGGTCTGTGCAGGGAGTGAAGCCACATTGTCCTTTCCCAAGGCTGATGGTGCTCACACAAAGGGTGGGCTTATTCTCTTCAGATGCTGTGGTCTAGCCTCAGCTATGTGGCAAAGCACCCATCAGCAACATGACTGCCACTGCCCCCGAGCCCTACCTGCATCGTACACAGCCCAGCACCACATCCCCTGACTCAATTAGGGGAAGCGCTTTTTTTTTTTTTTTTTTTTTTTTTTTTGCCGTAGCCTTTGATATTTGACTTTGTACCAGCCTTTCATTTCCAGAGGGTCAAATCAATGCTTGCCAAAAGGCCACAGTTAATTTGCTCTTTTTCCTGTTTCTTTCCCTTAGTTTGCAAATTGGCAAAGCTCAAGAAAATTCCAACCTAAAGTGCAGGCACCTAATGCAGAGGTGATGGCCGCTCACAGCTTTAGGACTCTCTGGAGCCACTGTCAGGGCAAGGCTGTAAGAAGGTGGCTGATAGAAGAGACAGTACTGATCTGAAAAACCTGAGAGAGAGAGAGAGAGAGAGTGTGTGTGTGTGTGTGTGTGTGTGTGTGTGTGTGTGTGTGAGACACTGTCCTCGGTCCCCTGTGTGTGTGACACTGTTCTCAGCCCCATGTGTGTGTGTGAGACACTGTCCTCAATCCGTGTGTGTGTGTGTGTGTGTGTGTGTGTGTGTGTGTGTGACACTGTCCTGGGCCCCGTGTGTGTGTGTTTGTGTGTGTGTGTTACACTGTTCTGAACCCCCTATGGGTGGGTGTGACATTGTCCTCAGCACCCTGTGGGTGGGTGACATTGTCCTCAACTCCCTGTGAGTAAGTGTGGGTGTGACAGCATCCTTAGCTCTCTAACAGTGTCCCCACCTCAGGGCCGTCTCAGGCAGATAGGGCGTTGGCCTGGACCTCTGTAGCTTAGCCCCACAGCCTGTCTAGCACTGAAATAGCACTTGTAACTAACACCAGAGAAAGGTTTGCTAACAACACCCAAACATACCCTGATGTCACCAGCAATGCAGAGAGTAGATTGTTAGGGTCCGTTTTCATAGGAGGTGCACTCAGAGCACCTGAGAGTCACAGAGAAGCAGGGAGCACTGGGCACCCCTCTCCCCGGCCTCAGAGCTCAGAGCTGGGAAGGTAAGACAGCTTGCCCAGGATCAGAAGGGGGGGGGGTGTCTCAAGCCAAGAATAGTCATTAGGTAAGTAAGGTTCCATCCCGGGTGTGGGGAATGTGCCTCTAATCTCAGCACTTGGAACTGGAAACAAGAGGTCAGAAGTTCAAGGCCAACCTGGACCTCATCTATATTTCTGTTCCAGGACCCAGGAGACTTGGTCCTTTTTGTTGTGGTTGTTGTTGTTTTCTTTTTCTTTTTCTTTTTCTTTTTCTTTTTCTTTTTCTTTTTCTTTTTCTTTTTCTTTTTCTTTTTCTTTTTCTTTTTCTTCTCTTCTCTTCTCTTTTCTTTTCTTTTCCTTTTTTTTTTCCGAGACAGGGTTTCTCTGTATAGCCTTGGCTGTCCTGGAACTCACTCTGTAGACCAGGCTGGCCTCGAACTCAGAAATCCGCCTGCCTCTGCCTCCCGAGTGCTGGGGTTAAAGGCATGTACCACCATGCCCGGCTGTTTTCTTTTTCTTTTTACTGTTTGTTTTTGTTTTTGTTGTTGTTTTGGTTTTGGTTTTTGAGACAGGTCTCATTCTGTAGCCTTAACTAGCCAGGAGTCCTGGCTATATAGACCAGGCTGATCTGAATGTGTCAGCACATCTTGTGTTTGGGAACTCTGTCTGTGAGTAAGCCACTGCTCCTGTATACTGAGATCCAGGCACTGGGCAATCCCACATGTTCCCTGCATGCTCCTACCAAGCAGTGCCAAGCAGGGAGCCCTACATGGCACTGGGGAGAAGTATTGGGCTGGTCCAAGTGGGTGTCCTGAGAAGTCAGCTCTTCAAAGAAGGGGGTTCATCTACAGAAGGATGCTTGCTCTCAGCTGCAGGAGGACTTGCCCGCCCACAGAAGAAACAGGGCACATAGAAGCCACACAGTGGCCTCAGAATTGGGCTGCAAGGGGTAGGAAGGGGATTAGGGCTCCCTGAAGGCAATGGGGCTATAAGCTGACATAAGGATCACTCTAAGGCCTTTCCCCACAAATCATGGGCATCAATGGTACAAACATGACAGAGTTCCAGAGGTCAGGAGTCCAAAATCAGTTTTGGTGTAAGCTGCTGTCAGGACAGAGCTGTTAGCCCCACTGGGAGCTCCAAAGACAGGCTGTTTCCTTGCTGTGTCAGCTTTGAGGGCCAGCCTCAGCTCTGTGCCCACCCAGCTTCCTGACACCCTCAAAACCTGCATCAGTGAGCCAACCCTTCTCCCTTCCACTCTGACTCTAAGTGAGGCCTCGCTCTCTCCACCTTCTCAATGACCCCAGGAGCACAGTGCCTGGCCAGATAACCAAGGTAATCTCCCAGCTAGAGGCTCACTGATGGCTTCTTGACTCTGTCTATCTGTCTGTCTGTCTGTCTGTCTGCCTGTCTGTCTGTCTGTCTGTGATCTCGAGCCCCACACTCCCTCACCCAACAGTTACTGTTCTGCAGAGTAACTGGGGACCTCTGGGGAGCGCTGGAGTCTGCTGAGTTCCGTCAGAGATCTGTGTGCCCGAGCCGAACCCCGTTTGTGACTGCCCCAAGGGAGTCAAAAGAACGAGGACCCTCCTTTTGCGTCTGGGGAGCACTCACCTTGGCTTTGTCTATCATGTGCTCTGATCTGGTTGGTAGAAATCCACCTGCTTCTGGACTCTAAAATAAGGTCCTGGCCAGACCACCCAGTCACACACAAAATCACACATATTCACATGCGCACACATAATCACATACATGCTCCTTGTGTTTGGCTTAGAAGCTAATTCAGACAAAGAGACACACTTAGATCCTGTTTGGCGCTATGTGAGAAGCAGACACTCATTTCTGCTGAACTTGAACCACAGCCAGCAATAGGGGGCCTGGAAGCTGGGGGGCCTGGAAGCTGGCAGGCCTTGCTCTCCAGGAGTCTCGCTTACTGTTGTGTGTGGCATGGCTGGAGCATGGGGATGAAAAACACTTTTTCTGTAATGTCTTGTGACAACATTTGGTGTCAAGCCAGCAGGCAAAGGAAAAAGTTAGTGAAGGAGCCCAGACCCATTCCTGAGATCCGGCATTGGAGGTAAGTCTGGAGCTGAGAGCAAGTGGACTGATTTCAAAACAATAGGCTTCGGAAATCTGAGGTCTCACCAGTGACCCTAGGTTACTGTCTGAGCTACAGTCTTAGTCTGGAGGATATACACACACTGACACACACACCAACACACACACACTGACACACACACTCACACACTTTTGACTAGAGAGGCTGGGAATGGAGGAAGGTTTGTTTTCAACCCCAGCAGGTTGTGGCTTCTTATACTAACAGTCCCTTTAACTTGGCTTTAAACACAGATCTATCTGTCTTTGTAGCACATCTCCTCACACCGCCATGCTGTGGACAGCTAGGGACCCCTATGACTCCTCCCACTGCTGCATGGTCAGCTAGAGACTCCTTGGACCCTGCTGCAAGTCTCGGCACAGTGAGGGGCTCTCTGAGTGGATCTCATTTTCTACCTTAGGTGACCATGGCGAGACTTCCCACAAGCACAGGCAAGCCCCTATGCTCTCAGCCTCCCCCAAGGCTCCTGTAAGACCTTTCCAGTTCTGTAATATGTCACCAGGGTACATGTGGGACCCACACATCTGCTTTCAATACCTCAACCTGCTTCTGTCATCAAAGAACTAGGTCACAAGCACAAGGCTTGGTGGCACTTCTTCACCCTCTGAGTGTGGACTGGGTTTAGTGACCTATACATGCAAGGAAGAAATGGGCACATCGCCAAGAAGACATCTGCCAAATGCCTCCTCACCTAGAGGCCTGTGGGTTAAACGGTGCCCTGTGTGCATCTGGTCTGCCACTGGGCTAGGGCTGCTCGTGGAGGCTGGACGAGGGAAGTTTTGACTGCGAGCACCCCACACTGATGCCTCCTCGCTGGCGGTGTCGGGCTGTGTGAAGCCATGGGACCCCGTTCTGGGGGTGGGGGAACACAGTCTGGGGTCTCAGGAACTGCCATCGTTGGCTTGGGATCCCTTGGTCTGCATGGAGGCCAAGGATGTCAGGTTCTCACTCTCGGGCACCGCAGACGCCACTGGATGCCATGGAAGAGCTGAGAACAGAGTGGGGACCCCTCTAGTCCAGGCCGAAGGGGAAAGCAGGCAGTGGAGAGCGAGCTTCAGCTGGGTCCCTCGGGGAGGAAAGGGTGTCCTTGGCTTGTTTGTCAGGCAGCTTGGCTTGGTGGAGTCCATAGCTGGGAGTACAACAAGGCCTCCTGCGGGGGATTAGACATGGCTCTTCAGAGGAAGGCCTGCTCCATTGTTCCCCACAGCAGACCCCAATGAAATGAGGTGATCCATGGTTTTAAGGCATTTATTGTCATGGTAGAGAGTTTTGATGAGTGATACGGTAACCCCAATTTTTCAGGGTGGGCCTGAGGTTAAAAACCCTTTTCAGGGCGGAGTGTCTGGGAAGGGGAACTTAATTGGCTAAGCCCTTCATTCCTTTAAGTGCCTCACTAAAATGGAGATCTGTCTTGCCCTTACATGACTGATGGCCACAGACCTATGGAGTGGAGAGGTGCGGCCTCCGGTCAGGAGCCTGATGTCTAGGGGCGTGGCAAAATGCCTACCATTTCTTGCAGGCTACGGTCACCTGCTGGCTCACCAGGGTTTTACACCTAGCTCAACCAGAAATCAAGCTGCCTTTAACAGTCCCACAGAGGCCCCGGTCATCATGGTGGTCCCATGAGCTGTTGCGGGTGAGAAGGCCCCTCGCCCAGTAGGTCTCTTTCCCTCCAAATTCCTAACCACAGGCACATCTTGGTGAAACATTTGACCATAGTAAGAATCGTTCTGCAGATCACGGAGCAGTGTTCAGGTGGGGCAGGATGGAGACGGGGCAGAAGGACACAGTCAGATGCAGCTCTGAGCCCGGGTGTGCTTTTCAAACAGAAAACAGACATTGATAGAAAAGATGGAGGAGGGACAAGGGAGATGGCTCAGTGGGTAAAGTACATGCCCCACAGGCATGGAGACATGAGGTCAAATACTCTGTACCCACAAAAAAAAGCTGGGAGCAGCATTATGCACACCTACAATGCCAACACTTGGGAGGTAGAGACAGGAGGGTGGCTGGGCCTTGCTGGTGTAGTGAGTGACCCTGTCTCTAAGAGTAAGGTGGAGAGCAGCAGAGGAAGACACCTAATAACCTCCGGCTTACATGCACATCAGTGGGGTGCAAGTAAAATCTGGGGTTTCCTTACCAGTCAGTACTGAGAAAACGGCTTCACACAAACACATGGTACAACGTGGCAGGAGCTTACCCGATGCAGGAATTATTGAAAATCCTGCCCTGATCCCAAGCCAAGAGTCACTTAATGACTTGTTCCTTTAGGCTCACCCTTCGTTCTGAGTTATGTGCACGGGTGTGTCTGTGTGTGGCTTTGTGCACATGCATACAGCTGCCTAAGGGAGCCCGGAGCTCACTCTTCCTGGAGCTGCAGTTACAGGCCCCTCACTGTGAGATGTCCTGTGTGAGCGCTGGGGACAGAACTTCTGTCCTCTGCAGGAGCAGCTCTGTTCTCTCATCAGCTGAGCCACCTCTCCATTTGGTAATTTTTATAAAGGAAGCTAAAGGCAGAAGCCCAAACAGCAATTTTAAAAACTGAACATTTTAGTACAATATCGTTCAGATGTATAGTCACTTGTTTATATGCTGAGGAATGATGGTAGGGAAATACTAAAAGTCTTTGGTTTTTGTAATTAAACTCTGTTTCTCTATGAGCAAAACCTTTGTGTGGGTAATAAAATACGCAACTTGTAAAAACAAGAGAATGGCATCTGAGCTGAGGTGATCTGGGCAGTTCGTTGGCGTGCGTGGTGTGTTAAGATGTTCATATGTCATTGCTGCTCAGAACCACGGCTGTGGTGGCATGACGTGGGAGACACAGCACACGGAAATGCTGCCAGCAAAACCTCAGACCCACATATTTGATTTTTGATTAATTTTGGGTCGTTGTCATTTTAGAAGCTTTTTTACTGTTGCCAATTTTATTACAGCTCCAAATGAAGTCCCAAGCTGAGGGACTCTGAGAAGCTCTGACCTAAGCCACCCTTGCCTGCATCTTACAGCCTGGCCAACCCTAACATGCCCCATGGATGGCTTCCTTACCGCTGACCCTTAGGTTTGCTCAGAGGCTGGCTGGTCCCTCCTGGGACCGCAGGCTCCAGATGAGCTCCACGCAATCACGAAGCGCAGGGGCGTGAGGCGACGCAGGCATCAGACGACGTGGACAGCCAAGAGCTACTGTTAAGTTTGTGTTCTGACTGGAGAAAGTTTTCTTGTTTTCCATGCTTAGCCTGATGACTTAAATGTCAGGATTTACATGACTAATTCCTACTCTTTCAACATCCCTCGTCATTTTCATCTGGGCTCCCTGATGTCAGCCTCCCCTCCATGGTGCCACACTCATAACCAGGAACGGGTTTTGAACCAGTAGCTTTGCGCTGAAGTACGTGAACCTCAGGATAGGAAGAAGCAGGCCCAGCTCCATCCTTCCGCAGGATCTAGACTTCCTTTGATACTATGTCACAGAACCCCTGGGATAAAGACTTCTCCTCCCAGTTCTTTATATCAACAGAGCCTGGCTGAGGTGTCCTTAGTGGGGCAATTACAAGAGGGGGCTTTTTTTGTCCCCTCCTCCCCCCTTTTCTTTCTAGTAAAAGTGTGGACATGACAGCTGGCACTCAAGCAGCCATCTTGGACCTTGAGGCCCAAGTCCCACGCTCGGGACAAAACTGAGGTGTCTCCTCTACGCCATCGCTTTGGTTTTGCTGCTGCTCATAGCCAACTTGATCCCAAAGGCACAGAATATGCGATGGCTGTTAGCCTTAAACAGCTCCACCCTTCCAGCTCACTTTCTGCCTCCCATGGTAACCTTGCGGAGGACCTGAGAGTGCTAGGTACCAGGGTTGTCTGTTTGCTGGCTGGCTGGGGTTTTGTTCTTGGATACAGGATTTATGCCAGGGCTCCCCACCATCACTAACACCTCAATTCCGCCAACCCATGTCCAGACCACGTTAGTTTGGTTGCTGCTGCTGTTTCACACCGCTAAAGGTTATCACATCCATCTTTAGTCAAGAAAGGCAATTAATTAGCATGGCTCTGCCTTGTGGAGAGAAAGCGGCTTCGTGATCTCGAGCTTTAAGCAGCGGCCAGCCCATGGCTTCCCATCTCCGCTTTGAAAGTTTGGCATCTGTGCCAGGGCTGGTGGTGCACAGCAGAGAGGGTGTTCTTGTCCCTCCTCTGGTGCCTCCCCAAGCCCCCTGTCATTTTCCATCTCGCCTCCCCTCACCGGGAACTACTCCTGCCCTGCCCGTGACAAGTATCGACCACCAATTAAACCATCAAGCCACGGGCAACAACTTTAATTTTTAGTTCTCTTCCTCAGCTTTTGTGGGCTCTGACTTGGGCAGACATCTGCAAAGGCTCTTCCCATCTCAGCCGGTGTGCAGCCTGTGCCTGGCAAAGCAGGAGATGCGGACCTGGGAAGCCAAGCCTTCCTCATCACAAGGCCATTCCACTGTGTGTGTGTGTCTGTGTGTGTGTGTGTGCGCGCGTGCATTTGCCGTGGGCTCATCTGCAGGTTACAGGAAGGCATTCAGAAGTTGGGTCTCTTGTTTCTCCCTCTGAGCTGCTTAAGCAACCTTCTCCCTGATGCTCTTCTCTCCACCAGCACCTTACCCGTCTTGCTGTAGACATGCTGGCATTACAGGCAGGGCTACTTCATCCTGATTCCTTACCTGGGCTCTAGGGATTGAACTCTGGTTATCAGACTTGCTCAGCAGACCTGAACCATCTCTCCAGCCCCACACTGCCTTTCTCTTTTTCTTTTCTTTCTTTTCTTTTCTTTTCTTCCCTACCTTTCTTTCTTTTTTTCTTTTTTTTATGATAGCTCTGGCTATCCTGGAACTTGCTCTGTAGACCAGGCTGACCTTAAACTCACAGAAATCTGCCTGCCTCTGCCTCCTGAGTGCTGGGATCAAAGGTGTGCCCCACTGCCCGGTCCCACATTACTTTTAAATCAAGCCAGTAGTGATTTTGTTCTTGGAAGAGCCAGTGTGGCCCCGACCTCAGCTGTCCTCCGTCAGAGTCTAACTGTCTTAACCCAGGCTGTGGATGGATGAGCCCCAGGGGCTGCTAGAGGCTAAGCCATGAGGGCAGATGCCTGACTGCTCGGCCCATCTCTACTGCTCTGGCCTCTGGCTTCTCACCCCCTACTCCAGTTTCCAGTTCATCTCCTGGTCTCCATCTTCTAATGCCATTGCAGGTGGGAACATCTTAGCTGATGGTGCTGCCTCTGCGCCTCTTGTCAGAGCCGTCACTCAGGCTACCCCAGGCCTGTTCCCTCTCAAGATGACACCTATGTGGATACTGGTGGGAAGTCTGGGCTCTTCACCAGAGAGCTGTTTGTCACCCCTGGCTCCTGGAGTGGCCTCACAGTTTAGTGCCAGCTCCACTCACAGCACCTCCTCCCGCCCTCCCCACCCCCTCTCCCCTCCCCTCCCCACCCCTCCTTCCTCCCCAGGTAGAGACTGAGAGGGAAAATGCCCCTCCCTCAATTCCCTCCTTCTTTCTTCGGTAAGCATGAGTCCCTCGCCCTGACTGCCAGACAAGGGTGGACAGAGGCCCCACCCCTCGTGCCTAGTAATAGACATGTTTCGTGTCCTCACAGCTGTCCCTTTCTCCCCAAATGATTCACATTGCTCCCTTCTCACCAAATGAACTCAGCCCTCCTGCCAATAGCCCCCTAAAATATCCAGTGTGATGGTATCAATGGAAGCCCACCGTCTGGCCTGCCGGGAAGGGAGAAAGCTCTGAACAAGGCTCTCCTTTCCATCTGACCACCAAGCGCTGGACCATTCACAGAGCCAGCTCACAGCCCAGGCCAGGCAAGGGGAAGGGCAGCAAGTGCCACTGTCCCTTTTCCTGGCCTGGCGGGGTAGTACCTTCCCTGCCTCCCAAGTGAGAGATAGGAAAGAGGATGCGTCAAACGAAACATAGGGTCAGTTCACAGGAGCCCCCCCCCCCCCGCCCAATCTGTCACTTGAGTGAGTGTGACTCAGTTCTTTCCCCCCCTTGACACTGGGCATTTAGTGCAGGCCTCTCCCCTTCCCATCCTCTCTTTCTGCTCCTCCTCCCGCTCCCGTGAGCCTCGATTCATGTGGGTGTACATGTGGGGAGTGTGAGCCGCCCGTCACCCTGCCACCCGTGAACTTGGATGGATGGTGACATCAACGTGAGTGCCAGGCAGGAAGCTGGCATTTCAGCTCCAGAAATATCTCCAGAGTGAGTTAGACCATCGGGGACCACACGTGGGACCATGACGTCACCTCCTTTTAAAGCCGCCGCTTCATTGTCTTAACCCAGGCTGTGGATGGATGAGCCCCAGGGGCTGCTAGAGGCTAAGCCATGAGGGCAGATGCCTGACTACTCGGCCCATCTCTACTGCTCTGGCCTCTGGCTTCTCACCCCCTACTCCAGTTTCCAGTTCATCTCCTGGTCCTTCCAGCCTGACCATTGGATGGAGTAAGCTTAATAAATAATAACAGGTGGCAGCAGGCACCGCAGGGTAGAGCCAAGAGCCTGGGGGTTGAAGCCCCATAGAAGCAGACGTTTTTGTCTTATGTATACCTAAAGGAGCAGCACAGACCACAACCAGGAGATTTACATCCGCGGAAGTTTATTTGCACCATGGTTCCGGAGACCAGGAAGCTGGGATGGCAATGTGGAGTCATCTCTCAGGGGAAATCCAGTGTTAGTTACCCCACGGACAGGAAACAAGTAGAGCTCCCTCCACAGTGCTACCAACAGCAGAGTCCATGTCTGGCATCCCAGTTAAACAGGGCTCACCTTCCTGCCATGAGGGGGTGTAAATGCAAGGGGCCCTCTGAGAGGTGCCATCTTGCACAGGCTGCGTGCTGGGTCCCCAGCATAGCATTCCCTCAGAGGGCTGTCTGTACCTTGCCTCCGGCCCCTGTGGGTAAGAACCTTACCAAGTCCAACCACAGCCTCAGAACAAAGCCTCTGGCATAAGAACAGAGTAACATGGGAAGTTGCCCCTGGGACAGTAGCCAGTATCTGTCCCTCTGTAGCTCCCTAGGATTGCCACTTTGTCTCAGAGCAGTAGGGAGCAGGCCATAGGCCAGCTGTGTGGTCACACTGGGTTTGTAAGTGTTGCCAAAATCTAAGAGAAGGGGGGGGTCTTTTCAGGGTCCAGGGTGCCCAGGCCCAGGTCCCTGCCCACAGCCTCACTCAGGCACTGGCTCTCCAGGGATGGACAGGGCTGTGCACAGTGCACCATAAGAGCCTCTCTCTAACATCACAAAATGTTCAACACAAGGCTGTCTTCTCTCCTTTAACTCATAGAAGCCAAAGTTTACAGTGGATAAGAGAATTGCCCTAGGTCACTGGCTACAATGGAGTGGACAGGTTCCCTGCTCCAGCGATGCACGCATCCTGAGAGGCCCCTAGTCCCTCAGCCTAGTGGGAGCAGGACCCTAGGGACAAGCAGTCTGTTGCGTGTGGGAGAATGATGAGTGTCTGTAGCCATCTAACATGGCTTCCCCAGGTGGTGACATCTGAAATGAGTGTGGAGGACCGGTCAGATGTGAGCAAGGGAAGCTGGGTGGAGCTGCCTCATCAGAACCTGCAGGGGAAGGACAGAAGGATCAGAGCTAAAAACACAGTGAGTTTGAGACCAGCCTGGGCTACACAGTGAGAGTCTGTTAAAAACAAAGCAAAAGAAGACACCCAAGGGAGGCCCACAACCCAACAGATACCATGTCTCCGTGAAAGGCCCAAAGACGGGGCACTGGCGTACGGATGAGGGGAGGTGGTCCTGGCCCTCCAGACCCTGAATGTCACCAGCTGGAGGAGAGCCCAGCTGTTGAGGCAGAAGGCAGACTGTGATCCCCCATGCCACGACTTTCTCACGTTCCCAGCAGTTCGGGTGCAGCTGCAGCAGGTGGGCGGGTGCGGACAGAGGATAGCTCTTCAAGCGGTCTCAGGCTCTCTCCCTCTTTTAGAGGAACCTGGAACGAGAGAGATGACAGCCAGATGAGATGACGTCCATTCCTCTCGGTCCTGGTGTGGCCTTTCTTCTGGTAAAAGTTTTCAGCTAAAAATATCTACCCTCCCCCATCCCCAAAGCTCTGTGAAGATCGTGTGTGAAAACTTCTGGTGGATTTTCCTGTACAGGCAAGAAGGAAGCAGGCCTCACCCTTCACCCCCCCAGGCCACTAACCTGCTGCATCCAACGGTGTGGGAATCAGTAGGCAGGAGGAGGGTGATAGCAGGGCTGAGCCAGGGGACAGAAGATGGTCACCACCTCAGGACCAGGGAGGAGCCCCGCCTTTGCTTCAGAAGGCAAGAGTAGCCACGCCCTTGGTGCTGGCAGAAGACTACCTCTCACCTCTGGCACCTGAGGATAAGAAACCAAGTCAAAGTAACAAAATAGCTGAACTGGGAACTTGGCCAACAGGCACACACTGAAGTCTGATTAAGAGAGAGGCTATCGGGGAACCCCGATCCTTCTCCCTACCCTGAGCTGTCTGTGTCCACTTCATCTTCCCTCGCACTGGCTGTTGAGCCTCTCAGAGGATGCTCTGAGGAGAAGGGAAGAGCCTTGATCCACCCCAGCCAGAGGGAAGGTAGCCAGACTTCATGCAGCAAGCCTGTACAGTCTGAGACAGGAGGTTAGGGAAACAGGAATGGAAGACGGTTGGTTTGCCAGGTCTTATTGGCCGAAGCAGAACCAAGCATCTCTGACCGAAGAAGAGGGAACTTACACCCCTCTTTTCTAAGTCAGAAGTTAGAATCTGCCACCATGGTGACCCATGCCTGCCATCCCACCTCGGGAGCTCGAGGAAGGGGGATCAGAAGTTCAAGGTCATTGTCAGCTACATGGTATGTTTGAGGCTGCCCAGGGGCTGCCCACAGTGCTCAGAACTCCAGGCTCAAAACTGTTTTGCCATTAAGCACATGGTTTGCCCAGGTTGGCTTGGGGACAGAACAGCAGAGAAATTACAAAGATTTCTGTGGACCAGGCTGGAAGTGACCCATTGCCCCCCTGGGCTTTCCACAGCCAGAACCCAGTAGAGGGCTACTTCAAGCTGAAGGGATCTGGAAATAAAAGGACTGACTGTGTGCAAGAATGTCCAGCCCACTAGCTCCCCCACTCTTAAGGCTGAGGTAAGGAGAAAATTGCTCCACCAGGAACAGGTACCTTAGACCCCACCTGCAGCCTTATGGGCCCTTTCTTCCCTTGCTCCAGGCATATGAGAGAGAGAGAGAGAGAGAGAGAGAGAGAGAGAGAGAGAGAGAGAGAGAGAGAGAGAGAGAGAGAGAGAGAGAAATTTGAGAAACCTAGGAATGGCTAACCCCCAAGGGTTATGCTCTAACTTCTCTGTCCAGCAAACTTAAAAGTCTAGACATGGACTTCACAGCTCTCCAGTAGCCACCCTCATGGGGACAGGGAGTGCCCAGGAACCTGCTGCTTAGCTGCCACAAGGATGATGTGGTGATCTGAATGAAAATGGACCCCCAGAGACTCACAGGAGTAGCATTATTTGAAAGCATTAAGGCGTGGCCTTGTTGGAGTAAGGGTGGACTTGTTGGAGGGTGGACTTTGGGGTTTTAAATGTCCAAGCCTGGCCCTGGCCCAGTGATGTGTTCTCTCTCTCTCTCTCTCTCTCTCTCTCTCTCTCTCTCTCTCACACACACACACACACACACACACACACATCCTGTCGCCTACTGATCCACATGTAGAACTCTTGGCTCCTTTTCCAGCACCATGCCTGCCTGCATGCCACCATGCTTCCTGCCTTGATGATAATGAACTAAACCTCTGAACCTGTAAGCCAGCCCCAATTAAATGTTTTCCTTTATAAGAGTTGCTATGAAAGCCGGGCGTGGTGGCACACACCTTTAATCCCAGCACTCGGGAGGCAGAGGCAGGCAGATTTCTGTGTTCGAGGCCAGCCTGGTCTACAAAGTGAGTTCCAGGACAGCCAGGGCTACACAGAGAAACCCTGTCTCGAAAAACCAAAAAAAAAAAAAAAGAAAAGAAAAAAAAGAAGAGTTGCTGTGGTCATGATGTCTCTTCACAGCAATAATAATCCTGACTAAGGCAGAAGCCTAATATGAAGTTTTGCTTTGTTTTGTTTTTATGTATATAAATATATACCTATATGTATGTTTGCACACCAGGTACCTGGTACCTGCAGAGGACATAGAAGGGGTTGGAACACCTGGATCTGGAGTTATGATCTGGGTGGTTGTGAGCAGCTGGGTACTGGAAATTGAACTTGGATCATCTGGAAAAATAGCCAGTGCTCTTAACCACTGAGCCATCACTCCTGTCCCTGGTATGAAGTCCTGCAGAGATCAGTTAGAATCTAAACCAAGTAGAGGGGTCTGGTGATGGGGCTTGCAGCTCTGAGCAACTGGAATCTTTTGGAAAGAGAAGCTGGAAATTGTCAGGATCCTCTGCTGAAGAGAGCATAGGAAGGGAAGTGGGCGGGGGCAGGAGATGCAGCGCCAAGGCAAAGCTGCGAGGGCACTTTACAGCTCAAGGGCTGGAATACCCTGGTTCTTCAGGGAGACTCAACCCACCCCGACTCAACCCACCCCGACTCAACCCACCCTCTGCTCTGCCAGATCTATTGCAGAACAAGGAAAACTTACACAGGAGCTACACGGGGGCTCTTGTAAGCAAGCAGATCCCAATAAAACAGCTCGAGTGGCCCGGTTACATCCTCGCCTGGAGACAGGGCAGCAGTAAATAAAACCGTGTGGACCAGAGGGGCGTGGCCACCAGTAGGAGAACTGACCCAGAAGACAAAGGCTGATCTAATCGAGCTGTGTCCTGACCGTCTCCATCAACACTCCCCATCTCTTTATTCTAGACACGGAATCTTACTTTGTACACACAGCCCCTGTTTCCTGTCACAACTGTCCAGATAAAACATTCACTCCTGGCCCGCTGGTCCCCTGCAGCATGATCTAGACCTTCCCTGGAGGCTAGTGGACAGGAGCAGGGGAGTGGGAGATGGCCTGGTCATGGGGGCGTGGTCAAGGGCAGCCGCAGTGGTGTCCTGGGTGGCGGTAGGGACCCAGCAAGCAACAGTAGCTCAGCGTCCCCACTGATCCAGCTCTGCTTTTGTGGGTCCTTCTTCCGGCCTTCACAGGCTCCACACCCACAGCTGGGTCCTCTGTGCCTCTGGAGATCCCAGAAGCCCCAACACCTGGCTGGAAACTTCATTTTCTGCGTAAGCCGACTGGAAGTGATTTGCTTTGCTTACAAATAAGAGCCCGTCAGTTGCTGGAATCCTTGTGGTATTCCCCAGAGAATGCTCAAGCAATAAAATGTGCTGTAACATTCTTTTAATAAGTTCTTTTGAAAAATTATTGCATAAATAATACATGTTCACTATTTCCAAAAGAAGAAATAAAGAATAACACAAAGAAGAAATAAAAATATCTCATAATCACAGCACCCGAGGTAAATGCGGTTGCTTTGCTGCAGACTCTTCCTGCATATGGGAGGCCTTTTATTTAAAAAAAAAAAAAAAAAAAAAGGCGAGGGTGGGGGTGGGGGGCTGTCTGGGAGTTGGCTCAGTAAGGTGTTTGCCTGATATACCCAAAGCCCCAAGTTCCATTCAAACACCACATAAGCCAGGTATAGTGACTCAAACCTGGAATCCCAGCACTCAGGAGATCCAAGGTCATCCTGAGTGACATTCCAAGTTCAAGGCCAGCCTGGGCTACATAAGATCCTAGGGGGTTGGGGGGTTGGGGTTTTGTTTGGTTTGTTTGTTTTTGTTTTTGTTTTTGTTTTGATGGAGGGGCTGAAGAGATGGTCCAGTGGTTAAGAGCATTACTGCTTCTGCAGAGGACCTGAGTTTGGTTCCCAGCGTCCATAGCAGGCAGCTCACAGCCACCTATGACTCCAGATACAGGAGAACCAATGCCCCTTCTGCCTTTTTTTATTGCACACGCTCGCACACACACAGAGAGAGAGAGAGAGAGAGAGATAAGTAAATAAATAATAAAATGACTCTTTAAAAACAAAACAAAGGCAGCAAAGAAACAAAAACTGGATTGTTGAGGATGTAGTAGAGTTGGCTTCACAGGAGACCAGCGGTCAAGAGCCCCGGTTTGGTTCCCAGCAGACACACTTGGTTTCATCTGTAATTCCTGTCTCAGAGAATACATGCCTGTATGCCTCTTCTGACCTCTGAGGTCACCAGGCATACACATAGTGCATGTATGTGTATATACATGCTGACACCCATACTCCCTAAATGAAATGTATCTTAAAAATACACCAGAGGTTTAATCCTTCAATGTTTGACTTTCATTTCCATTTTATTTATTTTTATTTATTTATTATTTTTCTGTTTTGTTTTTTTCAAGACAGGATCTCATGTAGCACAGGCTGCTCTCAGACTCATTATGTAGCTGTGACTAACCTTGAACTCTGATCCTTCTGCCTTCACCTCTAAAAGGCTAGGATTGCAGGAACGTACTCTGCCACCCTTAGCTTTACTGGGCTTTAGTTTCATTTAATGTTTTGAGGCAGAGTCTTCCTATGTAGCCCAGGCTGACTTTGAAATTCTAACCCTCCAGCCCCAGCTTCACGCGTGTTGAGACCCAGCTGGTATTTTATTTTCTTTGATGCTGCCGCCAATGTTATTTTGTTCCATTTCTCCTTTTTTTCCTAGAATAAGAAGACTAACCATGTTTGTAACAAATTTGATAAACTTACTTATGATTCTAATGCTCTGCAGATTCTATTAGATTTTCAATGTGTACAGTTTTATCATCTGTGAAGACTGAAGACAACTTTATTTTTCTCTCCTAATTCTAATTGCATCAAGGAGGATAGTGGGTTATTAAAAGTGCTGAGGAGAGCGAATCTCGCGCTTCCAGGCTTAGAGCTGGAAGAAGGGTATTTATTTATTTGCTTGTTTATTAATTTTTGAGACAAGGTGTCACCACTCAATCCCGACTGGCCTGGAACTCTCTATATAAGCCAGGCTGGCCTCAAACCCACAAAGATTCTCTGCCTTTGTCTCTAGAATGAGTGCTTAATTAAAAAACGATTTATTTTGTTTTAATTATGTGTCTGTGGCAGTGCCGGCCATGAGTCCGTGAGTGCAGGTTTCTGCAAAGGGCAGAAGAGGATGCTGCACTCCTAGGGCTGGAAGCTGTGAGCTGCCCCACAACAGTGTTTCCCGAGGCGGGCAGTCTCCTTCTCTGGGGTTCCCTAAGGGCTTTCCTTCATGAGTGTATTGCATTTCCAGCAGCAGTCATGTGAGTTGCTCCTCTCCTTTGTTGATTTGCTTTAGAGCAACCGACCTTGCCTCCAGAATCGAGTCCACTTGCTTGCTGGGAGCTTGTGGCTAACATGTCCCTGTCGGGACACTAAGGCCACACCCTTCTGTCTACCGTCTTAGTAGATTTGTGAGAACTTCGGGTTCTTCCAGCAAAGAAACCTGGGTCTGGAGTTATCTTTGTCCCATAACCTTAATTTCTGGGACTTAATTTCTTGGATAACTTGTTTTGGATATTAATTTTGGAGTTTGTGTTACTTTGTCTTTCTCAGTCAATGTTCAAGCAGCCCAGCATGAAGCTCAGGCTCCATCCTTCCATCTCTTAAAACCTTGGTGCTCTGTGGTTGGGGCAGGACCAGAGGACTGGAGGCCGGGAGGACTGGAAGACCGGAGGACTGGAGGCCGGGAGGACCGGAAGACCGGAGGACTGGAGGCCGGGAGGACCGGAAGACCAGAGGAGTGGAGGACTGGAGGACGGGAGGAGGGCCACGTTAGAAATTGCATCTAAACCCTCGCAGTGGCATCTGGGTATGTGCTCGTGTTTGACACCGCTTGCTGTCTTTGCCTCAATCTCATGTCACCCTGAGATGGGACTTTCAAATGCTGTTTGTGCTGGCACATCACAGGGTGCCCCAGGTCCCTGCCCCAACCCCAACAGAAGAAAGTCATTGGCAGATTAATTTCAATGAAGATGAATCAATAATTTATGCTGGTGGTTTTCCTCATGCAGCAAAGTGGCCCATTTTGATATGATCCGACAGGGTCATGCATACCTTGGTTTAATTAAACCCAATACAGAAAATTAAAAGAAGAAAAAAAAATCCTCCCAGCAATTGGCCCCAAAAGCCTCCATCCAACAGATGATGAAGAGGAATAGGGGATCTGGGAGGGGCGTGGGGTTGTAAGCAGAAAGTCCGATTCAGCAGCTGCTTGAGAGGAATATAAATATCGTATTGGCATCTTCTCACTATGTGGCCTTTAAGAGGCCAGGCTGGCTGAGGTGTCAGGTGATGGATTGTCTTCAGGAGGCAGCACCATGTCTAGAAGCTGCTTAGCTCTCCTTGAGGAAGGTGCCACATCCTTAGAGAGAGTATCAGAAGCAACAGGGATTGCTTGTCTCATGGGTCTTCCATGAGCATCAGGGAGACCTTAAATGCGAGACCACAGTCACAGTGAGCCCTCCCAAGTCCTCCCACCAGGCTCTCTGCAACATTAGTTTTCGTCGTCAATCATCCCTCTAGCCAGGGCAACCCAACATTGCAGCCTTTGGGCCTTCTCCCTGTACCCTAGACCACCACAGACACCAAGACATCCGGGATTCCTAAAACACATGGAACCCCATTTGCCATTCTCTTGGTGACCATATTGCTGCAGACCCCAGACTGAAGCTTTTTCTCTGGCTTAGGGAGCTATAGAAACTGAGTCACCAAACACATAAGTGAATGTGCTCACAGTCAGCTATTGGATGGATCACAGGACCCCCAATGGAGGAGCTAGAGAACGTATCCAAGGAGCTAAAGGGATCTGCAACCCTATAGGTGCAACAACATTATGAACTAACCAGTACCCCAGAGCTCGTGTCTCTAGCTGCATATGTATCAAAAGATGGCCTAGTCAGCCATCACTGGAAAGAGAGGCCCATTGGACTTGCAAACTTTATATGCCCCAGTACAGGGGAACACCTGGGCCAAAAAGTGGGAGTGGGTGGGTAGGGGAGTGGGGGGGGAGGGTATGGGGGACTTTTGGGATAGCATTGGAAATGTAATTGAGGAAAATATCTAATAAAAATTAAAATAAATAAATAAATAAATAAATAAAGAACCAGAATAACATTAGAAAAAGAAAGAAAGAAAGAAAGAAAGAAAGAAAGAAAGAAAGAAACTGAGTCACAAAACTGAAGGAGGGAACTCAAGTGAGCAGCTGCCATGATGGAAGAAACTGAGATGAAGACAATTCAGAACCTGTACTTGAAGGATAGAAGGACCTTTAAGTTCGCCTCTGAGCAGTTGCAGAAGCTAAGAAAGTGCTTCGAGACAGACCGTTACCCTAAGGAGGAAACTCTGCAGGCCTTGGCTGAGGAACTCAAACTGCGGAAAGAAGTCATCAGATACTGGTTCTTCAAGCAGCATCAAAGAGAAATGAAGAGGAAGCTGGGGGTTTTTTGGCTTCAAGGCTTGGGGAAGACTCAGATCCTGCTACTCATCAAGAGTGACCACCAGGCAGAAGAAATCCAAGGAGCCCTCTCAAAATGACCCTGGACTCCCCGAAGCATTGGAATCCTTGAAGAGGCTCACAGTCTCCTGGGTACCAAAGCAGAGATGGCATGTCACAGGATCGCTGACTCCCGAGCATATCCAGGGAGTCTGCTCTGTTTGTTAAAGTTTTTCCAAATTCCTTGCTGGGGCAGGGGATGTTGGTTTTTTATGTCTATCCATGGTACATTAATAATAAGCTATTGCTACAAAACAAAAATGACTGCTGTAAACAGAAACAAAAGAAAAAGAAAAAGAAAAAGAAAAAGAAAAAGAAACTGAGTCACAGAATGTGACCTCAGCTGTACTCCAAAGCCCTCTAGGCAATTACTTGATCACAGAACAGGCTAGCATGTCTCTGTTCAGCCATGGACTGCCTAGACTCCCCACCAATCAGAGGTGGCTTGTATGAGGTGCTCCGGGTAAGGTCATGGTGACTAGCAACATTGTAGCCGCTTTAGATTGTGTAGGCAGCTGAAGGGCTCACCTAGGGTTAGCCCCCTAGGAAGACACACTTATATCACTTTCCTGAGCTGCTGCCTCCAACCACTCAGCCTGGATCCTTCACTTCTCCAGCCCTCTGGCCTCCCTGTCTTCCTGTGAAGGACACCACCTGGGCTCCATCACTGGGGTACAGGGTGGTACAGGGCCAGCCTCCATGTTCCATGGGCTCCTTTAGTGCCCTTTAAGGAGCAGAGCCAGGCACTCCTGTTGCTCAGACCTCTCTACCAGTCTTCTCCACTGGCTCTTTGATTCTTTTATTATGCTAAAATATGCATAACTACATAACTTTTGTTGTCTTCAGGGCGTGGTTTGGGTGACTTGAAGCACACAGAGCGCCATCACTGTGCCGCAGTCACTGGCATCCATCTCTAGGACACTTCTTTCTCCCCAGTGCTTCCCACAAACATCAGCCCCTCCTCCCAGCCTCAGCTCTGTTTGAACTTGACTCTCAAAGGTCCCTCGCCTGGATGGACCTGTCGCTTAACCTTTACTCACTGGCTAGTTCTCACTTAGCACAATGTCCACATATGCTCACCGGTGTTGGAGCATATGTCATCACGTCTTTCCTTCTTCTCCAGGGTGAGTGACATTCTACCGTGTAGGTGTCCACTTTTCACCCAGCGATCGATCTGAGGTGAGTGGGTGGGTGGGCACTTCTCCTGGGCTACATTGCTGCTGCCGCTGTGGGGTTGGGGTGTCAAGTCCCTGCATCCTTCTTCAGTCCTTGCTTGCTGCCAAGAATAGCTGCTCATCTTTCCCAGTTCTAGGCTGCGTTCAATTTTTAAGTATTTATTTATTTGTGTGTACATATGTGTGGGGGTGGTGAGTGCATTGGCCACAGCAGGTGAGTGGAGATCAAAAGATGACTGTTGGGAGTCCCGGTCTCTCCTTCTACCATGTGGGGCGGCAAGCACCCACACCCAATGCCTTCCAAAGCATGTGGGTGGGAGGAGATTCAGAGAGCATCTTGTGGAAGCTGGTTGCCTCCTTCCACCATGGGGTGGGGTGGGGGTCCTGGGAATTGAACCCAGGTCATAAGGCTTAGCAGCATCCCAGGAGCCACAGCTGTCTAGGAGCCCTGGTCCTGGATTGCCACCACCCACTTTTAGAGTGTGCCTCCCTACTTCAATTAACAATAAATATGTCCCTTACAGGCACGCCCAGAGGCTTGCATCTGACGGGAGTCCGGAGCCTGCCAGTTGACAACAGTAACTGTGACAGTTGTTTCTGGTTTGTTTTTTATGTACAACTTGGTGTGAAACTTGCTTTTCCTGGGAGCCTGTTGTAACATTCCATTCCATAAATCTTTTTTACTAACTTCTAAAACGTAATGTTTTGTGAAGGATGACTGAGAGCTAGCCTCCCTGGGCCCACTTCCTATGTTCTCTGACTCTCCCCACCCCCGCCCCCAGTCATTCTCTGGCTCGCTCTGGCTCTCTCCTTGGGCCCTTTCTTGGCATGTGCCTTTTCCCCTGGCCCCTTTCTCTAGGCAGGCTCCCACTCTGGGATCTCTCCCTCTGTGAACTGTCCGCCCCCACCCCCATGTTTTTGCTTTGGGCTCTTTTGATGGACAGCCTCACTGCAGCCCCCCACACACCTTTTCTCTGCTATGGCTAGTGCTGTCTCACCACAGATACCTTCCCATTATCTGAGCTATTTCCACCCATCAGTTTTCTCTTTGGTTTTCAGACCCTCTAATCCTTCCACAGGCATCTTTATCTCTGAGGTATGTTTAGGGATGGTCTGCCTCCAGGACACTGAGGTTATCCTAGCTGATACTATTTTAGTTGACAGTGGTGGGTTGATTGGGGGGGGGGCTTTACGTCTGGATTTACTTCTTGTTCTGTGGATCAGTTTGCCAGTCACTCAATGTCCTTGTGGCATTGGCCTCACAACATGTCTGAGTCTGGTGGTGTGGCAGCAGCAGCCTTGAGATCTATTTGGTTCTCATTTCCTTTCTGAATCAGCTTATCAAAGTCTAGGAAAAACCTGGGGCTGGAAAGGCTGCTCAGTGATTAGAGCACTGGCTGCTTTTGTAGAGGACCCAGTTTCCCCCGTACCCACATGGCAGCTCATGATTGGTTTTAACTCCAGCTCCAGGAGACCTGGAGCCCCCTTCTGGCTACTGTTGGTACTGCATGCATACATAAAAATAAAGGTATTTTTCTAAAAAAAGGAAAAACCTATTGACTGTAAAGAGCATATGCAGCCTTCCTGTTCATGAGCATGGTATGCCTCTGCTTTAATTTACATTCATTTCTCCCAGTGACATCGAGTAGCTTTGGGTGTCTACAACTCTTGACACAGTGATACTTACAGTTACCACACAGTGAAGTGTCTCTGGCTCGGCCCATGGCCTCTCCCAGAGGCTGAGGGTAGATGTGTGACTCAGTGAGTAATGGGGAAGTGAGAGTGGTCTGGAGACAGAAGGTGGTGCCAACAGTGTGCACATGCTTAATGCCAAGAAAACATGAGCTAAGGTAAGGTTAATGTGCGTCTTTGCCTGGCAAGGTGGTCTACACCTATAATCCCAGCACTGGGGAGTTAGAGGCAGGAAAGCAGGAGCTCAGGGCCAGCCTGGGCTACATGAGATCTCATCTGAGAAAAGCAAACAAGTTTGATGTTGTGTTTGATGTTGTATGCTCTTCCCACACTCGCTAACTCTGGGAGGCTGTCTCTGCTCGTGCTGCCGTGGGCCTAGAAAACAGGCTATGAGCTGATCTCTGAATGCAGGGACTGGGGGATGAAGCTTTTCACGTTTATTTTGCCTTTTTGTTTTTGTACAGTTTGTTTGTTTGCTTGTTTGTTTGTTTGTTTGTGGCAGGGCCTCACTACATAGCCCTGACTGGCCTGAAATTTAAAATGCTGCCAGGCTGGGTGTAACTCACGGTCCCTTGCTGCTTCACTCTTTCTATCTCCTGAGTTCGGGGATTAAAGGTGCCCACAACTATGCCCAGCCTTCTGGCCTTTTCTTTTCTATTTTCCTTCTTTTCTTAAGGTTTATTTTCATTTGTGTGGGGGTGTGGGGATGTATATGCAACAGCTGTCCACGGAGGCCAGAAGAGAGTCTCAGGTCCCCTGCAGCTGCAGTCATAGGCAGTTGTGATCTACCTGGGTGCTGGGAACTGAACTGTGGTCCTCCGTAAGAGCAGCAACGATTCTTAACCACGGCTCATCACTCCAGCCCCTCTGAAAGAGAAGCTGAAAGCTGAAAGCTTCTCTGTGTTTCTCTGCTTTCGTGTGTGTGTGTGTGTGTGTGTGTGTGTGTGTGTGTGTTTGTGTGTGTGTGTGTATGTGTGTGTGTGTGTGTTTAGGGAGCTTGAAACACACACACACTTCTTCCCCTCAAGACAGGGTTTCTCTGTATAGTCCTGGTTGTCCTGGGATCCACTCTGTAAACCAGGCTGGCCTTGAACTCAGAGATCTGCCCCCATGCCCAACTCAGACATGCATAATATTGAAAAAAAAAAAAACCTTAAATACAGAAAAGTGAGGAGAACAATAAAACATTGATGTATGTATTACTTTTGCAGCTTCAAAAAAAATCTATACTATGAGAAAAAAAATCAATGTTCTCAACCAAAACAAAAATGAAAAAAAGGAACAACGTAATTATTTGAAAAATACCCCTGGCTAAGCTTCAGTCAGAAAGTCAGGGGCAGAGTCGGGTTCCCCCTCCCCCACCCTCCCAGCACCTGTCCCTAGCCAGACAGTGGCTAGTGGGGCCACTTTAGGAAGACTGGATGGATCTTCGATCAGCCTTGACCCCCAACCCTGAGTCCATTACAGGCAGACACTACTCTTTTAAATCTATAGGATGGGCACTGTCCTGCATCCTACAGTTCCTTGTATTTGGGAAGCCAAGAGTTCAAAGCCAGCTTGAGCAATGTAGCAAGACTCCAGAAGGAAAAAAAAGCAACAGCAACAACAAAAACTGGAGGAGAGAGAAGGAAGGGAAAGGAGGCGGTTCTGGGCGGTTCTGGGCAGTTCTACTCTTGCTGGTTTTGGGAGCCTGATCTCCACGTACTAAGTCATCATGTCTAAACAGCATCTCAAACAAGTATCAAATGCGTTTTTGTGCTTCTTATTAGTTTGGATCCTGCTCCATGCTTCAGCCAAAGTCTGTAGTTCTAAGGCCCTGCCTAAGGCTACACCCCAAGACAGGGAACCCTCATCCCTGGAGAGCCAAGCAGGATGGGGACACGCAACCCAAGTATTGACTCTGATACACAAACCAGGGCTCAACCGCACATGGAGCAAAGAGTGAAGCACTTTTTCTGGGGCGTCTCGACCTTGTATTCTCTCTCTCTCTCTCTCTCTCTCTCTCTCTCTCTCTCTCTCTCTCTCTGTGTGTGTGTGTGTGTGTGTGTGTGTGTGTGTGTGTGTGTGTGTGTGTGTGTATTTGTGTCTCTGTCTCTCTGTCTTTCTCTGTCTCTGTCTCTATCAGTCTGTCTGCCTCCCCCACCCGTGTGTGCGTGTGTGTGTGTGTGTGTGTGTGTGTGTGTGTGTGTGTGTGTGCGTGCATGTGTGTTGCATGCCTGTATGAAGGCATATATGTTCCTGAGCAGGCAGCGTGAAGAGGCCAGGGTTGCACTGGCATGCCTTCCTTAACTAGTCTCTACCTTATTTTAGACTTTGTTTTTACAGGGGTGCACGAGTGTATGCCCTAGTGCATGTGTAGAGGTCAGAGGAGAACTTGTGGGAGCCGGTCCTTTCTGTCACCATATGGCTCCTGGGGATGGACGCCAGTCATCAGGCATGGCCCCAACTGTCCTCACCTGCTGAGCCATCCTGCCAACCTTTGTTTTTTTTTTTTTTTTTTTTTTTTTTTAAAGATTTATTTATTATTATACATGAATACACTGTAGCTGTCTTCAGACGCACCAGAAGAGGGTGTCAGATCTCATTATGGGTGGTTGTGAGCCACCATGTGGTTGCTGGGATTTGAACTCAGGACCTTCGGAAGAGCAGTCAGTGCTCTTATCCACTGAGCCATCTTGCCAGCCCCAACCTTTGTTTTTTGAGACAAAGTCTTTCATTAACCACCACTAGCTGGCCATCGAGCCCCAGGATCCATCAGTCTCCACCCCACCCTCAGCACTAAAGCTACAGATTTTTACCCCACAAGCTTCGCTTATTGCTTATTCATGGTTGCTGGGAATCCAAACTCATGTCCTCCTGCTGCCTAGCACTTCACCCACTGGGCCATTTCGCCAGCCTATAACCTTGGTCTTATTGGAGGGGAGTAGGGTGCCGGCTGCAGAGCCAACCACATGCTCCAGGGATCCCTGCTAGCTGTGTGTGCTGAGGTGGCCTGAGAGGTCCCTTGGCGACCCACTGGGAGGAGATGATAGGTTAATGTCCTCGCCCATCTGAGTCATCACCTCTCTTCAGGGGCCGAATTCTCCAATCCCTGGGGCCTCCTTTGCTCCCCCACACCTTCTCGGTAGCAACAAGACAGGGCATGGACACTCGAAGGACGCATATGCCACATCCCTCCCTCCAGCTCAGCTTCGCCCATACTGTGGCAAAGATCTGCTCAGAATTCACAGCTGCTGGGGGGCTCATGAATTATGCACAGTCCCAGATCAACCCATCAGCTACTGTCAGGGAGGAATCAAAGGCCCTGTGATGGGTGACAGCCTTCTGTGGCACCTAGAACCCTTTGCAAGAGTCCTGATGTCACCAGATCCTGTAGTTCTCCGATCTCTACCCCTCCCAGATGGCCCTCTCTCTGTTTCAATGCCAGGTGCGGGTCTGATGGACTGGAAGGGGACCTCAACAACAAAAAGCCTGGCCCATGTTTTCTGAGTTCGTTCCGAAATGCTCAGGCTGAATAATTGATGGCAGCACTATATTTGTGAGGGAAATGTCACCTTGGGTATAGCTACAGCATCGAAGCTTCCTTTGGTCAAGTCACACTTGGTAGTGGATTCTTGTAATCCCAGGGTGGGGGTGGTAGGGTAGAAGCAGTAAGATCAGGTGTTCAGGGTCAGCCTCAACTACATAGAGAGTTCAAGGACAGACTTGGCTAGGTGAGACCTCTGTCCAGGGTGTGTGAAGGATCCACACAAGTAAAGATAAACTGAGCCACAAAACAGGGAATGAATCTAGACACAGGTACTCTCCTGCCCAGAATGCAGTGGGGCAACCCCACTGTCACAGGGGCAGAATTATCCCAAACCACTCATTACAGATAAGGAAAAGTTCATCGAGGGAGGACTGGAGGGCTGACTGTGAAAGTGCTCAGAGGAGATAGAAGATGGGACGTGGAAAATAGTGTCACCCATACCTCAGGCAAAATGATTCCCCACATACCGTCACACACGTGGAATGGCCCAGCTCTCGTGACACAATGGCTTCTCAGGTAACCAGCCCCATCCTGAAGCCATTAGGGTACCAGCCACTAGCCACAGTAGGGCATACTCAAAGAAAGTCTGCCCAGACCAGAGACTTCAGGAGTCTCTGAATGTCAGGGACAGGGACTGAGACCCCTTGGAATCTAAATGTCTATGTTCTCCAGTCATATATATTATAAAGGTTACGCGCGCACACACACACATGCACAAGAGACACACACAATTGGTTGCAGGAAGATGGGACATGGCTCCAGCTTACCATGTCCTCTCCTTTGCCCTTGCTTACATCAGAACCTCTCACTCAGCCACGCCAGCCCCGAGACTTCTCATAGGCTGTATCCGTTCCAGGCAGTAGTCTGGACACAAGCCATATCTCAGCCATTGCCACCAACAGCTCCACATACTAGTGTGTCCTGCTGCCTAATGAAGGTGCTGGAAGCACAGGAGTGCCTCTTAGAGGGAAGGAGCACAGGGATTGATTAGCAATGTCTGCTGAAAACCATGGCAGGGGGATTCTAGCAGGGACCCAGCTCTGAGGCAGCACTCAGAGCTCCAAGACCTGAAATTGGAGGAATGGCGAGAAGATCCTCCCTTCCTCCCTCCGCACCACCCAGTGTCTACAAACAGACAGACAGACAGACAGAACCCCACAACTCAGTGGATTAAAATGCAGTTAGATTGGCCATTTGGAACAGAAGCTGTAGAGCTTCACACTGGATCTTATACTTCACTACTTAATATATTTTATGCACTTATCCATCACCCAAAACGAAGAATTAATCTAGAAAGACAATCAGCTCTCTGACCCATGTCTATCATTTGCCTTCAGTCTTCCTTGACCCACAATATAAAGTCTCTCCTTGGTCTCTTCTGCATGTTATAGCACACACACGCGCACACACACACGCACGCACACGCACGCATGCATGCGCTAACACTGCTTGCTGTACTGCACACACACATGCATGCTGCACACATGCACTTACACTGCTTGCTGTATGCACCCATACATACATGCCGCACGCACACTGCATGCACCCGTGCGTCCACACCACACACATGCAGTCACACTGTGTGCACCTGCGCATCCACGAGCTTACTGTGCTTTGCTGAGACAGTGGCCTCGCTTCATATTAAACATTCTAAGTCCATTCATTTTTTTTTCTGCAAACTTTGTGTATTGGTTTTTCTCTAACACTCTGCTCCCTTTTCTCTCTCCTCCCCTCCCTCCCCCTCACCCACCCCTTTCCCACTCCAAGTATCTCTATCATCCCCTCTGCCCTCACTTAGTTTTTCTGATCCTCTCCGCACTCTCCCCACCACTGAGAATTTGAGATGCTAGGATAGAGGCACTTCACTGTTTGTCCTGCCCTCCTAATCCTCCTGCTGGGCACCAGAGCTGAGGCTGAGCAGCTATGGAGTCTGGGCTTAGCGACCCCTGCTTTCTGATGGCCCACTACCCCACTGGGACTACAGAGTTCGGGCTCAAGAACTCCCTGCTTCCAGATGCCCTCACCCCTCCTGAGAACCCTGGGGAATTGACTGCTAGGTGTTCTGTATGGAGTGCCAGGTTGACCAGGGTCACTGCTCCTGCAGAGAGGGCCTGGAAAATTCCAGTTGCCTTACGCTCTGAGTTGTTGGATGTCCAAAGGACTCTCTGCCTGCTGCTCTCCATCTCCCTGGCCTCCTGGCCTGTCCCTGTCACTTTGGCTCATAGTGTTCTCACTGGACAGGCCATGGGAAACTTGGGGACACATTGGGAGGAGACGGTTTGGCATAGGAAGAAAGGGAATTCTTTGTGACCTTGAGCAAGTCTCCTGGCCTGGCTGGACATACCTCCCCTGGAAACTCATTCAGCTACAAACTTGGCTATCCAGACCCAGGGCAGAGAACTCAGTGAGACTTTCTGGACACATCTGCTTGTCCCCGGGCTTCTGCTGAGTCCTCTCAGTGATGCTTTGCAGAGTCAGGCTGATGGACTTGTTGGCTGAATCACCAACCCCTGCTCATAAGAGCAAGCAAAGGAGGCAGCGTACGGAGCCCTGTGCTGGGCTGGGCTCTACTGAAGGGTTCCAGCGATGAGAACCTACCCAAGTATTACCTGCGTTTCAGAGACCAGGAAGTTCAGAGAAGTTAAGAACTTGGCCAATATCACATAGCCAGGAGTGAAGGAGCTGGGACTTCCTGTGGCATGTTTTGGGGACCCCAGTTCCTCCAGCTTCCCCCTCCTCCCACCATCTTATTCTTTGCTCAAAGCTCTTGATTCTCAATGAAAGCATCTCTAGACGCAGAAGCTCCTACAAGTGCCAGTGCCCGGGCTGACGTCATTGCCCGCTTTCTTACTGGGGAGAGTGTCTCTATCAGATACATTCATCCATCAGCTAGTCAGGAGGGCTGGAAACCCACTTCTGCGATGAGGGAGAAGCAAGGTACACACTTCCAGAGTGGAGGTGATGGGGACAGGGCTTTGGAAAAGCAGCACAGAGCAGGGACAGGAAAAGAGAAGTGGCAACGTCAAGGCCTGCTGAGTGCCAGACACTTTTTAGAAAGACTGTGTGTGTGTGTGTGTGTGTGTGTGTGTGTGTGTGTGTGTGTGTTTCTGCATGTATGTTCACATGAGTGTGGGTGTCAGTGGAGGCCACTAGAGGGCTCCAGATCACCAAGAGCAGGAATTACAGGGTCGTAAGCCCTCTGCTGTGCCTGAACTGAGATACACATCTTTTTTTATTATTATTATATGTAAGTACACTGTAGCTGTCCTTAGACACTCCAGAAGAGGGAGTCAGATCTCATTACGGATGGTTGAACCACCATGTGGTTGCTGGGATTTGAACTCCTGACCTTCAGAAGAGCAGTCGGGTGCTCTTACCCACTGAGCCATCTCACCAGCCCCGAGATACATATCTTAAGGTGCTGCTGAACCATGCACCCCCACATGTGGTGTGTACCCTCATCATGTCAGTCTGGACCTGCTGTACACAGATGGGGAAGCTGAGTACCCAATCTCATGTCAGATGCTCAGCCCTTGCCAGTGACTAATGCCAACCAAGGGCCTCATTAATACCTGAGGAATGGAGGTGTTTGGGGGAAGCCCTGAGTACTCAGAGGCACAGGGAAGGTTTTGGGTCCTGAGGATACAACATGGCCAGAGGGGTCACAGGCAGAGGTCACTCCGCTGGAGCAGAGCCTGCCACCAGCTGAGCCTTGCAGCCTGTGGCCTGAATGCCTTCCAGATCCCCACAGGACCTCACTGCCCTGCCAGCTCAGGGCAGCTGCTATGTCGGACAGTTCTAGGGAAGCCGAAGAAATCCTTCACCCTGCCCCCAATTGGCCCCTAGCCAGAGCTAAATGGCACTCAGAATTGGAGAGAGAGAATGGGTACCCTTGCCCATAGGGCACCTGTGCCAGGTGGGGTCCATACCCAGGCACGGGGTGCCAGCATCCTCTTTTGACTCCTGTCACTCTGTCTGAGATACACCTGACAACTCAGGTTGGACAGAAATCCACATAGTTTTCCTAGCCAGAGGAAAGAGGACTGGGCTGGTCGGAGATAGGGAAGGTTTAAGCAGAAGTCAGCAGCTGGAGGTGGGAGTAAAGTCCACAAGGACAGAAGGAACTTCATGTGTAAAGGCCCTGGGGTGAGAGCTAAGGCATAGGAGATTCCGGGAACAAGACTAGAGTGGCTGGAGGTGGAGGCATCCTGAGATGGGCCTGGAAGGGCAGGCAGGCCAGTCTCTTACGTAGTATGGAGAGGACTACTAGACCCAGGAATGGGTGGTGTTCACCGGGGATCTATAGAGGTGTGGGTGGGCACAGAGGTGACTTAGCTGGTAAAGACAAATACTACTGAGATGGATGACCTGAGTTCAATCCCCAGCCCCACATGGTGGAAGGAGAGAAGTGACTACCACAAGTTGTCCTCTGACCTCCACACACATACCCCCACATATGCACACACATTCATAGACATTCACACACACACACACACACACACACACACACACATACATACATACATACATACAAATCAATGATGAAAATAAAATTTTGAAAGAAGAGGCCCAGGTTGACAGCTGTTCTGCTATGGGTTCTGGGGTACAGGTTCAGTCCCCACTTCCTTTGTGGACAGCTTTGATCTGTGCAGTCCCAAGGCACCTCTAACTGGCATTCCCTTTAGATATTTTGCTCATGGTCTCCTTACGTAGACCCTGGTAAATAAAGGCAGGATGAGTCTGTCTGTGCCTCTGCTCCGTATTTGTCTGCTTTACTATGGTCACATGCCTACAGCCTGTGTGTCACTCACTCTTGTCTAGAACCAGGAGGACCATGACCTTCTCAGTCTCCTTCAAAGCCAAAATTACGAAGGTAAGAGTGGAAGGAAGCCTTATCAGCTTCCAATGTTCTGTTCCAGGCCCTGTAACATCCTAGCCATTGTCCACATGTCACCTTAGATTCCAGAACTAGCAGAGCCTCATAGGACAGACAGACCAGCACCAGCTGACAGTGATTGTTCGAAAGGAAGAGGACACACCTTGCAACAGGGATGTCCACCTCCAGAGCTCCAGCTTGTCCCCTCGGGCAATAAGGACTTTCTCAGAGTACCCTATAGACCTGAGGCAGGCACATTTAAAATATATATATATATTTATTTTCTGATTTTCATTTATGTGTCTGTGTGAGCACAAGTGTGTGTTGAAATCAAGAGAGGACGCCAGATGCCCTGGAACTGGGAACTGAACTTGAGTCCTCTGCAAGAGCAGTGTGTGTGCTCTGAATGGCTGAGTCAGCACACCTCTTGCGCCCCTCCCCCGGGTGCAGTGGGGGGAAGGGGTACCTCTCCCAATTCTACTTGAATCTAAAGTTTGAATCCTCACATCAGTTCCCTGAAGATGGACCTGAGACCCTTCATCTGCACTTTGCAGTGTGCACACACTAGTGAACATTTTGCAGTGTGCACACTCTGGGGGACAGCTTCTCCCTGCTTTCACCACCACAGGCCTCTTTAGCTAGCACGCTGGATGTATCAGGATGGTGGCCAAACCAAGCTGCTGAAGCCCCTGGAGCCAAGGCTTTTACTATAAAAACTACAACCCAGCACTCACCTCTTGAGTAGCTCTGCCCTAGGCACCCACATGGACAGTTCTCCCTACACTTAAAGGGGTTTTCTAACTCAGCTCAAATCAGCCTTAGGGTGGCTACCCACAGGAAATATACATTGTCTCTGTCACCAGAAGCAATGGTGCCCCAGCTTCCACCCCTTGGCCTCAGCAGCTTGTTCGGGCCCCAAGCAACCCCTGGACATTAGCAAGGCTAACTGGCTGAGGGGCACAAAGGAGACTGAGAATCCAGTGTGTGACCAGTCCTGGGGACGACCTAGGCTGTCCATACTCCCTGCCCCCACACCCAGTTACATCAAGCCTAAAGTCCAAGGTCTCTCCAGGGTGTCGAGTACCAAAACTCAAATCGACGCAAAGGGTGAATGAGATCTCCACTTCCTGTCCTGTACAGCCTTCTACTCATGAGGCGTGCTCAGCTATGTATCGGGGGCGTGTCTCCTTGCAGCTTGCTGCCTCCTGGTCCTTTCTGTCCACACAACTTGAAATTCTCTCCAAGGCAGGATCTACAAGGGCAGCCAAGAGGCCTCCTTCCACAGAGGCAAACAACGCTCACCAGGACTAGCTGTTCGGCAGAGTCACACAAAGCTAGTCGGGTTTTTTTAATTGGCCAGAGGCCTAGAAACCGACTGGCTCTGAGAGAACTGACAGATGGGATCCTATATGAAGTGACTGAGTCACTCAGCTCAGAAAGCGAAGAGCTTATTAGTCAGTGTCTCAAAGGGCTGCAACTTCACCGGAAGCCTTCGGGCCCAGCCAGCTGGGACTGCCTCACCTCCTTGACTGGCACTAACTTTGCCAGAGGATCCACAAGCCCAGGTATGGAAGCTGAGTTCCCACAGGCCTGCCTTGTTCCTGAGGTCCGGGCTTGCAGGGGACTCAAGGGGTTCCTGTTTGTTTACTCACAGGCTAGACCAAGCCAGCAGCTCTCCCAGCGCCATCTTTGAAGTCCTACCTGGGTCTGAGCTTGAAGTGGTGTGACCCAGGAGGCTCCACATCCTAGGGACCCCGGACCATAGTAGCTTGGGATGTGGAATCTGGCCAACTGTTCATCAGGGCAGTCTATTCCTTGTTGACCAAGAACCACTTGCCAGGTTGTCTGTCTTCCCTACCCTATTTCTCCCATAACCTGCCAGAGGGTTACCTGAACTTGACTACACACACACACACACACACACACACACCGACACACACACACCGACACACACACACACACACACATGTTATCTTCTAAAAGCTTAGGCCAAAGCCACAGAAAAGAGCCAGATGTTCTGTCAGGGTTCCCAAAGAGACAGAGCCCTAGATCACCTGGAATGATCTCTAACTTGGCCAACACCTGCTCAGCACCCACATCCCCAGCACTGCACGGGTGATGCACAGGTGCCCTTGGTGATGCTGGGACAGACCAGCAGAAGAGGTCCCTGCACCCATGGGGCTGACAACTGCCCTTTTTTTACATGTTTGCAAAAGAATGTGCCTGTGTGCTAGAGAGTTGGCTCTGCAGTTAAGAGCATGCAGACTCCTCTCGTCAAAGACTCAGGTTCAGGCCCCAGTGCCTGACAACTGCCTGTAACTCCAATTGCAGAGACCTTCCAGGATACCTGGAGTCATGTGCACACACACACATGCATATAATTTAAAAACACATCTTTGAAAGCTAACTACAAAGAAACTGAGCATACATACACCACCACCACCACCATAGGTTGAAGGTCAGCCTGGCCATACATTGTGCACAGGGAACAGGAGGAAGGCTTCCACCTACTCAGAGGATCCCACCCTGCCCTCAGGACTTCATAGCCTGTGCCCTTTATGGTCACTGTCCCCTACGGCCACTTTACGCACTTGAAAGCTTTAGACTGTTTTTCTTCAGAGACCGAGGGACCATATATCCCCATCTCCATTTTTGTTCATGCTACAGAGGCCAAGCAGGGTCCAAACATCAAATAAGCCCTGAGCCCCGAACTACACCTGCTGCAGAATAAAGAATCAGAAGGGGAGGGGCTCCCACCCCTGCTGGGTGGGGGGAGAGCAAGGATGGCTCTCTGATCCCTCATTGGTCAAGTTCCCAGAAAGCATTGCATCCGAGTTCCCCTTCTCCCGGAGCGTTTTTTTGGCCGCCTGCAGGCCTGCTCCTCTGTCCACCGGCCTCTCCCCGAGGAAGCCCCTGGTGTCCCCAAGCGGAGCGCCTGATGTAAGCTCCCATCTTCCCACCAGCAGCGGATCCATTCAGGTCAGCCCAGGCAGCAGGCCAGGCAGAGGGTCACTGCTAACTATATGCTAATGAGAGCTGAGGCCAATCAATCCGCCCTTAATCAGGCAACCACTGTGCACAGCAGGTGTGTCCAACCCTGGCCTAGGGGGAGGGTGAGCAAGAGTGGGGTGCAAAGGGGAGAGGAATAGAGAAAAGGAAAGGGAGGGAGAGAAAGGAGGAGGAAAGGCAGTTGAGGAGAAGGGAGGGAGGGAGTACAGGGGACCCATGGTCTCAGTCCCTTAGGTACAGCCTCGCTTGCCTTGACTGGCTGTCCCCAAGGTCCCCAAGGACCACTGGCTGCAGACTGAAAGAACCAACGGAAAAGAGAAAAGAAAAAAAGGTGTGGGGCGGGGGTGGGGGGTATCATCTTTCTAATCAACTCTCAAAGCTGCAACAGCTAATGAATTCTTTGGAAACCCCAGGGCATGTCTGCACAGAGAGAAGCCAGACTTCCTTCCTCCCCAACCCCTCCCTCCTACTCTCTCCCTGCCTGGAGCAGCCAAACAGGATGCCCGATCTCAGTGGCTCCTGGGAACCTCTGCAGGTCTCACTTCTGACCTCGGGACAAGGCCACCCGAGGTCGCCACCCTTGCAGTGCCAGGGCCTTGGATTCCTCTAAGCTGAGGGCACAGGGTAAACAAGGACCAGCTGTGGTTATCTCTTTAGCACCTACTGTATGCAAGTTTTAATCTGAATGCTCCCTCACAGCCTGTGAGCTAATGACTGTATTACAGATGACAAAACGGAAGACTGGTTACACTGGGATACAAATCTGCCAGCATCTCAGGGTAGGAGTGCTGCGTGACACTACTCCTAGGGAGAAGTGAACACCATTACCCCAGTGGTCCCAGGGTAGACTTAATGTCTGACTTGATAACCAGTGAGATTCTTGAGGTTTCTTAGAGAGCAGAAATGAGTCAAAGGCACCTGTATCAACCCACCCCAGCATGGAGGACAGCTGGGAAGAACTGGGACCTTGGAGCTCTCTTCATGACAGGCAGGCATGACTCAATAAAGCAGGGAGTCTCCTCTCCTCAGCAGGCCTTACTGATTATACAAGGGGAGGGACCTTGGCATCTGCTAAGCTTCAGGGATTTCCTGAGACTTAATTGTTTACTTCTGGAATTTCCCTTCTAGATGAAATGTTTCCGTTTAGAGGAAACTGCTGTACAACAGGAAGATTTGAAGCCCACTCTAGTGGCTACAAGGTCATGGTGAGTCTGATTTCTCCCAGAGCTCTAAGGTACCCTGGCTCCCCAGTCCCCCTCCTCACATCTCTGCTGTACAGAGCCCTAGATCACCTGGAATGATCTCTAACTTGGCCAACACCTTTTGTCTTTGAAGCCTTGAGTTCACACCTTCTCTGGCAATTTCTTCTCTCCTTTTAGAAAGTGCAGAACCAGTAGGTTTGACAGCTAAGCTTTATTTGTGATTGTTCTGACTGGCTGTGTGACTAAAAGCAAACTGCTTGTTATCTCTGTCTTGCTATCTTTGGGCTGTCTCGGTATCTCTGCTGGTGTATGACACGGCACACAGGATACCAGCACCTTCCAAGGCCTTTTCCATGCCTCATTTACTACTGCCTCACCAGTTGAATCAACTAAAACCCAAAGAGGTTAATAACTTATCAGAGGTCGCCCAGCAAGCCAGAGACCATGCATTCAGAGCTTTGGCAGCCTCTGCTCCAACAGTCCAGGTTTCCAGCGAAACCTCACTCAGAGCATCTCTAGTGAAAAAGAAGGGTAATGGAGAGAGCCTCGCTTTACAGGGAAGGAGGTCCTGAGGGAGAACCCAGTGTCTAGAAGGACCAGAAGGAAATGCTAGACAGACATGCCCAAGGCGGGAAACAGCCACATGGAGTTCAAAGTAGTTGAGGATAGCCCAAAGAGTGAGCGCATGTCCAGTTCCTCGACTGAAATCTCCAGGGTTCAGCAGCTTCCTGTCCCACACCCAGGCTGAGCTGAGGAAGTGACTGGGCCTTCCCTCTGCTGCTGTGAGCACAGCGCCCCCAGAACCGTCCATCAGACCAGTGGTTCCCAGAGATGTGTGTTTCTTTGAAGACACAGACTCTTTCTATGCCTTTGTCTTTAACCCTCTGGCAAATGGCCCACTGTAGCTACTGGTTCCACACAGAGCAAGCCTTCTGGGCTCACCCACTTCCTCCATCCTGCTTAGGCCACAACCTCCAGAAAGGCAGAGAAAGATGGTTCATTTCCATCTGCTATGAGCAGGTTGCTGTGAAGTGCAGGCAGCTGTGCCAGGTCACTAGGCCACCAGGCCACCAGGCCACCAGGCCACCAGACCACCAGGCCACCAGGCCACCAGGCCTGGGCTTTGGAGGACTGGGGCCATGACACTCGAGGACAGTGGTGTGTCTCAGGGCTGAAGGCCCTGCTATCCCAGCAACTGTAGGATTTGGGCAATCTTTATCTCATTTCACAGGCAGTAACCTGAAGCTGGGGAGAGAGATCAGTGACTTACCTGGATGGCGCCGCCTGGTAATTGATAAACCCCCTTATCTCAAGTTGCCTGATGGGCTTGGGAGCCTGGAGGCTGCGATGCTCTGGACGCTGACACCAGAGATGGCTGCCCGGGATGTCCTTTCCCTCTGTTCTCTCTGCTTTGCCATCTTTGGAGGCGAGAAAGGCCTCTTCATTCTGTACAAGGGGCATCACCCAGATGGCACTGCAAGATCTGAGTGACTGGGCAGTTTCAGTCTGACTCCTGCCTGGACCCCAGCCCGGGAGAGAAGCTTCACTCCTGGATAAGCTGGCTTCCCATGGTGGTAGCGCCTTGGTGCTTTCCTGCTCAGCATCGATCTGGACCTTTAGAGTAGGCTGACCTCCAAAACAGGTAGAGCCCACACCTCAGTGACTCCACACAGGAAGGGTGTCTTTTTGCCTGTGTCTTGCTCAGGGTCTGCTCCCGTAAAGCCAACACCTCAAGCTCCTGCCAACTCCCACAGAGTAACACCCCAGAGTAACACCAGACAGGAAGGAACACCATAAACTTGGCCAGCTAGGTAGCAGCAGCTGCCCATTTCTATCACTGTGACCAAAAATAAATAAATAAATAAATAAATAAATAAATAAATAAATAAATAAATAAAATAAATCAGAAGCCATAAATACTATAAGAGGAATGGACATCACCATGTTCCAATAAAGTTTTATTTCCAAAAGCAACAAGGAGCGGGCCGAATGTGACCATTAGGTTTTATTTTTCTAACTTCTCCAGAGCCTTGAACTCTCTCCCCAGACCCTCTGCCCCCACACAAGAGAGAATGAGAGGATCATTGGGAGGAATTCTTCCCTGGGGAGACGAAACAGCACGTATCTCCTCCTCATATGATCTCAATGACAAACCATTGTACAGATCCACTAACATTCACCTTGGGGAGAACCTACATACTTATTGGGCTTATTTACAGAAAATGGATGAGGGGTTAGTGACCAGAGCATGGGGGACCCCAAAGCAGTTGCACTGGAAAATCTGTGTCCCACATGACAGCATCCTCTTGGCAGAACAGAGAGAGCCCCTCAATTAACCTTCCCCAGCCTAGACACCTCTCAAGACCACCAGGGCTGTGTGCGGTTACAGAGGGATTGTATGTAGATGGCTGGAAGGAGTTGCTGGAACCTCAGGGGAGAGCCCAGTGATTTTCCCCACCTCCTTCATCTCTGAGGGAATGTCAGCATCAGTAAACCACCTCCTTGTGGATGCTCTCTTGCAAGCAGGAGGAGCTGACCTGATGGAGATGTTTTGCTTGGTGGACCACATGGTACAACAGGAGCTTTGCAGGAGTGGGCTGCGCCCCCAACCTGGCAGTAGTGGCATAAGTTCTTTCTAACATATCTTGTTGGCCAGAACTCAGGTTACCACAAAGGAGGCTGGGAAATATCCATTGAATTCAGGAGAAATGGCTAGAAGAGGCTTGAGTGTCACCTGCTCCCCTGCCTGTCCTCTCGGAAGTTTCGTGTAGTCATTTCTCACTATGTAAAAAGTACCATCCAGAAGTAACTTAAGGGAAGAAAGGCTTACATGGGCTCACAGTCGGCATTTGACCTCAGCTCACGGCAGGATGGTGAAGGCACAGAGACAGGAGTGAGGCAGGTGCTCCTCCCTTACGACCCACCAGAAAGGAAAAGATACAGGCGAAAACTTCAGAGGCCCACGCCCACCGACCTCACCCTCCTACCCACCAGTCCCTACTTCCTTCCTCAAGGTTCTGTCCTCTTCAAAATTGCAAAAGTGTGGAGAAATAAGACCTCAAAACATGAGCCTATGAGGATGCTTCTAATTCAAACTGTGACATTTGGAGAGCAAGAATGCGTCTGAAGCCCATGTTTGGAGCTGTCGCTAGACTCAATGACCCCAGAGAGATGAAGGTCACTGAGTGGACAGAAATTGACTCTAGCCAGGGCCTTCTGGGACACCATTAACCTCCAGCGAGGTTAAAACGACTTCTAAAGCCAGGAGCCTGTGTCCCTAGCACAGCTCACCTTAGGGTCACCCCATTCATTCAACAGCAAGACCTACCTGGACCCTGGCCTCATTCAAAATCTCCATCCTTTTTGTCTGGTGTCAGCTGACCTTTCGCATGGCCCTGTACCCTGACCCCCTTTACTGTACAACTTTGCAGGTCCGCCCAGTCCTACTTTGGAATCCTCCACAAAGCTTCCTTTGGCTGACTCAATGTCTGCACGGACGTCATTTGAAGGATTTGGACCTCTTGCTCTTGCATCTCTGCTGTTACCCTGGGAACACACCGAGCTAGTCTAATGGAGGATGAAAGGCGTGTTGCGCAGACCCAGGTCACTTGAATTATCCCAGACAAGGAAGTGGGCCCATCAAGGCTGCGAAGCTGTATAAACCCTGACCCTTCTTCTTAGCTGACTCCGGATGTGTGACCAAGATTTAGGGATCATTTGTTAGATAGCACTGCTGTAGCAATAAGTACCTATTACGCTCCGGTTGTTTCCATTTTAAAGATAGAAAAACTAAAGCAAGGAGATTCTGAGTGCTTTGCTCAGGGTTTTATAGCCGGTAAATGACAGCATCTGGATTTGCCTTGAAGTCTCTTTTATCAGAGCATAGTCTATCAGATCCCAGGCCAAGCTTTTGTTTAAAGATCTGACAACAGCTTGATCCCCTAAACTCTAATGGTATCCACATGCAGTCGTTGCCGGTGTTTACTGAGTGGGCAGAAGGACCCTGCGTTTGAGTGGCAGCAACTAAGAGGCTCTTCTTGCTCTCAGGAAGCCTACGGGCATGGACTTTCCTGCAGAGAAAGAGAAGAGAAAGCCAGTAAACCAGCCATCAAATTTCTCCCCATCAACAGGAACCTGACTCAGGGCAGACACCAGGGACCAGTTCCACTCAGTTATTCCTTTGTTCTCCAGAAGACCTGGGGGAGACAAGGGCAGCATCAAAGGCTGTGGAGAGTGGTTCTTTAGAAACTAAGGGTTTTCTGATGTGGTGAGAACCCCTGAGGGAAAGATGCAGGGTGGGCTTGGGGAACTGGGGCCTGGGTGTCAGAACATGAAGCCTGCTGCTTTAGGACAGGCTAAGACAAGGCCTGGTTAGCACAAGAAACTGCCTGAGGGGTACATCTCAGGGAGTGGGGTGTGTGTGTGTGTGTGTGTGTGTGTGTGTGTGTGTGTGTATGTGTATGTGTATCTGTGTATGTGTCTCTGTGTGTGTCTGTGTTTGTGTCTGTGTGTGTGTGTCTGTGTGTGTGTCTGTGTGTATGTCTCTGTGTGTGTCTGTGTGTGTATATATGTGTGTTTATATGTGTGTGTGTGTCTGTGTTTGTGTCTGTGTGTGTGTCTGTGTGTGTGTCTGTGTGTATGTCTCTGTGTGTGTCTGTGTGTGTATATATGTGTGTTTATATGTGTGTGTGTGTCTGTGTTTGTGTCCGTGTGTGTGTCTGTGTGTGTGTCTCTGTGTGTGTGTCTGTGTGTGTGTCTGTGTGTGTGTCTATGTGTATGTATATATGTGTATGTGTGTGTGTGTGTGTCTGTGTGTATGTCTCTGTGTGTGTGTCTGTGTGTATATATATGTGTGTTTATATGTGTGTCTGTGTGTGTGTGTCTATGTGTATGTTTATATGTGTATGTGTGTGTGATAGTGAATAGGCTTTGCTGAACACCCTGCTTACTCTGCTCACCCACCCTGCAGACTCTGAGAGCTGCACTGTCCAGGGAACCTGTGTTCCACGCTGTCTGCTCCAGAGCTACTCAGAGGAAGCAGCGCTTCTGCCTGGCTGGAGTTTTGCACACGCAGATCCAGGAAAGAATTGATTTCCGCTTATCTTATCTCCCCATCAGGCATCCACGCCTCAGTAGTCTTATGATTACTTCGTGTTGCTGTGCCTGTTCCCTGTCAGCATCAATATATTTCTAATTGAAAAGAAATGCAGGCTTATAAAAACATGTGACCATACAAACGCATAAATGTGCACATGCATTCACACATACACATGCACACACATGTACTGATACACATATGCATGTATAACATCCAGGCACATACAATCATGCATGGCCTAGCTCAGTCTTTGGGTAAATGATGTCAGCTGACACCCTCACAGAGCCAAGCAGTCCCTTGATAAGTGGTGTCTAAGACTCACCATCTCCTGAAAAGTCCAGACCCACGACTCTGAATGTCCCTTTGTCTCTGGGGAGTCTGTACCACTTTTAGAATACACCAGGGTCTTTTCAAAAGAAAGCATAGAAGATAGTGCCATCTATTGGTGGGGTCCCTGGTCTGGATCTGAGCTGTGTTATTATTTTCTAATTCTCTCTCTTAAACTTTCTATCATAGACTAATGGGTCAGTGTGTGTTGTATTTGTGGCTATCTGACCCAGTCCTTATCATAATTCATAATGCAGGGCATGCAGTGGCGCTCAATAAGTGTTTTGGACATTAATGCCATTCCTAAGGTATGAGAATGTTGTTCAGGAAAGGAAAATAATACAGCCCTCTCAGCTCCCTCCCGGTAAAAACTCATGATTCCCCCCACTCTCTAATGCTGGTCCCTCGGTGACACAATTTCACCCCAAGTCAGTGGCAGAATGGGTTTCAGTTGTGGGTCATTGCCATGCCTCAGAGAGACTAGCTGGTGATTAAGAGCTGGCCTCTGGGGCCAGACAGACCTTCGGTTGAACCCTGGTTCTCATGCCTCTATGGCTTAGGCAGGTTACTGGATCCCTCTGGGCCTCCTATTATGACGGTGACACAATAGGACCAGCTTTGCAGATTCCCTGTGAGTCTCCAGTGAGAAATAGCACAGAAACTGCCTACACAGCAGTAGCCCTCACTCATGGTGGCTGATGGTGCTGCTGCTGATATCCACGCACACAGCAGCCTTGGCTCTGCTGCAAGGACAGAGAAAGCAAGAGCCAGGTCCCCTGAGAGCATGCAGCTGGGAGGGAGGGAGAAAGAAAGAGCTGAGAAAGAATGCCTTGGAAAGTGTTGCTTGCTAAACTTAGCTCTGAGGTCAGAATGGGGTCAGAGGAATGAGAGGCCAGGCTGGGCTGAATGAAGTAGTCAAGAGAGGCTTCCTGGAAAGGTGTGGCCAGGCAGGGACTGCTGGGGTCAGATGATGAGGCAGGGCAGCGGAGTACAGCAACAAGAACAAAGCAGCCTGCAGAGAGCTTACAGGCAAGAGGAACGACGGTAGGTACAGTCAGAGGGTGAAGACCCATGACTGATTTCACCTTTGCTTTTAGGATGGCATTAGGGACATAGAGAGAAAGAGCATGTGTCCCCAGAGTGATAATAGTTTAGTAATGGCAGTATACTAAACTGCTCCCTCTCCAGAGACAGCTAGCAGTTGTTTCTTTGTGGAGTGAGAGGTTACTTTCACACTGACCCCTGTCCTCTGCCACGTCCTTCTCTGGGCTCCAGACTCCCTGAAAGATGGTAGACAGTCTTCCGTGGCACTCAAGCATAAGCCCCACATCTGAGCCCAGCCAATAGGGGTTCAGCACCACGGACAGCGCCATGGCCTCACATTGAACTAAAAATGGCCAATCTATGCTGTGGGGGTGGAGGGCACACCCAGTTGCAGTCCCAAGCCACAGACAAGTTCCAGAGCTCAGGTCTCTGGGCTCCAATGCTTCAAATGCTGGCAATTTCCCCCCCATTCCTGTAAGAGCACCCCTAAACCACCGTCCACAAGACAGGGACCACTCCTGTAGCTACCTGCCTACTAGAGCCCCACTCCTTCCCTCCCACCCTCTCTGTACTTCAGATGACTCTATTCCACCAGCCTGCTGCTTTCATGGGTGCACAAAAGGCTGCATATCAGAAATCTCATGTGGCTCAGTCTAATATTCGCTCCTTTGAGAGCAACCCTTTCTCCTGCCAGGCGCCTGCTCCCTCTCACAGATTTCAAGCCACCAGGTCTGGCCAGCATGACCTTCTCCACCCTCAGCAGGCTAGGAAGAACTTCCCTTCCAGGGAAACTGCCTGCTCAGAGGTGGCCCCACCGAGCCGGCCCGGACCTCATGACCTCTGCCACAGCTAATGAATACAAGCCACAAAGAGCAAAATAGCTTTGAAATGATCCAGGATACGGAGGCTGCTCGGCGGGCGTGAGCACACAGTTTCATCAGAACATTCATGGAAGGGAATTAATCAGGAGGCTGGACAGAGGCTCCCTTGGTGGGGAGGGGCAGGAAAGTTGACGAGGTTTGGGGGAGGGGTGCTCTGTCTCAGTAATCAATGCTGGAAAGAATTCTGTGAATATCAATGACCTAACCGCATATGGAGGCTGGTACGAGCAGAGCCGAGTGGGAAATGCAGGGTCTAACAACACATCAGCTTCTATGGCTGCAGACAAAAAAGGCTGCTGCATTCATTCATTCATTCATTCATCCACCCACCCATCCATACATTCATCCCTCTGGCCCATCAGTATCTATGGAGAACCTCTTGAGTCCTGGGTGCTGGCATTGGTGCAGTAAAGACAGGTTAGGACTGGATAGCAAAGACATTTGGAATTAAGCTCAGAGAATCTGAACTTTTAAACTACTTTTTGGGTTCCTCCTGTGTCTCCCAACCTTTCTCATTCATGACCAATATTGTATATTTTGTACACACACACCCCTACCAGAGGAATAGCCACACAGAAACAGGGAGGGCAGCAGAGTGATAGAGTCAGTAGCCAGCGGCTTACAGAAGCCTGAGCCCAACAAAGGGGCATAGAAAGCTCTCTGATTTGCCCTGTCAACATCTTGATTTGATTTTGGATTTCTACCTTCAGAACTAAGAAAATAAATTGCTATTTTGAGAGGGCTGGAAAGACAGCCTAGCAGTTAAGAACACCAGCTGCTCTTGCCAAGGATCAGGGTTTGGTTCCCAGTACTAACATAGCAGCTCACAACTGCATATACATATACATATAAAATAAAACCTTTCAAAATCGCCATTGTTCTAAGCCATCCAGTGTGCGTGGTCATTTCTTACAGTAAGCCTAGAAAATAGCACATTGTCAAAAGCTTTGGTCCGAGGAGTCAGGGAGGACCCCCTGGAGGAGGTGACATTTCATCAAAGACCTGACCCCTAAGGGATGTCTCACAGTTTGCAGCTTCTCAGAGAGGGGACAACAGGTGGAAAGGCCATGAAGCGAGGAGCACCTGAGGAGAGGGCCCAGAAGGCTGGCACAGTGCGGGGGACAAAGAGATGCCAGATGCCTCCCAAGAGGTGAGCAGTGGGGGACTGCAATGCCCAGAGAATGAGATGCGGCTTCAAGCTTGGAGAGCTTAGGCCTCATCCCCATGGAACCAGAGTCCTGCCAGCCCCTGACCTTCACAGGCACCATGCTATATAAATATTAGTTCAGAAGTCCAGGTATGCATGTGTTTGGGGAGGGTGTCTGGCTCTGTGTATCATCTGGAATGTGCCCGCTGCCTCCCGAGAGAGCCGACTCTCATTCTTCGTTGTCCCTGCGTCTGCCCTGGGTCTGTGTGAGGTGACACCCCCACCTGAGTTCCCCAGCATTCCTGTCCCCCGAGTCCCTCACATTCACAGAAAGGCAGCTTTCTCTCCTTTGGTCAACCTCAGACTGAATTAAAATAGCATCGCGACAGAGCATGTCAGACTCGCCCAAGGAATTCCGAGTCTCTGGTGACTTCATTAGCTCCGGCGCCTTCAGTCATACAGCCCCGATGCTTTCTCTCCTGCCCACTCCCCCAGCCCCACAGAGGGGTCTCATTAGCTGGGAAATAGGATCCATTTAGTAGTTCCATTAACTCCACACTTCTAACACGTTTTGTCTCGGCCTTTCTTTCTGCACTGCCCTTTCCTATGATCACAGGCTCTCCACTCATTAGCTGAAGGGCTGCTCACCTTCACGACTAGAGACTGCTTCTCCCTCCTCCCCTCAGGCCCTTCCCTTCCTTGCCTCTCCTATAGCTTCAGAAGCAGAGGACATGGACTCCTTAAACCACTCTCAGTGAGTGTGCAAAGCTGCTTGACCATTGTGATGATTTGTATATTCTTGGACCAGGGAGTGGCACCATCTGGAGGTGTGGCCTTGATGGAATAGGTGTGACCTGGTTGGAATGGGTGTGTCACTGTGGGTGTGGGCATAAGATCCTCACCCTAGTTGCCTGGAAGTCAGTCTTCCACTAGCAGCCTTTGGATGAAGATGTAGAACTTGCAGCTCTGCCTGTGCCATGCCTGCCTAGATGCTGCCATGCTCCCACCTTGATGATAATGGACTGAATCTCTGAACCTGTAAGCCAGCCCCAAGTAAATGTTGTTTTTTATAAGACTTGCCTCGGTCATGGTGTCTGTTCACATCAGTAAAACCCTAACTAAGACAACCATGGATCCAGGATCCCAGCCCCTCCCTGTCCATGGCTCCACGGGGTGACATGTCCCTGAAGCTATTTTCAAGAGGTCACCATATGGACTCTTGATCAGTGTCCTCTGCACCCTAGTTCTTGCCCATGACCTTGTATCAAGGGGCCTCTTTTCTCCAACCCTGCACAGACTACCAGGGAGTACTGCAGGGGGGCTTCTAGAACACCTGCTTGCTACAGATTCTCCCTCAGTCTCAGGGACCTCCAAGAGACTATCAGCTGATTCCACCTCCTTCTCCCTTCCCCTCTGAGACACAGTCTTTTCCCAAGGGCTTTTCTCCCCCACTTCCCCTTCCCCTTATTCTGTGGACTACCTACCCAATCTTAAAACAAAGGAAACAGTGCATGCAGATGGTCTCAGACAGACTCAGAATGTAAGGAAGGCAGGGGGCAGAAGCTAAATTCTGAATGCCTTAGAAAGGCTTCTGAGATTCACAGAGAGAGGCAGAAAACAGACTCAGTCCAAGATGGAGACTGAGGGGTGTGCCTTTATTAAACCTCTAGGGCTTTCTCTGCTCTCAGTTCCTCACTTCTGAGCTGGCGCAGAGGGAATGAATTGAGCCAGTGTTTGTGAAGTGGCCCCTACCCCTGGGCAAGAACCTGTGCTAGGTGTGAATTGGAGGTCTTCAGAGACTGCAGGTGAGAGGCAATGTGATGGTGACCAAGGTGTATGGGGCGGTGGGCTGTGCAGACAGCCTGGTCCTCGGTTGAGCAAAGGTTTGGAACCCATGTGACATGGTGGGTGGTGATTTCTGCCTGCATGGGATGGAAGGTGTTTGACCACACCTCCTGGGCCCCTGGCTCCTGTCACAGTTACAGCCCCCACAACCCCCCACCCTCGGCAGGAGAAGTACATGGCAATCAGTCATGTAGGAGCAGCACCAAGCCCTCCCACATGCAAATAAGGTTTCCCCCAAGCTCTCAGTCCAAGCCAATGAGAGGTACCTGCTGTCGAACCCTGAATCACCCCCAAAACTGTATATAAGTCCTATGCAGGGAATTAAAGGTGTGTGAAAACTATTCTGTCACCCTAGCCTTCTGTCCTAAGAGCCATAGCACTTGGGAAGAGATCTGCTCTCCCGAAGCGCCGCCACCTGAAGCTCCACTGCACTGCTCACTGGCTAGTCGGCCTCTCATAGGCCCAGCCCGACCAGACTCAGTGCAGGGCAGCACATAGTAAGCAAGTCACTGGGAAGGCACAGCAGAGATGAAGATGGAGCCCCCTGCAGCAGCAGAAGCGGTGGAAGCAACTTCCCCTCCCTGCCCATGCTCATTTCCCTTCACTGGAACTCTCGCACCAGGCTGGGCCAGAGATCTCCGTGGAAAGCTCCTGGTACAGAGATCCACAGAGGTGGAGCTTCATCCCCAAATTCTGGAAGGGCAGGTGTTCCCTGACTCTTGTGCTCCAGGTCTGAGGAGCACAGCCAACTCCTCTCGTCTCCTCCCAGGAGCTCCAGCCATAGAACCTACGTCCCTCACTAGGGTCCAGGTAGCCCTTCCCCTCTATGGTGCTCAGCATAAGGGAAGGGCAGCTCTGGGAAGCAAGGTCTACATGAACCTCTGTCACTTCTCAAGGCTACAGCACTGCCATCTGTAGAATGGGCCAACAGCAGCCTCCACCACTTTGCATTTAAGGCTAAAACCAAGCTCAGGGCAGTGATGGACCAAGTGTGAGCCAAGGGTCTTGGGGTTAGTCGCTAGCACAAAGACAAACATGTGGGAAGAAGGGCTGGGGGAGGGCAAGTCTACACGTAGGCTGGATGGAGAAGGAACTGGTTCTGACAGAGCTTGATAAAAGAGATGGCACTAGGGGGCTGGAGAGATGGCTCAGTGGTTAAGAGCACCGACTGCTCTTCCAGAGGTCCTGAGCTCAATTCCCAGCAGCCACATGGTGGCTCACAACCATCTGTAATGGGATCTGATGCCCTCTTCTGGTGTGTCTGAAGACAGCTACAGTGTTCTCACATATCTTAAAAAAATAAAAAGAGCTAATGTTAGCTGTCTCTACAGTGAGTGTCTGCATGAACAAGCTCTTGTAATCCAGGCTCATGTAGTGGCCTGAAGAGGCTGGTGAAACTGAGGGGGGAGTTGGCTGAACTGGTATCCTTGTTGCGTACTGAACATTGACTGAGGTCCTGGCAGTGAACCTGGAGCTGGGGTTGTAGCTCAGTTGGCAGAGTGCTTATCAAGCATGCAGGAAGTCGCCGCATATCTGTTGACCTAACCCTTGGGATGTAAAGGCAGGGGGATCAGAAGTTCAAGGCTGTCCTTGGCTATGTAGGGCTGAGTAGATGGCACAGCCAAGTATCAACGCTACTGTGGCACTCAAGCCAGAGGAGGTCCATTCACACAAAAGCCTGGGGAAGGGTTGTATGACATTAGAGCCCTGCATGCTCCTGGGCTGGCTCGGCACCCAGGACAGCGATGGACAGTACAGTTCAGATACCCACAGAGAGAGCTTAGAAGTCCCATAACCAGGGAGCCTAGAGCCCTGGCCTCAGAGCATCCCAGCCAGTGTCCTCATTTCTCATGGGCTGAATGTCCAGTGACCGGAAGCTTCTTTCCCTTCCTGACAGAGATGGTGATTCTTGTTGCATTTGGACTAAAAAGTTTCAGTGGGCCAAGGAAGTAATAAGAGAGACTGCCTAGACTATGGCTCTATGAGACCAATTAAGCTTCATGCTTATCATGGATGCCAGAGAAAAGCCAAGCTAAGCAAAAATGATCTCTGGGATCCATTGTTGGGAGGAGGGTTTCTACCCCAAGCTTAGCTCACCAGTTAGTGTCTTCTGGGGCAAGTTTACTGAGCAAGGACTGGGCATCTGGACCACAGATGGAACTACCAAGTTGCTACAGTGTGCAAGCATCCATCCAAGCATCCATCAATCACTCATACAGCATGGGGGTAAAGGGATAGTTTCTGCACCAGGTGCTGGAGACACAGCAGGAACCTGGACCCCACCTGCACAGGGCTCTCTCCTAGCAAAACGTCATCAACAAATAGACCATCAAGAATGCTGAAAGAGAATCAGTGCCACGGAAAGCGCAAGGCCAGGTCAGAGACAGGGGATGCTGCAGCATTGAGGAGGCTAAAGAGGAAACGTCTCCTTAGTTCCAGCAAAGACTTAAAAGAGAGGAAGCTGAGTCCACAGTGAGGGCACAGAGGCTTCCTGGCTCTGTGTGTATTATCTCAGGGCTGCAGCAGTGATTTCCCATAAAGCGGATGTTTAACGTAAAGGAACCAAATTTACCACTCAGGAGGCCAGAGGTTAAAAGTCAAGGCACTGGAAGGGCTGGTACTCTAGAGGCTGAAATGTGTACATTCATGGGTGCACACATACATATGGAGGTTAGAGATCAACGTCAGGTATGTTCTTTAATCACTCTCCATCTTATTTTTCATTTTAATTTCTAGATTTATTTTGATTCTACACTTATGAATGCTTTGCTTGCAGATATGTTATGTGTACCATATGCGTGCTGTAATAAGAGTAGACATGAACAGGCTGAAGAGGCATCAGATCCCCTGAAACTGGAGTTACAGAGGGTTGTGACTTACCATGTGGGTGCTGACCCAACCCAGGTCCTCTGAAAGGGGATCAAGTGTTCCTAACCACTGAACATCTCCCCAGCTCCATTATTGAAACAGGTTCTTTCCCTGAGCCTAGTTAAACTCAGCCAGCTGGCCCCTGAGCGCCTCTGACACCCAGCTCTGTGGTTATGAACATGCTACCACACACATCTCTTGCTTGGCTTCTGAAGATGGAACTCAGGTCCTCATGCCTGCACAGCAAGCCCTTTCCTGATCCATCTCTGCAGGTCACAGATCAATCAAAAGTACCATGTTTTTCCAGGATGTGGTTTCAGTCTGACCTGGGGCCAGCTGAGCATCCTGGATCCCTGCTTAGGATTGCATGAGGACGAGCAGGTGAGAAGGACCCCAAGCTACGCTCCCTACTGTGTGGGCTCTGTGTTCACAGTAGTCCTGCATCACAGAATTCCCTGTTGCTGCATCTCCAGAAAGACAGAGCTAAGGCAGGCGTGGTGGCGCATGCCTTTAATCCCAGCACTCCGGAGGCAGAGGCAGGCGGATTTCTGAGTTCAAGGCCAGCCTGGTCTACAAAGTGAGTTCCAGGACAGCCAGAGCTATACAGAGAAACCCTGTCTCAAAAAAAAAAAAAAAAAAAAAAAAAAGACAGAGCTAATAATGTCTCCTGGCTGAAACCCCAGCCTAGCACCTCATGAGAGCGTATGCACCAGCCCAGGTCCTGACCGTCATGGTTTGCTGTCATCGCTGCCACCACCATCTCATCACTATCACCACTAACATCACCATCATAGCCATTATCACCATTACCAGATTTCATTCTCAGTTCCTGACAACTTCCTGTAATGATTTCATCCAGACCACTTGAATGCAAGCCCATTCAGGGCAGAGGCACATATTTTGACCTTATCCATCTCCCCAGGTCGATTGATATAGTACAGAGCATGAGAGATTTGTATCAGATAGAACAGGAAGCCTCAAGTGGGAACCTCCTTTTCCGTAAACAAGACAGTAGTCCCAGGACAAATAAAATGCATGTGCCTACCTGGGAAGGTTTCTCAGGAGGTTCATGGGATCTTTATCCAGAATGGCCAGGACCTAGAAACAGCCCCAAGTGTCTTATTAGCAAGGCAGAGCAGAAACAGAAACGAATGTCCTGTTATGGGATGTGGCCCAGCGAGGAAAAGGTGACTGATTCACACAATTTCACAAGTGACTCTTGGAAAGAGATATGGCTCATCTCAATGGCACCTGCCTAGAGCAGACAAAGTGGCCCATGGTATCAGAGGGTAAAGGAGAACCTTGCCTAGAAGGGCAGAGGGAGCTGGCCTGTGCCTGGCGTGTGCCTCCTGCAGCCTATGGACCACATACAGCTGAGGATAGCGATGTGTGCAGCCCCAAACAAAACTATAAACTCACTTAAAACGTGAGATATTTTTTGTAATTTTTAAAAAAGATTTATTTATTTATTATATGTAAGTACACTGTAGCTGTCTTCAGACACACCAGAAGAGGGAGTCAGATCTTGTTACGGATGGTTGTGAGCCACCATGTGGTTGCTGGGACTTGAACACTGGACCTTTGGAAGAGCAGTCGGGTACTCTTACCCACTGAGCCATCTCACCAGCCCTTTTTTTGTAATTTTTTTGGGTGTGTGTGTGCCTCTGTGTGTGTGTGTGTGTGCGTGTGCGTGTGTGCGTGTGTGCATCCATGCCACACTTGTGAAGGTTCCCTCAGATGCCAGAAGAAGGAGTCAGAGCCCCTGGAGCTGGATCACAGATAGTGCTGACCTACCATGTGGGTGCTGGGGATTGAACCCATATTCTCCAGAAGAGAGTCAAGTGGTCTTGACCACTGAGCCACCTTTCCAGCCTGACTTATTTATGTAACTCAGTCACATAGTTTTCAAGAGAACAGTAAACAGCTTTGTAGATGGCAATGTTGTGTTGTAATGTAAAATGGTTTGAGAGATTCTACCATATGGAATTTCATTGCGTCTTAATTATACTTCCATGTAATAGCTTGTGTGTGTGTGTGTGTGTGTGTATCAATCTGTGTGTGTGTATCTATCTGTGTCTGTGTGTGTGTGTGTGTCTGTGTCTGCCTCTGTGTGTATGTCTGTTGTTTTTGTGTGTGTGTCTCTGTGTGTATGTCTGTTGTCTTTGTCTCTGTGTGTGTGTCTCTGTGTGTGTGTGTCTGTCTGTGTATAGCAGAGACCCTCAGGCCTCTCCCCTTTCAAAGGTCCTTTCCTAACCCACATCTGCCCGGCTGCATCAAGGGCTTCCTCTGAGACCATTTCTAGTCTGCTGCTTTCTTCTGGCCCCAAAGCAGCCACCTGCTCTGCCCTCGGCCCTAGGGCTCCCCTTGTGGTCACAAGTGGATACTGCACCTCTTTCCTCTGCGTAACTCCAGAGCCCCGCCTGCTGTCTCCACAGGGCTCAGCGGACATTGCTGAACAGACAAACAAGATGATTGCTCTATCATTATCTTTACAGCTGTAACTACATGTTTGTCTGTAAACTCCATTTCCGCCTCCCCCAGTGTCCTCTATTAAATCTGTATAGATCTGTAAACTCAATTTCTAGCGTGTGTCCATAGTTCTACAAGCCACCCTGAGTTCTGAGGATGCCTGGGAAGATGAGCCCGTAGCTCATAGGTGCTCAGGTCCCTGTCGGGTGACTCATGGCAGCCTCCACCATGTGTCCTCAACAGAGTGGTTCTCTTCTTGCTTCCCCTGTCTTCCAGCCTGAGCTTTCCAGTTTAGGCTCCAAACCCAGGCACTGAGCTATTGGGTCACTTATCCTCTTCAGGCCTCAGTTTTCTTATCTGTGAAATGGGGTGTTGCTATTCCGGCTTCACTTAGGCATACAGCATTAAACCTGGTAGCTTTAAGTGAACTAACTAGCCAGCCAGAGATTTTATAAGCAGAGAGGGGATCCCAGCAATAGTTGGTGAGTCCAATTCCACCTACCTCATGCATGTTAGCCCCTAAATCTCTCCTGAAACACAGACGGTAGAGGCCTATGCTGCCTTGAAAAGAAGGCTCCTATGTGGCCCCAGATGTCAGACTGGAACTGATCCGGCCTCTGACAACACATTGTCTTGCAGAAGTGCCTCTCCCCGATGCAGCCCTAACAGGAAGGGAGGCAGGAATGAAAACCCAGAAAAGAACAGGGGGTTCAGAGCAGGGATGAAGATGGTTTGGTTCCACAGGAAGGACGGGATGGCCCTGAACCTGACAGAGGCAACAACCCAAAATCTAGCTCTATCAGATCACATCATCCATGACTGGACCCCTGGCACATCCGGTGTGAGGATAGGAAAAGAACCATGACATCATCCACAAAATCAGGGCCCTTTACTGAATATGTGACCCTGAGTGAGTGAGCCACAGAACGTCTTCCTAGGAGAAGGTAGGCACGAGGCCGGTACCCCATCCCCACAGCATCCCCAGGACTTGGTGGAGAAGGAAGGACTGTTCCTTCCTTCCTGTCTATACTGAAAAGGGGGGCAGGAAATGTCAGACAGGAAGAACTAATCCAGTGTGCCTTCTGTCAGGGTGGTCCAGAGATTTAACATGAGAGACTGGAGAGATGGCTCAGTAGACAAAGCGCTTGACACACAAGCACAGGGGCCTGAGTCTGAATCCCAGAACCCATGGTTAATGCTGGGTATGGGAGCATAAATGTAACCCAGCAATGGGGAGGTAGAGACAGACAGCCCTCACTAGCCCGCCAGACCAGCCTAATCAGGCAGCCTTGGGCCCCAGCGAGAGACCCTGATGCAAAAAAAGCAAGGGGTTGGGGTTCACAGTCATAGTGGTGAACGCCTCTAATCCCAGCACTCTGGAGACAGAAGCGGGAGGATCTCTGTGAGTTCAAGGCCAGCCTGGTCTGCACAGAAAGTTCCAAGACAGCCAGGGGTAGACAGAGAGACCCTGCCTCAGAAAAAAAGGGGGTGCTGTAACAGCTCCTAATAACATTTAAAGCTGATCTCTGATCTCTACATGCACATACATGCATGTTCGCACACACATGTGCGCGTGCACGCACACACACACACACACACACACACACACACACACACTATGATGGTTTGCCAACTTGACTACATCTGGAGTTAACTAAAACCCTACAGGCCGGGCACACCTGGGAGAAATTTTCTGTAATTAAATCTGTTTGTTTGTTTGTTTGTTTGTTTGTTTGTTTTTTGAGACAGGGTTTCTCTGTGTAGCCCTGGATGTCCTGGAACTCACTCTGTAGACCAGGCTGGCCTCAAACTCAGAAATCCGCCTGTCTCTGCATCCCAAGTGCTGGGATTAAAGGCGTGCGCCACCACGCCTGGTTAATTAAATCATTTGAGGTGGGAAGATCCACCTTTAGTCTGGGCCACACCTTCTGTGGTTAGCCTATGGTCAGGGCATGGAAGAAGGAAGTTCCTGCTCTTTGCCTGCTTGATCCATTCCTTCGTGGTATTGAAGCCTCCTTCAGGGTTCCAGCGTGCACTGAAGAGCAGCTGAGACATGAGCCTCGTGGGCTGCACAGCTATGGATTCTTTGGACTTTGTTGATAGATGGACAACTGTACCACAACCTGAAAGCCACTCTAATAAATCCCATATGTGTGTGTGTACATACATTTATTAAATAAAATATATAACTATATATTTCTGTATGACGCATCTATGGACTTCTATATATGGAGATAGATATAATAAAAAAACCTCTAGAGAGCCCTGCCCTGTTGCTCTAGAGAACTCTGGCTAATATATGCTCATGAAACATAATGTTTTTCACTAGAGGCTCAGGGAGGATGCTACAACGAAGGCTGCTGCTCCCTCTGATTCAAAAGCCTTCATTCCCGGAAGCAATGACTTCCTGCCAGAGACTGGTGCACAAGAGATGCTGTTTGGAATAGAGCAGGACCATTCGTGGTGGGCAAGATGGTTAAGTTGGGTAAAGGGGCATGCTACGAAGCCTGGCAAACAGAGGCAATCCCAGGCAGTAGAAGGAGAGAACTGATTTCCGAGGGTTGTACTCTGACTTCCATGTGTAGCCATAGCACACATGCCCTATCCCCAAAATAAATAAAATGTAATAAAACATTTAGAAACACAGTTTAAAGACTAAATAGCCCAAGTCCCATTATCTTGAGCCCCCAGTTAGAGAGGCACAGCAAACTGTCATCCTCCCAGGATGGTCCGGTGTGCTTCTCCAAGGCCCACGCTATGCTTCAAGGTTTAGCATAAAAAAAAACTGTTTGAGCAACCTCCTTTTACTGGCTGTGTTATAGTCTATCATATACGTGGGTGCTAATTGAATCAAACTCACAGCTGGAGCAGAGATCTGTCACCTGGCTGAAGATGACCTTGGCAGCAGACAAGAGCTTCCATGAAAATCCCCTGGTGACAGGTGCTGACTGCTCACAAAACAGTCACATTCCATTTTCATAAGTCTCTCGGACATCCTTCCCAAGGTCAAGGCTGACTGTGTTCTCTAACAACTTGCCCACTCCAGTGTCTGTTCCACACTGGAGGAATATGGACTGTCCAAACTCCTTGGCCTCAGTCACCTCGTCTCCACCCAAAGGCCACCCGCCTGTAGGTAGCCACCTTCTTAGTTCCTTGATTAGAGAACAGAGTACCTCCCCAGGAGCACGGGCAAGCTCCTCGGGGCTGCAGGTGAAGGGAACATTGAGGATTTTGATGCTGACCTGATACCAAGTCTACACATCAAATCCTGGCTCCATCACTCCCTGGCTGTGTGGGCTGTGGAACGTACTTGCCTCTCCAAGCCTGTTTTCCCAGCTATAAAACAGATTTAGTGTGAGCATTCCAAGGGCTCCCTCAAGACTACAACAGCTTCTTTGCAGACCACTTGGTCCAGGACCATCTCTGTCAAGGATAGTCCAGATGATAGGGAGCATCCCTCTATGGTTGTCCCCGGGACAGGCTCTGGAGGGGTGTGTGTGTGTCTGGAAGCCTTGCTGAGGTGGCCCTGCCCTGCCCCCACCCCCGCTGTCAAAGGCCTGTGTAATCCCTCATGGACTCCAGGACCCAGAGGAGGGGCCAGGGCTGGAGACTCAGAGACCAATCGATACATTATTTAGCAGCAGGAATGCAAATGAGGACAAATTAATTACAGCACTCCCTCCCTCTACTCCCCCCTGCTCCCACTGTCCTCCCTCCTCTATCCTCTCCCCACTGTCCTATTGCTGACAAATTCTCTAGAAAATATCAAAACAGCCTCTGGCTGGAACCTGCCGTGGTGAAGCCCCATTATCTATTATTGATGCGAACCTTGACAAGCTCGCTCTTTAAGGAAGATGCACATAGGGAGGAAAGAGAGAGCTGCTAATCTGTGTTTAAAGGCGCAGACTCCCATTCCCCTCCTGAGGACATCACATTGACACCAGCCGCAACCATACTGCCTGCCAATCAGTCCTCAGAGCTGGGGGTGGGGGGAGGGCAGAGAGACCAGAGCTGGGGGGTGCAGGGGGCGCAGAGAGACCATTCAGCCACAACAGGAGAAGAGATTCTGACAGAGGCCAGCGAGTGGGTCTGCTGACTCTCACCACCTTTCCCTAGATTGACCTCCGTTTTCCTTTTGGGAACACTGCTCAAAGAGAGCTGTTCCAACCTGACCTAGGGATCAGGCAGGAGTCCCAAAGGAAACAGAGAGTTCTGATCCCTGCCTCAGTTTCCCAAAGGGAATTTTAGGGTAAGGATGCTATCTATTTGATGTTACCATAATGACACACAAAACATTCCACACCATGAACAATGCCCTAATATCACCTCTATACCTTGGGTGATAGTGATGTGTCCTGTGAGTTCACACTGTACCAGGTCCCACTCTAGCAATGGAGCCTGGGGATGTGAAAGACACATGGGAATTCTCTAAGCCTTCCTTTCCATTCCTCATGGGCAAGGGGAAGATGCCCTCTGACCTTGCCCCTTGACTTCTGTGGCAGGCAGAAGAGCTGGCCCTGGGGTCATGAGAGAGGGAGGCCCTGCCCCTCACCAGCTGCAATACTTGGGGGAGCAGGCCCTGCACTTTCCCGGGCAGCACAGGAGAGCCGGCCCTGGTGGTGTGGGTGAGCTGGTCCCAAGGATAGGAGAGCAGAAGGGCTAGCTCTGACCCTTTCTGTCTGCAGCACTGGGTGAGCTAGCCTGGGCAATTTGCCCTGGCAGTGCCGATGCAGGATAACTGGCAGGCTGACCAACCCAGATACCACCCAGGTCCAGATCCAGGGCTCTGAGTTAGCCCACCCCAACATCTATCCTATGTCTGAACTGCTGGAGTGTGTGAAGGGGCCGGTCCTATAGATCCAAAGCTGCAGGATCTCCATGACACAGAACAACAACAGAATATCAAGAGGAGTCCTGTGAGAATCCAGTATGGATTGTTTAGCAGAAGCCAGAGCCTTGTATCAGAACACTGAGTAATGGAATCACAAGTAAAGATGTGTAGACAAAAGATGTGTGGCACACCACGCTCTCACGACAAGATGCTTTGCTTCTTAATCTGGGGGAGGGTTTGCAAGGGTATAGGGAAGATACAGAGAGATGGGGAGATGGGTGGGATTGAGGTGCATGATGGGAAATTCACAAAGAATCAATAAACAGGTTTTTTAAAAATCCGTTTAAAAGTTTCTACTTTTTAACTGAGTGTAATGGCTCTAACTGTAACCACCACAGACCAGAGGCTGATAGGCAGGACAGTCACAAGTTCAAGGCTACCCTCAATGATGTATAGTGAGTTCCAGGCTAGCCTGGGCTAAAAAGTAAAATCTTGGTTTTTTGTTAGTTTGTTTATTTAAATGGACACACTGACGGTTTTGTGCTCAAAGCAAAGAATGTCTCATCAAGTATTGTTTTCCTGGCATACACAAGTCCCCAAGTCCATCCCTAACACCACATAGAAACTAGATATCATTCTAAAATAAGTCAGATGAATCATAGGCCAGGCACCCTGGCTTCCTCCCATCATCCCAGCAGTCTGGAAGTTGCAGTAGGATCGCTCTGGTTCAGTGCCAGCCCAGGCTACACAATGGCCCCAGATAGGCATGCCTGTGTTGCACGGGAAGAACAGAATTCATTTATTAAATGGTGAGGGCTGCCGTGGAAGGGCTTCCTGGTGGTATTTGGGAAAGGTGGAAGGATGTGGAGTGTCTATGGTCAGCACAGCTGACAGAAGGCAATGGGGTAGGGGGTGGACAGCAAAGCTGGGGGAGGGGTGCAAGACCAGAGACTGCAGGGCGTCTGGGTGGGATACAGAAGCCAGTCTGGTATGTTCAAGCTTAAAGCAGCCATCAAAAGCTCCTGAGAGGAACAGAGTCTTCGAGAAGTGGGAACCGCAGCTCCATTGCCTTGTTTCAGGGGAGAATCATAGCAGTGGGCACAGAATCTAAGAATCCCCAACAAGAATGCATTGATGGGGCAGGGGGGGCGGGCGCAGGTTACCTAAGGGAAAGGAGAGGGAGGAGGAGGAAGAGGAGGAGGAAGACAACCCAGGGCCTGCCCACCATGGTCCTGGATGGTGGGCACCACCATGATGAACAGCTATGTGATGGGGAGGTAGGGAAGATATAAAGAAAGGGAGCAGCCAGGCAGTGGTGGCGCACACCTTTAATCCCAGCACTTGGGAGGCAGAGGCAGGTGGATTTCTGAATTCAAGGCCAGCCTGGTCTACAGAGTGAGTTCTGGGACAGCCAGGGCTACACAGAGAAGCCTTGTCTTGAAGAAAGAAAGAAAGAAAGAAAGAAAGAAAGAAAGAAAGAAAGAAAGAAAGAAAGAAAGAAAGAAAGAAAGAGAAAAAGACAGAAAGGAAGAAAGAAAAGAAAATAAAGAGGGAGGGAGGAAGAGATGGAGGAAGGGAGAGAAAGAAAGAAAGAAAGAAAGAAAGAAAGAAAGAGAGAGAGAGAGAGAGAGAGAGAGAGAGAGAAAGAAAGAAAGAAAGAAAGAAAGAAAGAAAGAGGGAAGGAGGGAGGGAGGGAGGAAGGAAGGAAGGAAGGAAGGAAGGAAGGAAGGAAGGAAGCAGCAGGGGAGGTGGAACTGCAGACATGATGGTGGTAACAGGTGAGAGAGAGGGCCAAGCTCCGCATGCTGTCATGCCCAGTAGGGTTGGGGGATCGTGCATGCGTGCGCAGCAGCCTGGGAGCTTATGCAGATGCACATTCAGCTCCAAACGCGCTGCCTGGCTGTGGGATCCCCTGAGGAAGGTTCACTTTCTAGATTGGACCTCTTCAATAGAAGGACCACCTTGGTCGACGATGCCCCCTAGAGGCCTTGTTAGTGTCTGTGGTCCTTGCTGCTGCCCCAGGCCGTGATAGAGCCTGACCTCCATGTAAACATATGTGTTCTGTGTCACCACCTGGTGCCCTGGTGATATCCTTGGGCTTGGCTGCCTCGGGGGCAATATTGATGTGGGTCACATGTGATCTGAAACCATGTTGAAGCCATGTCTGTGCAGCTGCTGAGGGTCAGGAATGGGTCAGTGGTCCTGATGTGGCCAGAACTGTGTGACTAGTGGTACTCCTTGCTCTTTCTGCCTTCAAAGCCAGCAGGGTACCTTCCATTTCTCCCTGACTCTGGCCTTGGTTTCTATTGTCTCATCTCCCCTCATTCATGGATGTTTGTCTTGCTATGAAACCCAGGCTGGCCTGGAACTTGTGAGTCTCCTGCCTCAGCTTCCAATGTGTTAGGATTATAAGTATATGTTACTTTCCCAGTTTCTTTTTTAATGTGACCCTTTTTTTAATGTGGCCTCCTTCCCTCATTTTGTCAGAGTCTCTGTAGTCTGGCCTAGAAATTGCCATGTAGCTGGGGCTGGCCTTGAACTCCTGATCCTCCTGCCTCTGCTTCCCGAGTGCTAGAATTAGACAGTTGCCACCATGCCCAGCTTTGCCACTGTCCTGTAGGGATCTTTGCATTCTACTGGGCTCCACTCAGAGTCCCGGAAAGTCTCCCGAATTAGTTGACTTTCTCATTGCTGCGGCATGCCAGAGAGAAGCAACTTGAGGTGGGGAAAGATTTCCTTTGGCTCAGGGTTTCAGGAAAAGGCATACAACAGAGGTGGCTCCATCCTTGTCACCAGCAGCTGGTCACATCATGGTAGGTCACCAAGAGTGAAAACCCACCTTCAAAACCCACCCCAGGCTGCCTGTGTTTACTAGCTTGCTCCAAGCCCCAAAGTTTCATAACCTTCCATCTGGAGACCGAAGATTCAAACACATGAACACACTCACCTTCAAACCACACACTGCAACTTGACTTCCTTGCTTTAATCCTGTCTACAAAATGCCTTCTGTTTCATTAGGCAGCACACTCCACTCAGGAGACTAGAACACGTGTGTCCCATGAATAGCAGCATGTTCTCTCTCCTGCAAAGACCATGCTTGCCATCTCTGAACACAGGGAATGGTGAGAAGATGAAAGACCGAAGACTCCCAGAAGCCCAGGCAAGTAGCAAGGCCTCCTGGGTGTTGTCTCAACACCTCCTGGCTGGCGTCCTAAATCAGGCTGGCTTCATGGTCCTGGAGGGCTGAGCTCCATGGGGGAGGGGTGGAAAAGTCCGTCAGCAGGGCCCACATCCTTTTTCCATCCATGCCTTCCTTCTGGATGCATTGAGCACATCTCTCCCCTGGACCCAGCCTCAGCCCAGGCATTCAGCAGCAGCTGGAAGGTGGGCAGATGGGGCCTGTGCCCTTGGAGAACCTTCATCTTGGCACAAGAGGCAGGAATTGAATATGTAGTCATTTAATCATATGGAGAGGGTTTTGAGGATGTGGCATGTTGAAGAATGAGAGGCCTCCTAGAGTGCTTTTATTAAGAACCAAAGATACATTCTTGAAGGCATAAAATGAAGACATTGGAAGAAGAGAATGGGCAGAAAAGGAAGAGGAGATGGCAGAGATGGGAGATGCAGCAGGATCAGGAACAGAGCCAGGGAATGGAGGAGGAAGAGGGAGAGGAATCTCCCTGAAGTGCACTACTGACTGTTTCTTCTAAAGAGTCACAGCTCTGTAGTCCAACCTTAACCTCCCGTTCATGCCTGCTGAGCTGAGGACTGGCCCATTCTCTCTGAGTTCTCCATTTCTTTGACCCCTGTCTTTTCCTTCAATCTGTCATGAGCACCACTTCTCCAGGGAGGAAGACCTGGTCTTGGCATATCACCTCCATTATTCTACTGATGCTCACCCCATCACTGATCCCAAAAGTCCAGTGGGACCTTTAGCTGCAGACAAAGGGGTCTGGGTGCTTTCCAACGTGCAAGACACCATGATGTGTTTCTAGGCAGGTCTCATCCATCTCCAAGCCCAGCCTCCTGGACCTGGACATGACCAGTCTCCAAATCCCAGGCACTCTGCCTTGTTAACATCTTTGCACTCGGAAGAGGCTCCTGTGTGTCTCAAGCCCTTTTCCTGGACTGAACTGTGGGCATTTTAGGGACAGGGTCATCACCAAGAGCAGGTCTGGCACCAAGTTGCTATCCCACAAGAATAGTGGTATGCGTGCCTGTGGATGTGCTGTAGGGAGCCAGGGCCCTGCTGATGCTTTCAAACGATGCCTGTGGTAGGGCTGGCACTGACCCCATGGCTGAGGCCCAAGGCTGCAGGCACCTCACAGGGGTGTGCCATCCTGTCACTCCATGGGGGACTGCAGGCTTTCTGTCCTTGTCCATGGCAGGGAGGGAGCTGAGGCTGCCTTAGGACTTCTAAGTCTGGCACCATCCCTTCCCAAATGCTCTCGAGCCAGATGCCCATCCTCTTGAGAGAGACCGAGCGCTGGGGGGATCCTGACAGTCTGGCATGCACGGCAAGTTCCCTCTCGATCGTGCTAGCCAGTGACCTTGGGCAAGTAGGTAAGCTACCTCTGAGGGCCTCTACCTCCCCATCTCCACAGAGAGGGTACCCACTTCGCAGAGCCATTATGAGAGTAAGTTATTCAAATCATATGTGCATCTACTGGTTTCAAGCCTGCCACCAACTCACTCGTGACCTTGAGAAGTCCCTCCCACTGAGAGTCCAGGAAGCAGCTAACTCTGGTGCTCCCCTCATTGCTCCCCTCATACTTTGTGATTGACACAGGTTGTCACCTTCCCATCTCTCCTTCTAGCACTAGAGGGACTGTGGCACTCGAGGAACTGGACTGTAGCCTTCTGAAGGCTCGGGCCAGGTTGACCCTGTGAGGAATGAACAGCAGAACTGGGCAGAGCTCTTTCTCCCAAGCAGTACCCCCTGTGCAGTGCTGGAGCCACACACAGGAGAGAATTAGGCAGTAGTGGAGTGACCTAAAGAACAGAGGTCACTATCTCCCTCCCCCTCAGGTCAGAGGTCATCCCACCTCAAAGTCAGGGTCGGATGGAGCTCTGCTTTTTATTCTCCAGGAAAGCTCCTGGATTTAAGAGCTTATGCAGAGTTTAATTAAAGAACCCTGTTATTTTTGAAAAGTTTCCTTCTCCCTATATTGATCCTGCTTTGAAAGGTGTTGGCTCTGGCAAGGCATCAGGGGAGGGTCATGAAAGGGGAAGAGAAACAAGACGGAGAAAGATCCAGCTGCAAGATTCAGATACGGAACAGTCACAAGCATGCCACCACATGACACAATACGTAGGCCTGACTCCTTGCACCCGTGGTTGGGGTGATCCAGCTCTGCCACTGGGGATCGTTGGCCTCCTAAAAGATGACTACACCCACACACGGCTAGAGAGTGCCCCGGGACAGGCCTGGTTAACTGCCCAACATGTCCTGGCTACCATTCTGTCAGTGTTCTCTCCCCAGGAGAAGCAGCTGTGTTGGGAGTGACAGCACAGGCTGGGCCCCAGGCAAGGAGCTTCCAGGGTAGACAGCTCTATCCCTCGGGAAATCTCCTGAGATTTCACAAATGGCCCCAGCATTCTGAGCTCGGCCGCTGGAATGCTGCCTCAGCAAAGTTGTGATTGCTCCTGAGTTTTGCAGATGGGGCGTAGACACTCGCTCTCAGCTATCCCTGGCTGTTCCCTTGGCACTTTGTCCTCCATACCACTCAGCTGGCCTGAGGCTCCCAAACTTGAGCAGCTGCCCACCAATCCCAAGCAGGAATATCACGGCTTCCTTCTGCTGCCATCGAGTACCAGGATGAGAGAATCGGATAGGCAGGACATGTGGCCATCTTGTCCAGTCAACTCTGACCACAGCAAGAACTCCTAGGGCTGAGACTGAGGCCAGAGGACTCCAAGACTCCTCATCCTGAGCCTAGAAGTCACTTCCCCTGGGCTCCCAACACACAGGCCTGTGGCCATGACCGAGCTGAGGAGACCAGCCCCATTGAGCACCTTGGACAGAGCACTCACCCTTGGGGATGATGACTGCCCTATTGTCCAGTCTTCCTCACAATGAGTTGTGAGAGTCACCAGAGCCAGAAGTGGGGTTCACATCTCAGATGCCCAGCCCTTGCCATGGGCTTACCTAACCCCTGCCCTCCCATGATAAATGTGGACCCTTCTCCTAGCCTGTCTGTCCAGGTAGGGAATGACCCAGTCGTTGATGATTTAAATGTAGGCTGTGTTATATAGGCTGGGATGAGGGCAGTTCATCAAGATCAGTGTGGGGAAATGGCTTTGTTGCCCTGCACGTGAGGCACAACGGCAGAGCTTGCCTAGCATCCACAAGGCCCTGGGTTCCATCCTCATCACTAAAAAGAGAAGGGAGGGAGGAGGGAGGGAGGAATAGGAGAGGGGAGACAGAGAGAGAGACAGACAGACAGACAGTCAGACAGACAGACACAGAGAGAGACAGACAGACAGACACACAGAGAGAGAGACAGACAGACAGACAGTCAGACAGACAGACACAGAGAGAGAGAGACAGTCAGACAGTCAGACAGTCAGACAGACAGACAGACACACAGAGACAGACAGACAGACAGACAGACAGACAGACCAGCTTTCCTCCCATTCTACCTGGGAAGCAGAGGAGGGGAAGCAGGCTGAGTTCACTCAGATGACTTCAGTGTGTCTTCCCTCACGGGAATGATGGTTATGAGATGGAGCCAAACATTGAAAACAAGACAGACAAGGCTGTATTGAGACTTCATCCAGAGAGCAAAGGAGCCAGGGCTGACCAAAGAGGTCACCAGGCTGCCCTATGAGCAAGCTTTTATTGATATGCTGGGGTAGGCGATCTAGTCACTTTCGCTGGTTATAGGCACAGACTTAAAAGATATTTTCCTTTCTGTGCATAAACATCTTGGCCTTGGGGGTGGCAGGCTAATGGGCAGTGGCTTAACCCAAGAGCTACCAAGTCTCTCCTGTCACTGCCATCGTCTGCTTGGCTAAATGTGTTGTAGGCCTTGTCAGTTTTATGGGCCTCGTGACAAAGCTGGAGGTACTGAGCTCCTGAGAAGCAGGGGTTTTGCTCAGAAGAAACGCATCAGCTGCAGTGGGCAAGAGGTCCAATCCATCCTGCATTACAGTTTTGGACTAAGTATTTCATTTCTTACTTTGGTGTGTGTGTGTGTGTGTGTGTGTGTGTGTGTGTGTGTGTGTGTGTGTGTGTGTGCGTGTGTGGTTTACATACATAAGAAGGTGCATGAGTGCACTCAGAGGCCAGAGAATTTCAGATGTCCATCACTCTCCACCTTCTTCCCTTGATGCAGGGTTTCTCAATGCTGGAGCCGGGCTAGCAGCCTGCAAGCCCCAGTAATCCTCTGTCTCTACCTGGAATGGTGCTGAGACTACAGATGTGCACAGCTGTGGCTTGTTCTTTTACATAAGTGTTGTGGATTTGAACCCAGGTCCTCACATTTACATAGCAAGTGCTCTTTATTGCCTACTGAGCCTCTCTCCAACACCCAAACATTTTAGGCTATTATTCTATTTATATGTGTACCTGTGTGAGTTTACATGCACCATGTATGTTCAGGGGCCTTCAGAAACCATGAAGGCATCAGATCCCCTGGAACTGGAGTTACGAGCAGGTATTAACCACCATGTAGGTACAGGAAACCAAACTCAGAGCCTTTGCAAGAGCAGTAAGGATCCTTAACTGTTGAGCCATCATCCCCCAGCCCTTCCCCAAACCAACACGTATATGCAGAGCTGGACCAGTTCTGACCTAAGGGATAAGACCGAAAAGCAGACAGACACAGCCTGGAAGCAGAGGTGCCAAGGTCATTTCCAGCACCGTCTGCTCCACGGAAAGAGTTGGTTTTGAGCTAAAACAGGCTTTGTATTCCTTCAAAGTAGCTTAGGCAGCTATCACAACAGCCCACGCATTGGACAGTACTCTAGTAGGAACTAAGGACATGTGGCCCAGCTGTGTGAGGCCCAAATTAGTGATTTTACATCGAGTAAGAGCGAGTGAGGTGGGTTTTCTCTGGCATGCCCAGCATCTGAGTTGGTCCTGGGGACTTCATGAGGATATTTTGTTCATCTTTTGTCCCCTTGTTACAACCTGAACTGCCTCTCTTGGCTGTCTGGGACCTGGCCCTGGAATGATAGAGGCCAGTCAGTGGTAGCTGAGGGTATGAGACAGAAGCCTGGGTGAGGACATAACTCAGTTGGCAACACACTTGCCACACTTGTGTGAAGACCTGGGTTCAACCCCCCGAGCCCGTAAATGGAATGATGGCACACACATGCAGTCCCCGAGTGGGGAGACAGGACACAGGAAGATCCCCAGGCTCAGTGGCCAGGCTGTCTAGCTCCATTTTTGAGTCTCAGCCCAGTGAGAGACTATCTCAAAAAGACAAGGTGAGCTGGGTGGTGGTGGCGGCGGCGGCGGCGCACGCCTTTAATCCCAGCACTGGGGAGGCAGAGGCAGGCAGATTTCTGAGTCCAAGGCCAGCCTGGTCTACAAAGTGAGTTCCAGGACAGCCAAGGGCTATACAGAAAAATAAGAAAGGAAAGGAAAGGAAAGGAAGGGAAGGGAAGGGAAGGGAAGGGAAGGGAAGGGAAGGGAAGGGAAGGGAAGGGAAGAGAAGAGAAGAGAAGAGAAGAGAAGAGAAGAGAAGAGAAGAGAAGAGAAGAGAAGAGAAGAGAAGAGAAGAGAAGAGAAGAGAAGAGAAAAGAAAAGATCCAGGGGAAGTGGAGCTGTTTAGAAAGGTTCTTTAGAGCAACTCTCTTCTGTGTTGTCTGGAAATCGGTGGTCAGTAGTGGCAGCTCACAAACACCTCACGGACACACCAGCAGTTCAGTGCTGTAGAGTCAGGTTAGCAACAGCGGTGACAGGACCTAGCAGAGACAGCCAGGCTTCAGCCTCTGCTCGAGTCAACAGGAGGAACCTGGAGAGACACCAGAAGTTCTCAGCTGTGCCTCTCTCAGGGAAGCAAAGATCAGCAAAGACTCAAGACCCACAAGCGTTGCACAGCTGGCTGTACATCAAGCCAAGTTCTTCTCCATCATTCCATAGAGTCCTATTTCTACCCTCCAAACATCATGTGTCCTCCCCGTGCCTTGCCTCAGCATGTGCATTCCATCAGCCCGAGTGCTCAGAAGCAGTAAGAAACTGCAGCACACCACCAGAAATTTTTTTGGTGCATTTCTCTATGGAGTCCCAGCAAATGCAGCACAACTATTCAAGGGTTTCTCTATGTAGCCCTGACTGTCCTGGAACTCACTTTATAGACCAGGCTGGCCTTGAACTCAGAAATCTGCCTGCCTCTGCCTCCCAAGTGCTGGGATTAAAGGCATGTGCCACCACAGCCTGCTACAACCATACAATGTAAAGTGGACCAACATATGTGTGTTGTTAGCAAAGAATCCTCCATCACGTGTCCTTTCACTTGCTTGCTTTAGCAGAACATCCTCTCTCCTGTGTCTGCTTCAACAAAACATTCCTTCACAAGTCTGCCTTAGCTTTTCACACCTGTGTTGTGGGAAACCACATGTGCCGTTGCAGAGTGGCACTGACTACTGCTGGCCACCATGCATAAGTTTGGACAAACAACCAATGTGTACATATGCAGTAAAGTTTTGCAAAGACACTGCCTGGCCCGGGCATGATAATGAGGCTTTGAGAGTATAACCAATCAGATGTGAGACATGCAAATGAGGTATGATAATGAGGCTCTGTGAGGTACAGAGAGAGAGAGTAGCCAATCAGATGAGGAACATGCAAATGAGGCTTAGTGCATAACCAATCCGGGTGTGAGACACGCTTCTCCTAAGCCTATATAAGCAGCACCAGTTCTGGGCTCAGGGTCTCTTCGCCTCTGCAATCAAGCTCTCCCAATAAACGTGTGCAGAAGGATCCTGTTGCAGCGTCGTTACTGCTGGCCAGTCCTGCGCGCGCAAGACTGTGTCTATTTCAACGAAACGTTCCTTCATGTGTTTGCCCCAGCAAAACACCATCCAACCAACTTTCCAAAGAACCCTTAAGTTTCCATGTCAGTTTCTGTTAAGGTAAGAGCTCCAGCTGTTGGGTGTGGTTGAGTACTGAGCACTGGGCTTCTGGCTTGCTAGGCAAGCACTCCAATACTGAGCCGCATCCCCACCTCTTTGTTTTAAGCAGCTTAGCTCTTGCATTCTTTTTTTTTTAAAGATTTATTTATTTATTATATGTAAGTATACTGTAGCTGTCTTCAGACACTCCAGAAGAGGGCGCCAGATCTTGTTACAGATGGTTGTGAGCCACCATGTGGTTGCTGGGATTTGAACTCTGGACCTTTGGAAGAGCAGTCGGGTGCTCTTACCCACTGAGCCATCTCACCAGCCCCTAGCTCTTGCATTCTGCACACTAGCAAGACTCCACTTCCCCCTGCTTCTGGAAGCCCTCACGCACCCTTGAGCTTACAGGCTGTATATACGGTCTGGCATATCCTCCTTCACCCCTCTACAGAGAGAATATCTCGTATATAGTACAGATGTATCACCTGTCAATTAAAAAGCGTATGGCTTAGGCAGGAAATGGGAGGTGAAACAACCAGGGAGAGAGAGAATTCTGGGATACAGCCAGGTGGGGGATTCATCCGGGGATGTGACAAGATGGGCACATGGTACCTGAGCACTGGTAACCAGTCACGTGGCAGAATGTAGACTAGAATAAATGGACTATCTTAGGTTATATCTAGTCAGAGAAGAGCCTAGCTATAAGCCCAAGGTATTTGTAAATATATTTTGAGTCTGAGTCTTATTCCTGGAAGCATGGGGCTGAAAGAACCATAGAAGTGATTTCTATACTCTACTCTTTGCCTAGCTAAATCTTACCCAGCCTCTAGGCCTAGATCTCAAGGTCACCTCTGTCAGGAAGCCCTGGACCAGGCTGTGCAGGGTGTGCTTTGTGGCCCTGGCCTCCTTCACTGAACTCCAGTGCTCCTTTCTCCAATGTAACATGGCCTTCCCAGCAGGGAACCTACCTCCAGCATCTGTACCTGAATGAATGAATGAATGAATGAATGAATGAAGTAGCACTGCACTTGACACACTGGAGTGCTCCATCCCAGACATTAGGACAGTGCTTAGGGTTTCCAGGGAAGAAATGGTGCTCCCTGGGAAATGTGGTCTTTTAAAAGAGGATTCAAACCCCAATTCAGCCACTTCTTCCTCCCTGACCGACTCGCCTATGATAAAAAATACATATATCACAGGACTTAGGGGGAAATTAACCATGATACTCCAATCCCAAGCAAGGCCAGTTGATCAATTTTTTAAGAGCAACAAATGTTAATTTTTAAAAAGCTATTCTAAATCTAAAACATGTTTTACATCTCTCTGACTTTTTTTGTAAGCAATCCTCTGTCTGCCGGAGTTCATAATTCCTTCTCCATGACATTCCCTTCAAAATAACATTTCCAATTTATAATTTATTGGGTTTTCCCCCTTGAGTTAGACATCTCCCAGTCTTGATCTCAAGAATGCAATCAACAGAATTAATATTTAAGTCTAGAATGATCTCAATGTGAAGTCTAATCTCCAGGAATTGCCTTCTCAGGACGATGTTGAGGCCTCCAACACTCCAGATGGGGCAGCTTTGTAACTCACTCCAGGGCTGGAGGAGCAGAAGGACTCCCATATCACCCCTGCCCTCCACAGCTGAAACCCAGGAGGAAAACTGTCACTAGCCACCTCTTGGGTGACCTCACAGACCATGACAGCACCCCCTTGTAATGTCCACCATCGCCAAAGAACCCCAGTCTCCTTCGCCAAACCCACCCCTCTACCCACAGCCCTCCACGCAGAGGGCTCAACCCTTCCACAGGTATGGTCGGTGGCTTGGTCCACTGTGCTCCCAGCCCAGAACGGTAGGCACTCAGTTAATGCCTGTTTAATAAATGGACTGACTCTGTGTACGGACATAAGAAGCTATGCCGAATCTGCCCCAAACTAGAGAGTCTCGCTCTAATAAACATTCTGCTCTTTGAGTTTCTGTATACAGCCTTTCACTATAGTGTGCAAATGTGTGTTTAAGAAAGTCCCTGGGGGCTGGAGAGATGGCCCAGGGGTTAAGAGCACTGGCTGTTCTTCCAGAGGTCATGAGTTCAGTTCCCAGCAAGCACATGGTGGCTCACAACCATCTGTAATGGGATCCAATGCCCTCTTCTGGTGTGTCAGCAACAGTGTACTCATATACATTAAATAGAAAAAATAAGTAGCCGGGCATGGTGGTGCACACCTTTAATCCCCGCACTTGGGAGGCAGAGGCAGGCAGATTTCTGAGTTCGAGGCTAGCCTGGTCTACAAAGTGAGTTCCAGGACAGCCAGGGCTACACAGAGAAACCCTGTGTCGAAAAAACAAACAAACAAACAAACAAACAAACAAACAAAAAAGTAAGTAAGCAAGTAAGTAAGTAAGTAAGTAAGTAAGTAAGTAAGTAAGTATTTGCACTCTTGTTCTTTAGAGCAGAGCTACAGGAACCCGCAATGATCTGGTTTTATCTGAACAGCTCACTTAAATCCTAGAGCATCCACCTCTATCCAGTCTTCTTCATCATAAAGGCCTCACCTTCCTTAGTTTTTAGACTTTGTGATTATGATGTGTGTGGAGGGGCAGACGTCTAAGTGCCACCGAGCTCACTTGCAGGCAGAAGACAACCTCCGGGAGTCAGTCCTAGCTTCCACCATGTTTGAAGCAGTGTTTCCTAAAGTCTGCTGTTGCATACACCCATGCTGGACAGAGACGTCCTGAAGGTTCTTCTGTCTCTGCCCCTCATCTCCATGTGGAAGGACTTAGATTACAGATGTGTGCTGCTGTGCCCAGCACTGTGGATTCTTGGGTCCTGGACTTCTTACTTTAGTCACCACGCTATCTTCCCCAGCTCACTAAGGGTTTCTTATTTGTGAGGGTTTACTTACCCATTTATTTTGTCTGTTTGCTTTGGCTTGGGGTTTTGTTTTAGACAGGGTCTCATGTAGCCTAGGCTGGACTTGAACTTGCCATGCAGTCAAGGATGGCTTGAGCTCCTGATTCTCCTGCCTGCATCTGAGGCAGGTGTGTGCATCGATGACTGAAGGTGTGCACCACTCAGAGCCTCATAGAGGGGGTCTCATCAAAATATAAGACTGTCGTGTATCCTGGCAGTAGATCACTTGATTAGCATGTACCAGGCCTGGAGTTCCTAAAGTCTGCTGTTGCATACACCCGTGCTGGACAGAGACCTTCTGAAGGTTTTTCTGTCTCTGCCCAGTAACATCTGCAGTAACATATACACACACCACCACCACCACCATCACTACCACCATCACCAAAACCAACAACAACGTAGGCAAGTCAAATCCAACCAGGGACACCTGAGAACTCCTAGGTTTGTCATCACAGGGTACTGGTCATGGGAGAAGGACTGGATGGTGATGGTGGTTTCTTGGGGGAAATGTGAAGAGTGAACTCCAGACAAAGACAGGGTTAGGGAGGAACTGAGAGCTTGTGGTAGAAAGGGTTTGTGTACTGGGCTGGGAAGGATCCAGCATCAGGATGGTGAGCACAGGAAGAGAACCAAGGGGGACAAGAGAGAGTACACCTTGGGGGCCAGGATCACCATATAGATTTCATTCTAAACTCTTTTCTCAGCTAGGCATGATGGTGCACACCTTTAATCCCAGCACTCAGAAGGCAGAGGCTGGCAGAGCTCTGTGAGTTCGAGGCAAACATAGTGAGATCCAGAACATCTGGGGTTTCTAAACAAACAAACAAACAAACAAACAAACAAACTCTTTTCTCATTGTTCATGCTGGGATTCTTGGAGCAACCAAAAGCCAAAGCTATCAGAGTTTGTCTTTAATGTGAGTCTATGTGCTAGTGTGTAGTATGTAAGTGCCTTTTGTGGTCGGTGTGTGTTCATGTACATGCAAGAGTGTGTGTGTGTGTGTGTGTGTGTGTGTGCGTGTGCGTGTGCGTGTGCACATGCACATGGTGAGCCCAGAGACGGACTTCCTGCATCTTCCTCAATCACCCTCCGCTTTATTTGCCTAGATAGGTCTCGGTGACTCTACAGTCCACCACCTCAGCTGACCAGACAGTGAGCTCCAAGAACCTGCCTGTCTCTGCTGTCCTAGTACTGAGATCTCATACAGTCATTACCACTTCTGGCGTTTTATGTAGGTATGCTAGATATCCAGACTTAGGTCTTTGTGCCTATGCAGCAGAAACGTTACCAACTGAGCCACCTCCCTAGTTCCTTGTTTGTGGTCTCATGTAGTCCAGGCTAGCCTCAAACCTGGTGTGTAACTGAGGCTGGCTTTGAACTTCTGACTCTCTTGCCTACACTTGCCAAATGCTGTTACAGGTGTGTGCCTTCATCACAACAGGGTTATAATTGGGATTTCTTTCACACGAGTTTGTGGGGTGATACTTGGTGGGGGTGATACCTTTACAAACATGCCCATGATCTTAACACTTAGAGAGAAAGGGTGTTCCTGGATTGGTTTATTGATCGACTAATGGTTAGCTGGTCATCTGATGCTAATAGATTAACCTGATCTCATGCAGAGAAATGAGTTCCTTCTTTCTGGTGGGCATAGAGTCAGCAGAGGAAGGGGGACAGGTTGGAGCAGGTGTCTGTAGAAAGCAGTGAGCTCTCCTTCAGAGTCTCACTGCAGGCCGAATGGAAGGGGATGGGATGTATTTACCAGGAAAGTAATGTGTCTCCTCATGAAACTTTAACCCCAGCAGAATGGATGCTGCTTACTATGGTTGCTGATACACTGGGGTCAAAATTCACCCTTCCTAACACACCACAGAAACTGCTCAAAATGTGGAATTTATTAAAATAAAATGAATTTATCTTTACACTCAGAAGGAGACACTGGGCAAGGAGACCCACATCAGATGAAAAGGTATGCAGTCTCGCAGCCTGCACTTTCTTTTCTTGCCTCGGGATCAGTTCTGTTCTCTTACTTGTTAATAACAAACTCGCTTCCCTCGGGCTCCAGTGACCTGTCTCTGGGATGCCCGTGATCTTCTCAGTGTTGATTCCTTTGAGAAACATCACAGATTGGGTGCAGACAAGGCCTGGGGAGACGGTGGTGGCCGTGCAGAGAAACCCCAAAGAGAAGGTTCCGTGCTGATTAGGAGAGGAACCTGAGGGACAGTTGGAGCTGCTGAAGTTGTCATCAAAGCCCTAAGCAGGGCAAAATTAAGATTTAATGGACAATCTGAAGGAAGGAAACAACAACAACAACAACAACAACAACAAACCCCCAAAATAACAGATAATATGGGGAGCACTTGAAGCTGGAGAAAAATCATTTAAAGGTTGAAAAAAAAGTCTTTGCCCAAAAGGGGAAAGACACATTGAATGCACTATCTAAAAATATAAATGGTTCCAGAATGGTTTTCATAAAATATTTAGGACAAGGAGGGGCCTTAGGAATTATCTAGTCTGGTGGTTTAGAATTTTTTTTTGTTGTCGTGTTAATTTTAGCATCAGAACCTTTTTTTTCCCCCTTTAAGAATAAAATTGCAGAGTCTAGGAAGGCTGCTCAGCAGGAGTAGGGAGGGGCACTGGGCACCCACAGATCCATCTTCCTCTCCCATCCTTTCCACTCCAGCCCACTGAGGCCTCTTCGAAGAAGCTGCTATTGAACGCCCTGTCTTCCTCACTGTGCACCACAGAGCTGAAGGGAGCCTCCGAGATAAAGCCAACTAGGAGATCACTAGTCCTGAGAACCATAGCCAAGCCACATGTGTGCAAGCCTCAACTTTCCTGATGGCTGACCAGTGCTGTCCAGTGCCCCTTCCCGGGAGCTTGAGGCCCTACTGTGTGGGATGCATTGGAGGTCCTCGTCATGACCCCTGCAGGTCGGCTGGCCTCACTGCCTCTATCCCTTGCTGTCTGGCCAGCTTGAGCCTCTGCCTAGCACGAATAGTCAAGAAGTCCTCACGACTGGAAGTAAAATATGCTAAGAGCGAAGTGCACAGAGCAAGGAGCAGGGCATCTGTTAGGCACCGACCCTGCTTCCATCCACACCTTAGGTTCCTCAGAACGAAAGGGTTGAAGGTGCTGGAAGCCACTAATGTCCATCCTGGAATAAGTGCTCACTGGGCATGTTAACTAACTTAACTAACACAGTTACTAGAACAGGAGGAGGGTGGCGTTATTGCTAGTTTACAGCTCTTTTTTTTTCTGTTTATTTTTATTTATGTGCGTTGTTATTTTGCCTACATGTATGCCTGTGTGAGGGTATCAGATCCCTTGGAACTGGAATTACAGGTGTGTGCTGCTACGTGGGTGCTGGTAATTGAATCCAAGACCTCTGGAAGAGCAGTGTTCTTAACTACTGAACTGTCTCTCCAGCCACCCATAATTGCTATTTTAAAAGTGCAGAACCATCCACAGAGAGTTTGAGTGGTTTTTCCAGTATCAAGCCACTAACTGACCCTGACTGGTTCTCTGGATCCCACCCTGGCACCAGGTGGGGTCTGGGTGCACTCCAGGCCACTCAGCAAGAAACATGAAAGGCACATTCTCCTGGGTCCTCTCCCAGGGGCCCTGGCACCGAGCCCAGTGGGACATTGCTTCTGTGGACTCTGCTGCCCTCTAGTGGTTCCACCCACTTCACTCGGCCAGCTGCCAGCCCCATCTGGACGGGGACTGACCATCATCATCCAATTTGATCTTAGGATCATCCAGAATGTGGACCACACAAGGACCTTTAGCCCAGAACAGATGTCAGCCACAAAGTGGAGCAGCCAATAGGGTACTCCCAGCACTAGAAATGAGGCTTGGGTGGCAGCAAGTCAGGGAATATCCTAGAATCTTTATTCAGATGACTTGACTGCTGTGTGTGTGTGTGTGTGTGTGTGTTTGCCCACGGATGCTGTTGTGTGTCAGGACCACGTAGAAAAAGCAGAAGATGGTGTCCTTGAATGCATTGTGCACCTTTTTTTTTTTTTTAGAAGAGCAAAAGCAACCCTGAGGCGGGGTTAGAAAAATGCACAATTCTTTCCAGATCTGCTTTACAATCCCATACAGCATCTTTGCACACTGAAGCCCAGGGACAGGCAGGCGTGTACCTGACACGGCTACTCAGAAAACACGGGGTTGCACCTGGAAGAGTGAATCCTTTCCCTTCTACCTGTCTGGGTATGAGCAGGCTCTCTCATGACAGTACAGTGACAGAGGTCCATTCTCTGCCTCCTCTCAGTTCTCAGTTCTCTGGACAGTCATCCAGGACATCTACTGTAAAAAAATCCTCTCCGGAGCCACCCACCCACTGTGCAACAGCTGGAGGCAGCCTGCCAGAACTCTCCTGAACCCTCCCCCTGTGTCCGTGTCGAGTGGACTATTCTGGGGTGTAGTGACACTCCTGGAACCCCTGCTCCACCAGCTAGTATTACTGGCCTCAGGAGCCTTGCATGGGTAAAACCTAGACCCAGTTAAGGCTCTGGCTAGCTGCCCACAATGCCAACTGCAACAGCACCTGGGCTCGGGGGTGCCTGAGCTTAGAGAACCCCCTTATATGACCCAAAGATACAAAGTGGACATCTCTGGAGTGACCAGGCAGCCCTGAAGGCTGTGCCCATAGAGATCATGGAGTGAGCACAGACGGACAAAGAGATGCCCATGGGCCCCAGGAGAAATGGTCTCAGCAGAAGGCTGCACAAGGCAGACACAGTGGGTCAGACACACTGAGGAACTGGGAGGAGGTGGAGAAGGGGTAGCTGCCAGGGGAGTTAGCAAAGCCTATACTTAGTGGGGTTTGTTGTTATTTTTGTTTTCTCAAGACAGGGTTTCTCTGTGTAGCCCTGGCTGTCCTGGAACTCACTCTGTAGATCAGGCTGGCCTCTGTAGATCCACCTGTCTCTGCCTCCCAAATGCTAGGATGAAGGGCATGTGCCACCACTGCCTGGCCCAAAGTTTTATTTGAATGAATGGCAAGAGATGTAAATTAGCCGGTAGAGGGCTTGCCTAAGGTGCATGAATTTCTAGAGTCAATCCCCAGCATTGCACAAACCAGGTGGCATGCACGTGGATGATGTCAGCACTCGGAAGCAGAGGCAGAAGATGAGAACCCCATGGCTGTCCTGGGTTGTTTAGTGCATTCAGAGATAGCCTGAGATATACAGTCTGAAAGAGGATATATGAACACATACATTAAACTCATGCAAGAGGGCTTGTGACTGCTTCAGCAGCAACAGCCTTGCCACCCACCAGCTCTGCGGCTGGTGCTACCGGCTCAGCCTTCAGTTCTTTTGTCCAATTTAAGATTGGCTAGAATGAGGCCTTACTGGAAAAAGAGAAGGGGACATGGAGAGAGGGAGGTAAGTGTCCCTGGTCTAGCTCTTCAAGGAACAGAAGAGGAATACTTACGTGGTTCTGAGACAGCTAGACCGGGGCCTTCCACACAGGTGGACTTGGTAGAAAGCCCCTTCACACGCTTTGAGCAAGTAGGTGTGATATCTAGGAAGGAGCAGCCTGTTTTGGGAAGGCAGAAATCGCAGCTGGGAAGGCAGGCTGCTCTTATTCTGTCTCAGTCTAAACCTGAAAACAAGCTAAATGGCCATCAAGGGAAGAAAGGCAGAACAGATTGTGACAATCATGTATATTTCACGTGACGGAGTATTACAAAGGCGAGAAACAGTTACAACGTAACCGTTACAAAGTAACAACGTAATAACAGACACTGTCCAGCCCAAAGTGTCAGACCCGAGCTTTCCACTGCATGGTGTTTAAAACCAAGCAAACCAGCCCATGTCTGGAGATGAGAACAGAAGCTGCCGCCAGCTGAGGCATGGCTCTTTCTGACTGGGAGGGATCTGCAGAAATCTTGACGTGGGTTTGGAGCCCTGGTGCTGTTCTGGATTTTGTTCTTACAGGTGGCTATTTAGTTGTGAAAAATGAACAAGGTGTAAACTTGAAATGATGCAGCTTTTACGTGTGCTAAACAAACAAAATCTAAAACTAAGATGGAAGGCAAAAGACCAGGGAGGAAGGGAGAGGTGATGACGGCCCGATGCTGCTGGCTGTGCCAGGGTAGAACAGGAAGGTGATAAGGACATGAACTTGAACCACTGAAGGGCCTTGGGAGGTAACACACGTGGAGTCTGAGCCCACAGAAAAGAAACGCTAGTACACTGGCTTCCGTCACTGCTTCCCAGACCCAGAAGTGGCCTCTCAGGCTCCTCCCTGCTGTGACCCACAATTCCTGGTTCACCATTGCAGAGAAAGGTGATTGTGTTCTCCCAATTTTCTTCCCTTTGGTAATGAGGGAAGCAGCAAAAGCTATGTTAATTTAAGGGGAGAACTTATGGGTGCAGGTTCTGGTGTGAACTTTACAGGCAAAAAGTAGATCTGGTAGCAAAGGCAGACCCCAAGAGCATTAAGGCTATTTGAGTTGGGTAAGGGCTGGGATTTGTAAGACTCTGGGCCAAAGTTGCCTGTGCCTGCCTGGCCTGTCTAGGAGGCAGTGGGCTTTTTCATAACCCCAAAACAAAAGCCTGGCACAGCTTCCTGAATCATCATGTGGTGGTGGTATTTCTTCTCTCATCTAGCTGAAACCTTCCCAGATCTTCCCTCCCACCCCACAGCTTTCCTCTGTTAGAAAGCAAGCAGGGGCTCTGGTCAGTCTCACTTAGAGAGTCAGGCTACTGCTTGAAAGGGTGTGGGGGAGGGGGCTTCAGGCACTGTGGCTAGTTCAGTGGCTTGGGTGACAGTAACTTCGATGGCCACAGGCAGGAGTTGGGAGCTCTGCCTTCCTATGCCTTTTCTAGTCTAGATGATGTTCATCTGTGGTCCAATCCCTCACATACATACATAAGTGTGAAATAAAAATAACAAATTTAAGAGTCAAAATTAGAAAAATAATATATGGGGCTGGAGAGATGGCTCAGCAGGTAAGAGCACTGACTGCTCTTCTGAAGGTCCTGAGTTCAAATCCCAGGAACCACATGGTGGCTCACAATCATCCATAACAAGATCTGACGCCCTCTTCTGGTGTGTCTGAAGACAGCTACAGTATACTTACATATAATAAAATAAATAAGTCTGAAAGAAAGAAAGAAAGAAAGAAAGAAAGAAGGAAGGAAGGAAGGAAGGAAGGAAGGAAGGAAGGAAAGAAAGAAAGGAAGAAAGGAAGAAAGAGGGAGGGATAGAGGGAGAGACCCAGCACCCATAGGGTGACTCACAACCAACTGTAACTCTAGTCTCAGGAGATCTAACATCCTCTTCTGGCCTCCAAAAGTACTGCATGCACATGACATACATTCAGGCAAAACAAACATAAGCATATGAAGCAACGAAGGAGGGACAGACAGACATGCCAGAGGCTAGCCTCATGAATTCTCCTTTTAGTTAGGTTAATGAAGAAGGGACATCTGTGTTCCTTGTCTACACTAACTCTTTCGTAAATGGTATAAAATTTGTGCAAGACTCTTCCTGGGAACCACCTGAGAACCCAGAACTGCACCCCCTCACACCCGGCAGGGCTTCGTGCCTTTCCTAATGTAGAGTGTGGAGTAGTGGACGACAAAGCCAAGAGCATCAGGAAGGACCATTCTAAAGACAAGATGGTAACTCCTAACTCCCGTTCAAGCTGTCACTTTTTCACTCCAAGAGCTTCTCTTCGTTGAGGCTAGCCTGTGGTCTCAGCAGGGGAGTCGGGGTAGAGCAGAAGCAAGCTTGCAAGCCCCAGGCCAATCAGGAGTGTCTCAAAACACAAGCAAAAACCACAGCTGGGAACAGTCAAAGATGCAGAAGTTAGTAACAGTAGCTTCTCCTAAGAGTGGGAAATGTACTTTCTATGGTCTTTTGTGATTTCATCCCAGTGTTTTAGACAGGGTATCACTGTGTAAGCCACGATAGCCTACAATTCACAGTGTTCCTGCCTTGGCAGTCATTAGAAGTCCAATGCTTTTATTTTAAGGTATTAGAGACTGGAGTGTAGCTGTATAATAATGATAACACCACCAGAAGCACCACAGAGACATGCCTGGTGCCAAGGGTAACAACTGTGCAGAGCCAGTGTGTAGCTCACATCTGTCTGCTTTCTAGTAGGGATCCTGGAGCTGCCTTGGGCAACTATAAGAGCCGGTTACCACTGAGTTTCACTGCCACCTGAACTGCATCGCTCAGCCAGGTCTCCATGCCATCGTAGATGAGATGTACCATGTGGAGTGGACTCCACATTCTATGACACTGCCTTTCCTGTTGGCTTCTTATTGCCCTGCCCACTTCCTCCTCTCACCCTGTTTTTAAACTGCTGGCCGTGAATCTTTTTCTTTTCTTTTTTTTTTTATGTTTTTTGATCCATTTTGAATTATTATTTTTTCTTGGATATTTTCATTATTTACATTTCAAATGTTTTCCCTTTTCCAGGTCTCCCCTTCAGAAACTCCCTATCCCATCCCCCCTCCCCCTGCCTCTATGAGGGTGATCCTCCAACCACCCATTCTCATCCTCCCGCTCTGTTATTCCCCTACACTGGGGCATTGAACACCTTCAGGCCCAAGGATCTCTCCTCACACTGATGTCCAACAAGGCCATCCTCTGCCACATATATGGCCAGCATCATGGTCTCTCCATGTGTATTCTGTGGTTGGTGGTCCAGTCCTCGAGAGCTCTGGAGGGTCTGGCCTGTTGACACTGTTGCTCCCTCCATGGGGCTGCAAACCCCCTCAGCTCCTCCTTCAGTCCCTTCTCCAGCTCCTCCATCGTGGACCACCGAGTTCAGTCCAATGGTTGGCTGCAAGCTTCCTCCTCTGTATTTGTCAGGCTCTGGCAGAGCCTCTCAGGAGACAGCCATATCAGGCTTCTATCAGCAAGCACTTCCCAGCATCCACAATAATGTTCGGATTTGGTGACTGTATAAGGGATGGATCTCCAGGTGGGACAGTTTCTGAACAGCCTTTCCTTCAGTCTCTGCTCCACACTTTGTCTACATATTTTATTCACCCTTCTAAAAAGCACTGAAGCATCCACATTTTTGTCTTCCTTCTTCTTAGGCTTCATATTGTCTGTGAATTGAATCTTGGGTATTCCTAACTTTTGGGCTAATATCCGCTTATCAGTGAGTACATACCGTGTTTGTTCCTTTGTGACTGAGTCACCTCACTCAGGATGATATTCTCAAGTTCCATCCATTTGCCTGTTAATTTCATGAATTCATTGTTTTTAATGGTTGAGTTGTACTCCACTGTGTAAATGTACCACATTTTCTGTATCCATTCCTCTGTTGAGGGACATCTGGGTTCTTTCCAGCTTCTGGCTATTATAAATAAGGCTTCTATGAACATAGTGGAGCATGTGTCCTTATTACATGTTGAAGCATCTTCTGGGTATATGTCCAGGAGAGGTATTGCTGGGTCCTCAGGTAATATTATGTCCAATTTTCTGAGAAACTGCCAGACTGATTTTCAGAGTGGTTGTACCAGCTTGCAATCCTACCAGCAATGGAGGAGTGTTCCTCTTTCTCTACATCCTCACCAGCATCTGCTGTCACCTGAGTTTTTCGTCTTAGCCATTCTAACTGGTGTGAGGTGGAATCTCAGGGTTGTTTTGATTTGCATTTCCTTGATGACTAAGGATGTTGAACATTTCTTTAGGTGTTTCTGAGTCCTTCAAGTTTCCTCAATTGAGAATTCTCTGTTTAGTTCTGTTTCCCATTTTTTAATAGGGTTATTTGGTTCTCTGGAGTCTAACTTGTTGAGTTCTTTATATATATTGGATATTAGCCCTCTGTAGAATGTAGGATTGGTAACGATCTTTTCCCAATCTGTTGGTTGCCGTTTTGTCCTATTGACAGTGCCCTTTGCCTTTCAGAAGCTTTGCAATTTTATGAGGTCCCATTTGTCAATTCTTGATCTTAGAGCATAAGTCATTGGTGTTCTGTTCAGGAACTTTTCCCCTGTGCCCATGTGTTCGAGACTTTTCCCCACTTTCCCTTCTATTAGAATCAATGTATCTGGTTTTATGTGGAGGTCCTTGATCCACTTGGACTTGAGCTTTATACAAGGAGATAAGAATGGATCAATTTGCATTCTTCTACATGTTGACCAACAGTTGACTGACAGTTGAACCAGCACCATTTGTTGAAAATGCTGTCTTTTTTACCACTGTATGGTTTTAGCTCCTTTGTCAAAGATCTAGTGACCGTAAGTGTGTGGGTTCATTTCTGGGTCTTCTATTCTACTTCCATTGATCTACTTGCCTGTCACTGTACAAATACCAGCCTTTTTTTTTTTTTTAATCACTATTGCTCTGTAGTACATTTTGAGGTCCAGGATGCTGAGTCCCCCAGAAGTTCTTTTATTATTGAGAATAGTTTTTACTATCCTGGGTTTTTTGTTATTCCAGATGAATTTGAGAATTGCTCTTTCTAACTCTATAAACAATTGAATTGGAATTTTGATGGGGATTGCATTGAATCTGTATATTGCTTTCGGCAAGATGGACATTTTTACTATATTAATCCTGCCAATCCATGAGCATGGGAGATCTTTCCATCTTCTGAGGTCTTCTTCGATTTCTTTCTTCAGAGACTTGAAGTTCTTATCCTACAGATCTTTCACTTCTTTGGTTCGAGTCACACCAAGGTACTTTATATTGTTTGTGACTATTGTGAAGGGTGTTGTTTCCCTAATTTCTTTTTCAGCCTGTTTATCCTTTGAGTATAGGAAAGCTACTGGTTTGTTTGAGTTAATTTTATATCTGGCCACTTTGCTGAAGTTGTTTGTCAGCCTTAGGAGTTCTCTGGTGAAATTTTTGGGGTCACTCATATATACTATCATATCATCTGCAAATAGTGATATTTTGACTTCTTCCTTTCCAGTTTGTATCCCTTTGACCTCCTTTTGTTGTCTAATTACTCTATATAGAACTTCAATTACTATATTAAATATATAGGGAGAGAGAGGACAGCCTTGTCTAGTCCCTGATTTTAGTGGGATTGCTTCAAGTTTCTCTCCATTTAATTTGCTGTTGGCAACTGGTTTGCTGTATATTGCTTTTACTATGTTTAGGTATGGGCCTTGAATTTCTGATCTTTCCAAGACTTTTAACATGGAGGGATGTTAAATTTTGTCAAATGCTTTTTCAGCATCTAATGAAATGATCATGAGGGTTCTTTCTTTGAGTTTGTTTATATAGTGGATTACACTGATGGATTTCTGTACACTGAACCATCCCTGTATCCCTGTGATGAAGCCTACTTGATCATAGTGAATGATTTTTAAGACTTTAAATCTATTTATTTTTGTTTCAGTTTTATGATGGTTTTACCTGCCTGTGTATATGTAAATCATGTGTGTGTGTGTGTGTTTATTGGCAGGCGTCAAATGAAAGCATCATATATGTTAGAGCTAGAGTTCTAGATGACTGGGAGTGGATGTAGGAATGAAACCTGGGTCCTCCATACGAGCAACAACTGCTCTTACTACTGAACACTTGAACTTAAAAAAAAAAGTCATATATTTATGTGTGCATGGGGGAAATTTTCACATGAGTGTGGGTGCCTTCAGAGGCCACACAAGGACATCAGATCCACTGGAGTTGGAGTTGATGATAAACCCCTGGCAAGTGCTTATAACAGCTGATCCATCTCTCCTATCTCTATAACCTTTGTTATCTTTCTCCCTCCCTCCCTCCCTCCCTCCCTCCCTCCCTCCCTCCCTCCTTCCTTCCTTCCTTCCTTCCTTCCTTTCATAGTTTTTCAAGTCAGGGTCCCTCTAGCTCTGGCTGTCCTTGAACTCACTCTGTAGACCAGGCTGGCCTCCAACTCAGAGATCCACCTGCCTCTGCCTCCCAAGTGCTGGGATTAAAGGTTCTAATTTCTTTCTTTTCTTTTTCTTTTTTAAGTTTTTTAGACAAAGTCTCATATCTTGTGTAGCCCAGGATGGCCTAGAACTCCTCATCCTCTTCCTGCCTTTACCTCCTTAGTGCCTGGATTATAGACGTGAACAGTTTATAATTTTATCTTTTCATGAACTGTATTTGTGCCAGACATTGTGACACACACTTGTAATCCTAGCACTTTGGAGTCTGTGGCATGAGGATTTCCCATGAGTTTAAGGGCAGCCTGGGCTACATAGTGAGTTCCAGGCCATCCTGGGGTATAGAGCAAGGAGAAGGCGGAGGGGGTCAAAGCAGAAAGAGGAGGATACAAAAGAAGAGAAATCATGAGGTTTGTTTTGTTTTGTTTTTCTGAGTTCTGACCCTGCAGAAGCTTCCTCCTTGCTCTCAGCCCCCATGCTTGGCATTGGCTATTTCTGATCCCATTCTGAGCATTTCAGGTATCTCTTGAGAGCAGGAGGACTTGTCAGTTTGTGACCAGCATTTCCTTTGTTTAACATCCAGGAGGCTTATCCAAGTCACAATGTATCAGAGTTTCCTAAGGCTGGATGTTTTCTTGAATACATGTGTGTTCTACTGGCCACTGGTCTGCTCTGGCCTACTGGCCAGCCCTGGCCTCCCAGTCCTTGTGAGCAGCGCGCACTTTCTAAACACTTTCGCAGCACTCTGTTTTTAATGTTTTGGATTAAATATGTAGAGGGAGACCGCCGGGTCATTTGGTAGTTCTGTTTAACTTATTTATATTTCATTGAAATTGCATTATTCTTATTGTGTGCCTATAGAAGTCATAGTACAACTTTCAAAAGTCAGTCTCTGTTTTCATCGTGGGATCTGAGCCTCAAACTTGGGTCGTTGTTTTGTTTGGGCTAGGTCTTGCTAATAGAGCCTTGCCTGGCCTGAAACTCATCATGTGGACTGAGCTGGTATTGAACTTGCAGCAATCCTCCTTCCTCTCCTGGGTGGTGGGATTATAGGGATGCAGCACCGCCCCTGGCTACTTCCAAGTTTTTTAAGGACACATCATACTGTTTCCCATAGCAACTGGATTCCGTTTACTTCGCATTCTTGTTAATACTTGTTATTTTCTGGGGAGTTTGCTAGTAGCCACATCCTAATGAAGATGAACTGGAATGTGCCTGTGCTTTGACTCATTGTTCCCTAATGATTCATGATATTGTCCAACTCACTATGGGCCCTTTTGGTCATTTATAGACTTTTTTTTTAGAGATGTTTATCTAACCTTTGCCCATTAAAGCTATCTATTTATATATCTAATTTATTTTTGGTGGATTGAACCCAAAGCTTTGCCTAAACATATAGCTTACCACTGAGATATATCTCCAGGTCCCTTTGTCTGTTTTGGTGTGGAGGGATAGTTGTAGTAGAGTTTCAGGATAATTCCTTGATGGATAAAACATTTGACATCTCTGAAGTGGAAACCTCTGGTTTCTTTGGAAAGTCAGTTATGCCAAATGATGTTTTGCTGGGGCACACAGGTGAAAGGATGTTTTGCTAAAGCAGACATGTGAAAGGATGTGTGATGTCTAGAAAGGATGTAAAAAAAGACCCCATAGACCAGGGGTGGGGAGGGCTGGAGCATTGGTTTACTCTTTTTGCTGATGACACGCATGTATTGGTTCTCCTGACATTGCATTGCTGAACTTCACTTGTGGTGGCGTCATAGAGAGAAATGAACTCCTGGTGAGATTCCTATGGCTTCTTACCACTTGCTCTGACTCAGGCTGGTGGCTGAGCCTAGCAGTTTCTTCTGGATTGAACTGTTTTTGCTGATTCGTGTGTAGTATCTGCCAAGTAGACCAGACTGCAGCTGCTAATTCGTGTTTGGTGTTTGCTAGTGGACTGAACTGAGAACAATGAAGACTGGAATCACCCCAAAGAACCATTTCTAAACAGGCTCACTTTCCCTGTTTCCTATTAACTGTTCTTTTCCACTACCTCTGATAAGTGGTGGGCTAGAGGGGAGGTTGAATCTTATTAAAGTAGGTTGTGAAAAATATATGCCTATACATACCACTTCCATCTGCGCTTGCTAAAAGTATTTATTCTGCTAATGGTAAGTGTGTGGAGAGATATGTGTGTGCATGTGCGTGTATGCAGGCACACGTATGGAGGTCAGAGCTGTTGAAAGCTATCTTCTCAATTGCCTTCCACCTTATTTTTAAATGTTCATTTATTTATTTTATTTTGCTTGTATTGTGTGCCAGAGTGTATGTAGGTGTACTATGCGCATGCAGGAACCTTTGGAGGTCAGAAGAGAGTATTGGATCCCCTGGAATTGGAATTGCAAACAGTTGTGAGCCATAATGTAGGTGCTGGGAACCAAACCCAGGTCCACAGCAAGAGAAGGATAGGAATCTTAACCACTGAGCCATCTCTCCAGCCCCATCCACCTTAATTTTTGAGACAGGGTCTCTCACTGAACCTGGAGCTCATGGACTCAGCTAGTCTGATGGCAGCAAGCTCTAGGGATCCCCCAGTCTCTGCCTCCCCAGTATGGGGTATACAGCCATTCTTGTGCTCAGCTTTTGATGGAGTTACCAGAGATCCGAGTTTTGACCCCCACACTTGCACATCAGGCGCTTTACCAACTGAGCCATTTCTCTAGACTCTATGCTGTGCTGGTTAGTTTGTCAGCTAGAGACACAGGGGAAGAGAGAACGTCTACTGAGAGCTGGCCTCTCTCAAGACTGGCCTTGGGCAGGTCTGTGGAGCATTTCCAGGTCTGGTGACTGATGTGGGAGGGCCCAGCCCACTGTGATAGTGCCACCTTGAGGAAGGTGGTCCTGGGTCATATAAGTCAGGCTGAGGAGCTGGCGAGATGGTAAAACACTGACTGCTCTTCTGAAGGTCCTGAGTTCAAATCCCAACAACCATATGGTGGCTCACAACCACCCATAATGCGATCTGACTCCCTCTTCTGGTGCATCTGAAGACAGCTACAGTGTATTTATGTATAACAAATAAATCTCTCTCAGAAAAAAAAAGTCAGGCTGAGCAGACTGTGGGAAAGAGCCTGTAAGCAGCATTCCCCATCGGTCTCTTCCTCAGCCTCCAGGTTCCAGCCTGGCTTCTTCAATGATGGACTATGGCTGGAAATATTAGTCAATGAACCAAATTACTTTTGGTCATGATCTTTAGCACAGCAACAGAAAGGAACCTAAAATACCCCCCCAAGAGTGTCTTTCTATACCCAAAGCTTCAGATGTTTCTCATGATGAACACTTTGTCTGTTATTACCTGTGTCTTTTGGTATCATGTCAAAGAAACAATTGCCTGATCTGACACTATACAATATATGTCTGTGTTTGCTTCTGAGAGTTCTATGCCTTGCATCTAAGCCATGGACCTGTTGTGAACTAGAATTTGTATATGGTGCCAGGTTAGGGTCCAGCTTCACACTTCTGTATGTGGATGTCCAATTTCTACAATACTACATGGTTTACAAAAAGTTGTTATGAGTTGAATTGCCTTGGGCTTTCAATTTAATATTTTAAATATTAATTTAATATCTTTCAATTTAATATTTTAAATTGTGAGAGTTTTTTTGCTATGCCTTCCATCCCAGTTCATCAATCTACATGCCTTGATTGCTTTGTTCTCCTCTTCTTCCTCCTCCTCCTCTTCTTCCTCCTCCTCTTCCTTATCCTCTTCTTCCTCTTCCTCCTCTTGTCCTTCATTTGTGCTGGGAATTAAACTCAGGGCCTCACCCATGGAAGGAGTTACAGAGACAAAGTTTGGAGCTGAGACGAAAGGATGGACCATCTAGAGACTGCCACACCCGGGGATCCATCCCATAATCAGCCTCCAAACGCTGACACCATTGCATACGCCAGCAAGATTTTGCTGAAAGGACCCTGATATAGCTGTCTCTTGTGAGACTATGCTGGGGCCTAGCAAACACATAAGTGGATGCTCACAGTCAGCTATTGGATGGAACACAGAGCCCCCAGTGGAGGAGCTAGAGAAAGTACCCAAGGAGCTGAAGGGGTCTGCAACCCTATAGGTGGGACAACAACATGAACTAACCAGTACCCCCGGAGCTCATGTCTCTAGCTGCATATGTAGCTGAAGATGGCCTAGTTGGCCATCATTGGGAAGAGAGGCCCCTTGGTCTTGCAAACTTTATATGCCTCAGTACAGGGGAACGCCAGGGCCAAGAAGTGGGAGTGGGTGGGTAGGGAAGTGAGTGGGGGAGGGTATGGGGGACTTTTGGGATAGCATTTGAAATGTAAATGAAGAAAACACCTAATTAAAAAAAATCAAAGTAAAAAAAAAAATAACTTGACAGTGCTTGGCTTGTAGAGCTAGCTGTGCAACTTCTCCTGGCATCCCTCCTGGTCCCTCCTGCTGACTCCAGCTGAGGCTGAGGCATGGCTGTCTCTGCTAGGTAGTGCTACTGCTGCCGATTCGTGCTTGTTATCCCAACTCTACTGAACTGAGTGGATGGAGCAGCCACTGCCTGCTGACCTGTGAACTGAACTGCCGATTTCCAGACAACACAGATGGGATTTGTTCCAAAGAACCTTTCTATACAGGTCCACTTCCCTGCATCCTTTCTTTTCCACTACCTCTGGTGGGTGGTGGGCTAGAAGGGAGGTTAAAGCGTTTAAGAGCCATCATTAAAAATAAGGATTGAAAACATTAAAGTTACACTTCTGAGACAGGGTCTCTTATTGAAACTGGATCTCATTTCTTGGCTAGCCTGGTTGGTCAGTGACTCTCCAGGACCCTCTTCCAAACCTCTCCAGAACTAGGATTACAGGAGTGTACTGCTGTGCCCAGCTTTTGGCGGGTGCCAGAGATTTGAACTCAGGTGTTCATGCTTGCATGACAAACACTTTAGCAACTGAGCCCTCAGCCCCTCATGTCAGATTGGTTTTTTTGTTTGATGGTTGGTTGGTTGGGGTTTTTTTTTTTTTTTTTTTTGGTTTTTTTTTTTTTTTTTTTTTTTTTTTTGCTTTTAAAAAAGTATCTTAAAATTTTGTTTATTGAGTGCACACCTGTGTGTGCATTAGAAAGCTCGGAGCCTCAGGAGCTGGTGTGATAGACAGTTGTGAGCCCTAGACATGGACCCTGGGAACTGACAACACATTGATTGCTTTTGACAGTGTGTAGAGAGGTGGCCTGAGCCCAGAGCATGTGGCCATCACTTGTATCTTGGTTATCTGCAGTTGGATCTGACTGGGTCCTGAGTTTCTTTCTTTCTTTTTTTCTCTTTCTCTCTTTCTTTCTTTCTTTCTTTCTTTCTTTCTTTCTTTCTTTCTTTCTTTCTTTCTTTCTTTCTTTCTTCTCTGGCTGTCCTGGAACTCACTCTGTAGACCAGACTGGTCTTGAACTCAGAAATCAGCCTGCCTCTGCCTCCCATGTGCTGGGATTAAAGGTGTGCGCACCCAGCTCCTGTCTGAGTTTCTGACCACGAAAGCCAGCACCTGGTTGATAACCAGGAGGAAGCTGGTACTGTGGGGCCTCAGGGAAGGGTTCTAAGGGTGAATAACAAAGAAACCCGAAAGATGGTGGCGTGTCCGTGGAGAGGAGGGGCAAGAACATTCTAGCAGCTGGAGTGGCCTAGGAGGACAAGCTAAGTTAAGGCAAGGAAAAGGGAGGCTTTCACCCTCGATTAGCTGGCTCTTAATCCCGAGTGTGTGCTACTATGGCTATGAGCACCTTGGAACCTTAGGAAGCAAGTTCTACGAGTCTGCTTGGCATCGATACTTTTTGCAAATTCCTCGCTATCTGATATGCAGCAATTTATCACATGGATTTGATCTTGTTCTTAGGAACCTCAAACCTGACTGCGCCTACATTTATTGTTCCATTCCTCACTTCAGAATTTGGGGCATGAAATATTGACGCTCTGAGCTCAGAAGTCTGGAAGGCTAAGCACCCAGGGAGAGCTGGAGGGCGGGCCTTGAGCGATTCGCCAATTTTGCCTTGCTGATGCAGCTTCCACCAGAGCAGAGCAGAGCCATTCTGGCCCTGAGCAGCCATTTGTCAACTTGAAAAGGGAAATGAATTTGTCAATCTTTGGCTTGGCCTTTGACCCCTAGAGGGTTCGGACCCATGGCTCTGGAAATTTGGCTGCCGATTGTAGGCAGCCCTCAGTCACAGAATCAGGGGACTGTAGAGTATAGGGAGATGGAAATAGAAATCTTTGGTGGCATCCGTCACCCTGAACTTCTCCCTGCACATCTCTCAAGGTTTGCCCTACCACTAGCTTACATATCTAGAGGCAAAGCAGACTTCTAAGTGTTCTTAAGTTACATAGTGTGTCTCTGTGTGTGTGTATATGTGTGTGTGCAAGTCAGAGAACACTCTGCAGAAATTGGTTCTCCCTCAGCCGTGTAGGTCTAGTCAAGTTCGGCAGCAGTTGCATTTACTTGCTGAGCTATCTTGGATGGTCCCTAGCCTAGCACTCACTTTCTCTCTCTCTCTCTCTCTCTCTCTCTGTGCGCGCACACATGTGCTTGCACACTCGCTGCTGATGTGAATTCCATCTTAGCTAAAAACAGTGAGCAGGGAGCGCCCTTCCCTGTATCTCTTGTCTTGCTAAAACGTATTGCTCACTAATACTTAATGATATGATTTGACTCTCCAACCTATTCATGAGCTTGTTTGAAGGGAAGAATCCACTGGGTTAGTCATGGTAGGATATGACATCATACATAGCAAAGGTTCTTTGAATGCCTAAAATGAACTGTAAACGAACTCATTTGCATACTAGAAAAGACTGCTCTTTAAGCTGGATGTTCCCATTGGAGGGTTTCGTGAGCAAAGCAAACCAGATCTTCTGTGTCACTCCAGGTCTGGGCCTCAGCCTTGGCTTGGAGGATCGGGGCCCACATCTGGCTAAAGGTTCTGCCTTTCACTGGCCCTTGAGACTCACATAGTGTGTATGGGGGATGACGGGGTGAAGGTGGGTGGCAGTCCCAAACGTTGTTGAGCAGGCTTCTTGTGTTTTCAGTGTTGTTGAGTCTAGTTTAGGATCAATTAGAGGAGCTTTGGGCCTGAGGAGGATGCTGAACTTGGGTAACAGACACGGAAAGCTAGCCCACAACTTGAGATGGAAAACTCTGGGTTACCGGAGGCTCTGATCTTTGATGGGAGGGCATGCGGAAGTCCTGAATTGGAGCTGTCAGTCATAGGTTTGATCTCTTTCTCTGTGTCTGAGGAAAGGGGTGGGGTCTATACCGAGCTGTGGCGCGGAGGACTCCAAGCCGGTAGAGGGCGCTGCGCCTCGCGCCAGGCTTAGTTCGGCTCCGGGCCATCAGGGGGCGCTGTGGCGCGAGCGGCGCGGTGGGCTTCCGGCAGGTGGCGCCGTGGCCGCGGGGCCCAGGCCGGCGGGCGGGCGGCGGCGCGGCGCTGCGGCCGGCGGCTCGCGGCCCCGGAGCGGCGGCTGCGCGGGAGGTGGAGCGGCGGAGTGGCAGGCCCGGTGCGGGCTGGAGCGCGGGCGGCGAGCGCACGAGCCGCGGCCGCGCGGAGCCCGCCATGACGGCGCGAGTGTGAGGCGCGGCGAGCACCGGTCCAGTAGAGCGGCGGGCGCGCCGGCCTCTTATCCCGCAGCGGCCGGGCCGGGCCCTGATGAGCAGCGGCCTCGGCCTCCGGCGCAGCCCGGAAATGTCCGGCAAGATCGAGAAAGCAGGTGAGGCGGGCGGGCGGGCGGGCGGCGCGCCTCCTGGCCTCGTGCGCTAGACCCCCAGTCCGGGCCCCAGCCTGGCAGCGACGCCGCGAGGGCCATCTTTGAACCGGGCCTGCCCGGCGGCGGGGGGCCTGTGATGCTAGCAGGATTCTGGGGGAGCGAGTGGAGGTCCCTGTAGCCTTGTTCCCTGGAACATCCCACAATGGCTGGAGCCCGGGACCCTTAGGAGGCCTGGCCCCGACCGCATGCAGAAGAGCAGGCGCGCTCCAGAGGTGATCGGCAGCCCAGTTATAAAATGTGTCACTCCTAATGAGCCTCGAGTTTAACCACAAGTGTCCACTTCGGTGGCTTCAAAGGACAGCAGGCTAGGGTGTGTTGGAGCGATGTTTCAGGGAGCAGCCAAGTTGTCCTCTAATATTTCTGCCTTGCTCTGCAAGCAGGGCAAGTGGAGAGTCATTGGGGATGGGGGAATAAGGTGGATGCGATCTTGGTGCAAACCTCATCTCTTTGTGTGTTCCTGGAAATCTTGGGGAGTCGCCTCCCAGTTTTTCCCCCGCCCCCCGGCTTGCATATTCTGGGAGTTAGATACTCCCGAGAGTCAATTACTGTTGTGCATATGGGGCCCAGAGCTTAATTAGCCGTCAAGCAGGGACTCCTTTTACGGGAGGGCGGGTTCTTGGCTGGTAGGTAAGGTAGGCAGTGAGTGGTCCAGGGCCTGGGTTGGGGGTTGTCACAGTGGGGATACCCAGTTATCCTGGAAACTTAGTAGAGAAGGCAGACTTGTAAGAACCTGAAAAGGTGTTCGGCCGCACTAATTTTTGGAAGCTGCCATTTCATAGGTGGACTTGAGGATATTTGGATGTATATTAGCAGGGGACCAACCAGCAATGAATGTAACTTTTGCAGCCCTGGTTTAAACACAGGGACAAACGTTTTGGTATTCTCTTTTGAGCTATGTGTCTTCATTCTGTGTTTGGTCTCTGGGTTGTGTTGTTTATTAAACGTACTTGAAGATTGCCTGCCAAAGTATGGTCTCTGTTTTCAGGACCCAGAGAGGTTCAGTGAATGTTTGTAGCCCACCCAGCAAGGGGCATAGGTAGGGTATTGACATCTGTCTTCTGACAAGAAGTAGGATAGCATTCCCGTGGCTGGACTGTTCCTTTTCAGATGCTGTTTCTGGGGTGTTTGTCTCCTTGTCCTCTTGCCCCGGGGCCTTGTCTAGTGACTATGAGTCGCTTTCCTGAATACGTGCTGCTCTGGAAATATCCCTGACCCATCTGTGCAGCCCTGCTTAGGAACTCCTGATAGTGTCTCATCCGAATGGCACTGTTGGGAAACTTGGATGATTTATTTAAAAATAGCATTGATGCGCTGGAGAGACGGCTCACCAGTCAGGAGCACTTGTTGCTCCTGAGCAGCCTGGTTTGGTTTCTGGCAACCGCGTGCCGGCTCACAACCATCTTTAACTCCAGTTTCAGGGGGTCTGATGTCCTCTTCTGACCTCCATGGGCACCAGACTCACATGTGGTGGTGCACAGACACATAGACAGGCAAAGATTTATTGGTTGTAAAATGAAATAAATACATCTAAAATACATTTTAAATAGTGTTAGCTGAGTTTTCTTTATCAGAACAGCATGTGTCATTATGAAGAATTTGGAAGTCCTGGAAGTAGAGGGGCTGGCATGTGCTGTGTGTCATCTCACGGGCTTCTTTCCACAGCTCAGAATGACAGAGCTGTCTACTCAGTCTCAACCCCAGGCCTTTTCAGTAGAGGTCATGCCTGTGCCTTCCCAGGCCACTATCCTCTGCTAGGGACTGTCGCAGTGCCCTCTTTAGAAGAGCTTGTCTGGGGGCTGGTAGTGGTATCTATACTGCCAGGCCCCACGAATATTCTAAACCCAGCTGTGGAAGGTCCTGCAGTGCACTGTTCACTAGGCCAGGAAAAGAAAGGCTTTCTCTTTTTTTTTAAATTAATTTTTTTTACATCCCCCCCCCCAGGTCACCCCTTCACACAATCCCTTTCCCATCCCTTCTCTGAGCAGGTAACCCCACCTCCCAGGGTATCACCCCACCCTGGCACTTCAAGTCTCTGCAAGGCTTTCTTATGAAGGAGAATTGGCAGGAGACGGCTGCAGAAAGGCTGGGAGGAAGGTGTGTTTGGGGAGAAGCAGCTAGTAGTGAGAGAGTTCTCTGGCAGCCATAGCTGGGGATCACAGATGAGATGGCGGAAGATTAGGGTATGCTTGCCGTGAGGGCTTACCTTCTTGAAGCTTCTGTGCATCATCCTAGGTGAACTTGATGTGCAGTCCGCCACATGTTCTGTTTGGTTGTGAAGTGGACCTGCTGTCACGCATGAGCGATGGTGTGCCTGGAGGGACACCTTTCTTTATTCAGCCAGGTGACAAGTCTCTAGGTATTACAGAGGAGCCCACACCCAATAACAGTTGCTGCTGTTTCCTGTGCTTCAAAGCAACAGAAGTGTTTCCAAAATGTGCCTGTGTTCTCTCACCCTCAGAAAACAGACTACTGAGTTTTCTTCTCGGGGTTTGGGGGTGGGGTGGGAGTCTAAGGATTTTGAGTGAGCAGAAATCTTACACCCCTATCCTGGTCCTTCTAGTCAGTTTGCCTTCCCTGATCACTTTCACTTACACCTCTGAGGAGGAGCCTCTGGACCTGTCACTCAGTCATCCTGCAGCCCTGCCTGTGGCAGTCATCAGAAGTCAGCCTTCGTGGAGGTGAGGAAGGCAGCATTAGTGCTCTTCCTCTCCAAGTGCCCAGGAGGACCAGGACAGTGGCTGGGCTGGCAGTTAGATCAGGAGGAAAGTTGGGATGAGGGCATACTGTGGTCAGGGGCTGAAGGAGTTCTCTAGGAGACCACTGGGAGATGTGGCGAGGTGAGGCACCCTGGGGCCTATGCTGCTGTGCTTCTGCTTGCCCTCGTCTCTTCCAGCAAAGACACGAGTGACGAGAGTAGGTGCCCCCACATTTCTGGACCTTAATGCCAGACTGGCACTAATCAGCTGACTCTAGCCCACTGGGCCATGTGCGTTCCCAAGAAAGAGAAGAGCTGTCGGTCAGTACTTAAAAACCAGGAGATAGCTCAAAACCACACATTTCCGGTTCTCCCAAGACTGAGACTCTTGTAACCCAGACCTCACTCCTGTGTGTACCTTCATGTGGAGCTGGGTGGGAGCTGCCTGCCCTGGGTCCCTGCCCTTTTCCCTGCTGGACACATCACCGAGTCCCCTTGTCCACATGGACCGTTGACATTTTTCAGCTTGACTCACAGAGATGATTCTCAGCTGTTTGCTGTGACCTGTACTTTGACTCTTGCCCCATTCCTTCATTGATTGGTTCCTCAATTCCTTCATCTGGCACGGATGGAGCACCTGCTCTGCCATGTGCTGTGTGTAGCTCTGGGGATTGGGACCTGCCATGAAGGCTGCACTGTCCCGTGTCCCGTGTGTCAGGCTGAGGAGACTAGAGGATTGGAGTCAGGGTGTTAGTGGTGACTGTAAACTCCTACTGCAACAAATGGAGATTTCAAGGATCGTGCTGAGGGGCAGGGAGTTTCCTTGGGGGAGTGGCTTTCAGGGTCTCTGCGCTGGTGGAGGGAATCCCTGTAGCTCCACTCAGCCCTACCCCTGCCTGCCCCACTCCACTCTGCTTCATTCCTTCAGTCACCAACCACCTTGTTCCTGGGACAGTGGGGCCTCCAGGAATTGAAAGGTCCTGTGGTGTTCTAATCCCTTTCCTCCCTCTCTGACCCAGCTTATAAACTTCATCACGTACCAAACTATCTGGCCAGTGCTGTCACCCAGGGGCTGCAGGGAGGTTTGCTGGGACTAGTGGGATGGCCACTAGCTCCCTCAACACACCCACTGACAGAATAAACATGGGTCTCAAAGTCCATGTGCTGTGCTTTTCAAATGCTCACAGGTAGGCTTGTTACAGACAGAAAGGGAATTTACAGTGGAACTTGTTACTATGTATCTTCTCAGAGCAGATACTGAAAGTCGGGCCTGTGCACTTTCTTAATGGGCAGTCACTGGGTACTGACCTTTCTTAACCAATCAGCTTCTACTTCCCTTTCCCATAAGTTAGGAGTCTCTGTGGTTTCAGTGCTTTGGGGTTATTGACACAAATTCTGAAGCTCCATGCTTCTTCACTGGCCTGCCTAGTCAACGTTTCCTGTGTACCTCACTGGCAGACACCCTGTCATGTCCCATGTTCTAGGAGCCCTCTGGAACATGGGCTTCCCAAGGCAGTAGGCCAGCAGTAACAGCAAAACAGGGCTGTCTGTAGACACCCCTCTTTCACTTCAGCTTTGTCACAGCTGGAGGTGAGGGTAGCGATCGATCCATGTTGCACCTGTGGCTAGCAGAGGCCTGGGGTTTGGTTACTGCTCAAGATCACAGTCTTAGGGAAGTAAAATGGGGAACTGACCCCTTTCTATCTGTAAGTGACACTGTAGTATTTCAGTGTCAGGAGGGACATGGCAGTGTCTGCCCCAACGTTAGTTTATGTTTCTACATTTCTTTTCTCATCTTAGGGAAAAGAAATGGCCTCAAACCAACACATTAGTTAATGTAGACTCAACCAGACTCTGGGGCTGCTTATGATTTTTGTAATATTGACCACATTTACAGCACTATAGGGAGGTAAGAGAGAATATGTGTTAAAATCAGCCACAGCAGACCCCCGTGTCTCCTGACCTCCTGTGCAGCTGTTGGCAGGCAGTTTGAATGGGATTCCTTGTAGCCAGGAGACGATAGCTTGGAAAGATGACTCACGTATGAGCTTGCAGAAAAGTCATTTCCCAAATTAGCCCAGATTGCAGCTTGCTCTTAGTGCAGGCTGGGTCTTACCTCAGTCCAGCCAATGTGTTGCCTGTTGCCATAGTAAGATGACACAGTGGAAAGAGGAGAGGCCTGGCCACAGTGCGTGCCACACCCACGTGACCCCCACCCCTGCCTTGTTGCTGGGACAGGTGTTCCACTGACAGTCAGTCACCCACTACACCCCAAGGGCTGTATTATGGGTAAACACACCCCAGCCTGTGAATTGGAAAAGAGCTGTCATCTACTGGGCCTGTCATTTGCTTGGTCATTTGAGATCATCTGAAACTGTGTCCTTGGGTGATTCTTTCCTTCTCAGGGCTCTCATCCATTAGCTCCTAGAAGGGCTGGGACTCTGAAATGAGTGTTTCCTGACTGCTGTCTAAGACAGCAGGTCCTCTTCATCCCTAAGAGAACAGTTGCAGGTGACTGGGAATGTAGCTCACATCTGTGTAGCCTGCACAAGGTTTTGATCTCAGCACTGGAGTAACACTAGTTGGGGAGGCTGCCTTGAATTCAACTCCTCTTGTCCTTGAGGCTCCTCAGAGGTCCGTCTACCAACAGTGCCCACCACTTCCCAGACGGCCTCACAAGCTTCCTCCACCAAAGTTGGCCTCATGATGCCTAGTGCTCTCCCTTCCCGAGCAGATAGTAAATTCCTGGGAAAGACATCACACAATATTTGAGTGAGCAGTGGTACTTACTGTTTAACTCTTTCAGAATCCAGAGCCCAGGTTCCTGGCAAGTTAGCAATCAACAAAGTCTTAACTAGATCCTTAGCTCCTGGGAGGGATATGCATGTCCACCACTGGCTGGCTACTAGCCAGCTTAGCGCACAGTAGGTACTCAGTCCAGCCAGCTTAGCGCACAGTAGGTACCCAGTCCATACTTACTCTAAGGAAGAGTGATGACCTGGGCATGGCAAGGCAGTGCAAGCACCTGCACAAGGCCATGAGTTCATCCCCGCACTGCTGATCCAAGGGAAAGGCAAAAAGAAAAAGAGGTAAACTTAGTGTCATCACCAGAGCCTTCTACATGCCAGGCAAATGCCAAACCACTGAGCCACACCCCAGCCCTGACTGACTTTACATGTAGCGTCCCCTGGGTTTAGATGGCTACCTAGGTTGCTTCTTGGCAAGTTGGTAGGACGTCTCTGAAGAGGGGTGTCCAGTGGATGGAGCTCCGCGCTAACTGTGTATGTTGGGCAGGGTTTGTGCATTTGGAAGTTGATGATAGCGCTGCAGTCAGATTCCCAAGCTGCTGGGGAGGCAGAGGATAGAGGGACTACCAAGGGACATCCTGCCTCAAAGAGCCCTAAAAGCAAAGACAAAACACCCCACAAATTCCGGAGTCTCATGTGGTGGTGTGCCTTTATCCTGGTTTTGGGGAGTCTTGGGTAGGAGGATCTGTTGTGCCTAGGAGTTTGAGACTGATCTGGGCAGTGCAGTGAGACTTCATCTCAGAAGAAGCCAAGGGAAACAAAGAAGCGTGTCATACACAGACTCTAGGCTTGGGGCTGCGGAGGGGGCTCCATAGTCAAGAGCTCTAGTTGCTTTTGCAGAGGTCCCAGGTTCAGTTCCTAGCACTCACATGATGGCTTATATCTGGAACTCCAGTTGCAGAGGATCTGACACCCTTCTGGTCTTGGGCACAATATGCACATGATGCACAGACAAAACACCCATATCCATAGATAAAAAATAAGTAAGTCTTTTAAAAAACAAAAATAAGCCGGGTAGTGGTGGCGCACACCTTTAATCCCAGCACTTGGGAGGCAGAGGCAGGTGGATTTCTGAGTTCGAGGACAGCCTGGTCTACAAAGTGAGTTTCAGGACAGCCAGAGGTACACAGAGAAACCCTGTATCGAAAAACCAAACCAAACCAAACCAAACCAAACAAAACAAAGAACAAAAATAAGACCCTAAGTTCAAGCCTCCCATTGCAGGAGAAAGAACATGTTGTCAGAGTGTTAGGCCAGGGTAAGGCAGGGACCCATGTAGCCTGGCAGCATGCACTCCGAGCCCCTGTTTTAGTTACTGCTTGCTCTGCACAGGAGCGAAGAATTCCGGGTAGTGATCACCCCTCATAGAGCAATGACTGTGCTGGCCTTTACCAGCAGTGGGGCCACCAACCTGTGCAGGTTGCTACCCATAACAAGTCCCTAGTAGGTGCCCTGCTGGCTGCTTGCTAAGCCTTTTCAGTTGTCCTTAGAACATTCTTTGGGAGCCTTTCTCAGCTGTATTTATGGGTGGCTGGAGGTACCTGCTGTCCTGAGGGGCCGGAGAAGGTGGACTCTATCTCCCTTTTGTTTCTGACATGGGGCCTGAGTGTCTTACACGAGACGTAGTGGGAGGCTGGCCTGGTGGCCTAGACATCCTGGGTCTGTGGTGGTAATTCCTCCTTCAGCCTTTTCCCTATTGTCCGATACACAATGCAGAGTCCTCTATGCTCCCTACCGAACACATTTCTGCCCCTCTAGCTAGCCCACTGCATCCATTGGCCCTAAATGACTCTCTGCTCGCCCCTGCCTGCTGGAACCACAGTCATTTCACTACCAATTAAGTTTTGGGTCAGAGCTCCACCCTACTTTGAAAGCATGGAAATGGAGTCTGCTGGCTCAGAACAAGAGTCCATTTCAGTACTTAACTTTGTAGTTTCAAAAATATTTTGTGTGTCTGTGTGTGTACCTGAACTCACGTATGTGCACTGCATGTATGCATGAGCCCATAGAAGTTAGAAGAGGGTGTCAGATACCCTGGAACTGGTTGTGAGCTGCCATGTGGGTGCTGGGAACTGAAACCAGGTTCTCTGTAAGAGCAGTAAGTGCTCTTAACCACTGAACCATCTCTCCAGCCCCCACTTTATAACTTTTAGAAATGCTTGCCATTGTTGTAGTCTGGCAGGTATGGCTTCCAGGCACACAGCAAGATGGCTCAGCAGGTAAAAGGTCCTTGTCTCCAAGTCTGACATCATGAGTTCAGTCCCTCCCAGTGGTGGAAGGAGAGACTCGCTCCTACAAGTTGTACACCTCCACATGTGTGCCATGTGTCCTCTGAAACACAAATAAATGTAATAAGGATTAAAGTGAGGCAGAGCAGGAGGGCGATGTTCAGGGTTCTGGGAGGTGCGTGTGGAGGGAAAAGGCAGAACAGCTGAGGTACCGTGCACTTCACTGACCTGAAACAAACAAAGGAGATTCCTGATTAGAATCAATGGCAGTATTTATTTGCTAGTTATAGATAGTCCCATGTGGCTGTCCTCCGTCAAGTGGCTGGCTATGAACAGATAAATGGATGATTGTGTGGGGCCTTGGAATTGATGTCTCTCAGCCCTTCCTTTCAGTAAGTAAAAATAATAGTAGCAGCTAACAGTCATTAGGCATTCACCACGTGCCAGTACCAGGCTCTGCCGAAAGCATTCCACACATGTGACTTCATCCCCAGAGTGGAGGAAAGGTACTGTACTGTTCTGTGGAGTACTCCAAGCTACAGGCTGTTCTTGGAGATCTGGAGCAGTTAAAATGCACACTCATACAGAGAGTGGGGCAGAGGTAAAAGCCCACAGGCGTGCACACTACTTCCCCAGGTCTCACTGGTTCTGAGGGTACCCGTCTCTTAGCTCTGTGATGTGGGCAAAGCTTGACTTATATGTTTCCAGGCACCCCTCTGCCCGAGAGGTGGCTGCTCCAGGATTGTGGATGAAGGGCAACAGACAGCTTGAGAAGAAACTGTCCTGTACAGGGAGGGCCTGGAGCCTGGGAGAAGTTACTCCCCACCCCCACCCCCAGCTGCACCCCCTCTCTTTCTCCCTTCCTGTTTCCTTTTTGAGATAGGGGTTTGCTGTGTATCCTACACTGGCCTTGAACCCACTGTGTAACACAGGCTGACCTCAAACTTACAGCAGTCCTCCTGCCTCAGGCTTTATAGAGTACTGGAGTCACTGGTGCTTACTCCTGTGCCCTGTTGAGATGGGGACCACGTAGCCTACGCTAGTCTTGAATTCACTATACAACTGAGACTAACCAAAAACACACCTGGCCATTCTGCCTTCTGTTCCCAGTTATTGGGCGTGCTGATGGTGTTGCAGTGAGGCTGACAGCCAGCAAGCCCCAGGGATCTTCCCTCTCTACTCCCTCAACCCCACGGGGTCCTAGGTTTGCACCTGGGCCACATCTGGCCTTCTCTATGGGTGCCAGAGACCCAAGCTCAGGTCCTCATGCTTGAGCAGCAGATGTTCTTACTCAACTCCTCAGCCCACAGATGTATGCGGAGGCCTCTGTAGCTTCCCAAGTGTTGCACAGATACAAGCCTCTTTTGTTACTTTAGGTTTTGTTGACTCTGTCTTACCTAAGGTGTTGGGGCTACACAACATTGTTCCAGGTAAGGGAGGTGGTGACTAGTGTTCACTTTCTCATTTGTGCCAGACACTGTACTGCAGACAGACAGGCGCTTGCTTGATTCTCTTCTTACTAAAGAGTAAGCAGGCTTTGGGACCAGTTGACAGCTGTGGAAAAGGAGGTAGTGTTAGGGGAGGTACCTGACCTGTAGGCACACACTGCAGGGAACCTGCTTTTCCCTTCCCTGCCCCCTTGTATCTAGACCCTGGGTTCAGGACTGGTCTGCTGAGTCACAGGGGTGGCTCAGAGGCACCACTATGACCTTGGCTTGGAAACTGCTCAGCTTGGGACTCCCCTGGGGCTTTCCTGCATCTCCACAGGACTAACACCACACATCTGCCTACAGACTTGCAAATCAGCCTCTGGGTCCTCAGCTCGGAAGGGCTGGGAACCCTGCAGAAAAGCAGCTTGGGAGTGGAGTGGCCCTGGGGGTGTCACCGAGTACCTAGCAGCCTGCCCTCCAGAAGTCCAGGGATCCATTAGCCAGTGCCTGTGTGCAGGAAGCTGAGCCGTTCCTATATATCCCTCTCTGGTAGAGGTGGAGAGAGCCTGAGCAGGGGCTACAAGAAGATCCATTCTCCTTGGGACCCCAGGACTGCCTCAGTGCAGTGAAGTCAGTGCTCTGTGAGCTGTGAGATTTCTTCATTTCCGTGGGTCTGCCATATAGTGTGAAGGAAATCGTCTATAAGCTTTCTGATACTTCAGGGTTCTTGCTAAGTCTGAACACTTGAGAAGTGCAGAGTGGACATGAGGCTCATTCTTATTTAAGGCCCTTCTGCCCTAAGATATCATGTATTTAAAAATGTTGATATTTCGTACTTCAATCCTCAGAGGAAAGGGAGGTCCCTGGCTCTTGTGATGCTTTGGAGTCTCTGTGCTGGAGATGAAGCCCTGGACCTCACAGAAGTTGAACACTCTACCACTGGGCCACACCCAGCCCCTCTTCCCCTGCTTCTTTTGGGAGACCGACTCCCAAGGTTAAAAATTGGTTAGGGATGGTTATAGTTAGGCCGCAGGCCAAGAGGAGCGGGCTCTCGTTGTGTTCAGTCACACATCTGGCCATGCTGTTGATCATTCAGATCTCTGTAACAGGTAATTTACAAATGACTCTAGTGCCCTGTCAGGGGAATCCGTGCCCTGTATTTTCCTCCCAAGGTTACCTGTCCCAGCTACACAGACTCAGGAATCCCGTGTCCTGCTCTGTTCTACGTCTTCCTGGGCCAGCACATGCCTCAGGCACAAAGCACTGAACTGTCTCCAGGAGATGAAGCTGTTCAGCCCTGACGCTCATCATTGGGTCTTGGAGCTGCAGGACCTTTCTCCTCATTAGCATTCCCTCAGTTGTCTGAGCTTCTGCCTGGACTTGTCCAGAAGCTTAAACACACTAGTTCTCTGAGGTCATCCCAGAACCAAAGGCCGGGATCAAAAGCATGCTGTTCTGCATGGTCTGGCCTTGTCTCTCTTCGTTACCCTAAACAGGCTTGTAGGAGCTGTTGTGTTTGAAGCATAGGAGCTGGGGTAGGAACCTGCACTGTACAGTAGCCAAAGTCCTCAGGTCCCAGCTTAATGGGATGACAGAGAGGTCATCACAGAATGTGAAGGTTATTATCACCACTAGGCTGGGAACGGATGTTTCCAGACAGTGCAAAGAATGGGCCTAGTGCTGTAGATCCTCTACATTGTCTATGTCTCCTCTGTGAAAGGAGGCTGTGGGTCTGTGTAGGGTCTGCTCTGCTGGAGCAAGTGTGGATGGTCATTCCCCAAGGAAACTTGATACTCACATGCTATCTCTTGCTGTGAATCCCCCCTCCTAAGTGATGGAGCATTTGTGAACACTTTGGCTCTTTAGGACTTCATGTCTCCTAGTTCAGCCAGACTTGGTTCAAGTAGCAGTCCTCATGAAGCCCTGAGTGTTGTTAGCATCCCAGGAGTGGTGCTTCAACATAGCCAGGTCTGTGTGGGCAAAGAGAGCTTTCTTCTGAGTGAGAATGCTCTAAACCTCACACTGTAAAACTGTGTTTAACATAAGCAGATCTTATTTAACCCTACCACAGTCAGGGTGCCCAGCCATTCCACTACCCAAGGAGAAACTCCCTGTGAAGTCTTTGGGTCAAACTTTTCCAGCCTTGGTGACCACCAAGCTCCCTGTGGAACTGTGACCTGGTGACCAGGTCTGTGAACATGGGGCTCTTCACTCTGTACTCTCAGCTTGCTGTATTTATTGTGCTTTTTTATTGCTTTGTTGTATTCCACTTGTAGTATTGGCTTGTTTATCTGTTGAGAACTTGACCTTGGTTAGCCATCTCTGTGTTTCTCGGAGGAACAGATAAAGGATGGCCTGGGACCTACAAAAGCAGCTCAATCTTTAAAAATGGACAAAACACTTACATTGACATCTTCTCAAAGAAAGGTGAAAACAGCCAGTGAGCTCATGAATATGCACAGAACTGTTAATCACCAGGGAAACCTATTCAAAAGCGCAGTGAGAACACGCCCCAACCAGGGATGGCTCACTTCTTTCTTTCGTTCTTTCTTTCGTTCTTTCGTTCTCTCTTTCTCTCTTTCTTTTTCTTTTTCTGTTTTTTGTTTGTTTGTTTGTTTGTTTGTTTGGTTGGTTTTTTTGTTTTTTTTTTGTTTTTTTGTTTTGTTTTGTTTTTTTTCGAGACAGGGTTTCTCTGTATAACTCTGGCTGTCCTGGAACTCACTCTGTAGACCAGGCTGGCCTGGAACTCAGAAATCCGCCTGCCTCTGCCTGAGTGCTGGGATTAAAGGCGTGAGCCCCCACGCCCGGCTGGAGAACATCTTGCAAAAAGTAAAACCTTAAATTGGCAGGACGTGAAGTCTAAGACCACAAGACTCACCACACAATACAGGAAGCAGGGTCTTGAAGAGAACCCTCCCAGTCCCTACCCACTCCCTTCCTCACCCCCTCCCTTCTCTCCATCTCTCCTCCTCCCTCCCCTCTATAGCAGCACTACTCATTATCACCTAGAGGTAGAGGCACCTCAGATGCTGTACAGGGGTGAATAGATAAACAAGCTGTTTCTCTCCATTGTGGAGTATTAGTCAGCCTTTAAAAAAGAGAAGTGTTGTCTGAAGTGCTACTCTGTAGATAAAACCTGAGGGCATTGTGCCAAGTGCAGTAAGAAGTCAGCGAAGCAAGCACCATGTGACTTCACTTTCATGGGATCTTAACTTGGTAAAAATGAGAATGATGAAGCCGAGTGGTAGGGGCTAGCTGAGGGGAGAGGTGGAGTTGGTGGTTACCAGACAGTCCACTTTGCATGGTGAAGATCTTGTGTAGCTGGTGATGATGCAGCATGGGGTTTGTGGTGGATCTAAGCATCGCATGGCTCAGGTAGTCACTTTAAACACATTTTACCACACTTGTTTTAATGGCATTCTGCCCAGAGCCCTATCCTCACACTCATAGGTTTCAAACTTTGCTATGGATACAAAAGTGTTAGCATTTATTTACCTAAACATATTTATTCTTAGATGTAGCTTTACACAATAAATTATGTCAAAACAGTTTTAAAACAGAAGTGTGTAGTGGCTTCATTAGTGACCATGTGTACTGCTTGATGGGCTGAGAGGGACTAGGTAAAGGGCCGTCTGGGTACAGTGGCTCCTCTGTTGGGTCTAGCCCTTGAGGAACCTGTGTGTTCAGGAACCCTTGAAGCCAGGGCAGATACTAGACCACTGGATAAGGTTCTTGCTACCATGTATCTGGGCTTTCCAACTCTGGTAGGCCCCCTCCCAGCCCCCTCCTCAGGGTCAGGCTCTGAGTCAAGCTATGCTCCTGGTTAATGGAAGTTTCAGGGTTCGAGTGTGTAGCTGGGCTTCACCTGAGGCTTGCCGTAGTCTGGCACAGAGTGCTGGGTGCTGTCAGCAGTTACTGAAGCCCAGACTTCTCAGGGTGCACACTGGGCAACTGTTCTGGTTGACGGTGCAGGCGGCAGGCACTGTGAACCTCTGGCTGGGTTCCAAGCTCTTGGCCACATTCCTAAGAAAATATGACTGGCTCATGGGAGGGGCAGAGGGAGGGGAATCTAGACGGAAGCAAGGCCAAGGCTTCCTCAGAAATTCCAGCCCTTCTGGGCCTGTTAGATGGACAGTACCTCTGCAGAGCTCAAAATTAAGATTACTAACTTAGTCTCTGGCCAATGGGTATCATTACAGGTTCCCGCAGTCCTGGTCCCTGGTGATAAGCAGGCAAATGTAAGATTGTTTCATAACACTTCTCAGGAAACAGATACTTTAGCAGAGTGGATTGTAAAACAGCACACTTGGAATCCAAAGTTAAGCTTCAAGAAAGTATATATCCAGGGACACACTGGAGCGTGATGACATCTTCTGCTGAGTTCCCAAGTGCCTGTTTTGTAGGAACTATGTCAGGAGGGGCTTGGATACCTACTCAGATCTGAGCTCCTTGCTACTGGAGCCCAGGCTGGTGCTGGAATCACAAGTGGGTGCCACCGTGCCTTATTGAGACACAGCGGTCCAAGAATTGGGTTCTGATCTTTGCTTATAAATGTTGCCCTGCTATGGCTTCACAGTAAGAAAATCAGTGAAGGCCCTTGTTCATGCAGACCTTCACAGGTGAAGTGTTTTCTGCTCCTCTTGGCCTGCTCCCGATTTCCTCAGGGTTCTGTTCCAGAACCCCACCCTCTCAGCATCCTGGGGCAGATAGGAAATACTGTCACAAACATAGACACACAGCTTGTATTGCAGAGGGACCAGGTTCCTCTGAGAGAACCAGCTCAGAAATATAGGCTTAGTTCTAGAGGGTTCTCATGAGAGTCTGAAATCTCCACTCTGTTCTTCCCACAAACATTTGTTATTTCCACATTCCTTTTACTCCAAGCTGGTAAGCATCGCAATCTGGAAGAGTTGGATTTGAAAACATTGAATGTGTGCAGACAACTAGAGTTCATCCTCCTAGGAGGATTAGGCAATCTTAACTTCCTATTCTTGGAGTAGATGGAGACAAGAATAGGATTTGTGTCAAATTAAGTCTCTTTTTAAAAATGTTTGTAATGCTCTTAAAAACATATAGTAGTACTTTGAGTGTGCGTGTGTGTGTGTGTGTGTGTGCGTGCGTGCGCAAGTGTGCATACACCTATGCATGTGGAGGTCAGAGAACAACGTGAAGGGGTCAGTTCTCTCCTTCCATCCTGTGGGTCCTGAAGATTGAAATCAGGCTGCTTGGATCATCAGGGCTTCAGTTTGATACCTAATAGCAATACTGCTGTCCCTCCTGGCAACAACGGTATTGGGAGGGCACAAGTGTGCGACTATTGTCATTCTGCTGTTCTAAGGGCAGCTTCCTACTGCTGAGATCAGACCCCTGTGCCTTTCCCGTACCTCTCCACAGGAACAGTGGCTAGAGGGTGCCCTTCCCCAGCAGCATCGCTCAGGAACTCATTAGAAATGGGTGACAGAATGCAGCCCTGATGGTTCAGATATCTCATCCTGCTGGCACATGGGAGAGCGAAACAGAAGCCCTGCCTATCACTAAAACACACCCTGGTAATGTGGAAAGTGGCTTGAAACATTCTCCCAAAGCAATTGTAGCCTAAAGATGATTATGAGAGTGAGCAGGGTGAGCAAGGCTTGCTTTCCTTAGTAGACTACAGGGAGAACTCGGCAGCTGTCCAATTAGCTCTGACAAGAAGGTGGCCAGGAGTTTAGCCACTGTGAACAAACTGATGGATCTCCCACTTAATGCATAGTGTGCCTTGGGATAGTAGTTAATTAATTAGGATGATGTATTAGTCATGTTGGTAAACAAGACATTTTAAAACTAAGCGTGTAGTTTGAACTCAGAGTTTAAATTGCATTGGAAGCCACACAGCACATCAGCCCTCTCACAGTGTGGTGGTAAATGCTGACAGGTCCTGTCCAGATGCTCCCAGAACCTCACTTCCTCCCAGCCCACAGTTGCAGGCTCTTCACCCTCTTGATCTCCAGTTTGGAATGTCCTGGGCAGTCTAGTCCCTCTAGGGCATTGGTTCTCAACCTGTGGGTCACAACCCCCTCCACAAACTTCTATCTCTAAAAAAATTTACATTATGATCCATAGCAGTAGCAAAGATACAGCTATGAAGTGACAGCAAAAAAATCATTTTATGCCGGGCGTGGTGGCGCATGCCTTTAATCCCAAGCACTCGGGAGCCAGAGGCAGGCGGATTTCTGAGTTTGAGGCCAGCCTGGTCTACAAAGTTCATTTCAGGATGCTAGGGCTACACAGGGAAACCCTGTCTCGAAAAACCAAAACCAAATAAAAACAAAAACAAAAACAAAAAATCATTTTATGGTTGGGGGTCACCACAGCGTGAGGAACTGTGTTGAAGGCCACAGCAGCAGGAAGGCTGAGAACATTGAGCTAAGCAGTGCCTTTCCCCAGATGTCTATTTCCTGACCCTCTTTTTCCCTGGTCCACAGCCAGGCATCAGCTGCTGTTGAACGTTTCTCCATGAGTGTGGTCTTAACCTGTTTGGCTGCTATGATGAAATAACTTAAACTAGATGTGTCTTATAGACATCTCTCTCTCTCACAGGCTCAGAGCTGGGGAGGGAGTTCAAAACTCAAGCCTTCTTTGAGGTGCTTTCTTGGCTATGTCCTTACATGAAGGGGCCGTGTTGGGAGCAAGGAGGTAGATACACATTGTTGGTCTAACAAAAGTTGTATTTTATTACGCTGATGGTCATCACACAAGATTCACATTCCAAATTCCTAACTATAGTCTTAAGCCTTTGTTCCCAAAGCTGATGATCACCAGTGTGACATAGCTGAAGGTCAGGCCCAGTTTCTAACAGAAGTCTCTGAGTCAAGGGTCAGAATCCTGGGGGAGACTGTCCAACCGCAGGGCAGATCAAGGTGTCGTCTCTCCAGATGTGCAGAGCAGAGCACAGTTGGCATCATGGGGCTCTAGGACTGTGGCTGGTTATCCTGAGTGAGTGATGTCACTGGGTCCTGGTTCTCAGGTTACCAGCAGCAGTCTTGGATGTAGTGGAGATCCTGACTAAGCTGTTTTTACATGTCTAAAGGGCATTTTTTTACTATGCCCATCACATGCCCTGAGTCTCTCTATGACCATACATGTGGGCTCTGTCCTCAGCAACTGGCCATTTCCTCGTGAACCACTTGAATCTCGTGTGAGTTTGAGGTGCATACCATACATCCTTAAGAGCATAGCAAATGTGCCCAGAGTTGGTGTGCCTTCTCTCAAGCTTCCCATCATAGTCTGGGCTGGTCCTAAACTTGGGATTCTCCTGCTTTAGCTTGCTGAGTTCTGGGACTACAATACTGCCAGTCCTGGGCTCATTACATCTTGGATTTCATGGCTCAGGATCAAAAGGCTCAGTCATCTTTGCTTCCTCTGACTATCCTGGGTAATTCATGAGGCTGCACAGTCTCTGTGCAGCTCCCTTGTAACTGGTGACTTGGTTTCCATTCTTGTCTCAGAAATGTCTGTTTATCATTCAGCTGTTAGAGGGCAGATTGGACCCTCCTTGTGTGTCTGCAGTCACCTAACCCTGTTTTCTGCCCTTAGCTTGTGCCAGCATCAATGGCTTACTCTTTCCTGCTACTCAACCTCTGCCCATGCTCCCCTGACTCTGGAAGTTAAGAGAGGCTCAGGGGAAGAACCAGAGGCTAAGCTTCATAGGTGATAGAAAAGGTATCAAGTGTTGGGCAGTGGTGGCGCACACCTTTAATCCCAGCACTCGGGAGGCAGAGGCAGGCAGATTTCTGAGTTTGAGGCCAGCCTGGTCTACAGAGTGAGTTCCAGGACAGCCAAGGCTACAGAGAGAAAGAAACCCTGTCTCAGAAAACCAAAAAAAAAAAAAAAAGAAGAAGAAGAAGAGGAGGAGGAGAAGAAGAAGAAGAAGAAGGAGAAAAGGTATCAAGCTCCCTGGAGCAACACTGCCCTTCAGTGGGCAGATTATGGGACTCCTTAGGCATGCCATTGAGTCAGCTGCCTAGGGGAGAAGAGAGACTTCACTGGCAAATGGTGTTGGGTATGAGGGGAAGGTGGCAGAGGAAGGAAGAAGGTAGGAGGTGGTGTGGGAGCCAAGCTTCAAAGGCTTCTAAATATCAGCATTAAAGACTTTGTCCCAGGTGCCCCAGAAAGCAGTAAGGGTGTGAGAAGGACTCTGTGTGCGCTTAGTCCCTTACTTCCCCCTGTTCACTTTTTAAAACTTCATCCCAAAGCTAGGTGTGGAGTGTATCTGTAACCCTGAAACCTGGGGGGTGGGGCCAGATTGGGCTGCATGAGATCCTGTTTAAAAACAAATAAATAGCCTTCCTTCCAGTTCTGAGCAGAACTGAGGAATCCAGGCAGGCATTACTCTCTTTCCTGGCCTCACATCTAGACTCAGGTCTTGCAACTGAACTCTAGAGAGGACAGAGAGCAGCTTCAGAGAGGCAGGATGTCTGTGGCAGCCACAGTAGTTTCCACATGCTCCCTATTAGTAGTACATTGTCAAGAGGTCCCTGAAGACCAGCCACCTAATCAAGGGGTCTGGGAGCTGAGGGACTGATCTTTGAGGCCTGTGCAGCAAGTAAGCTACCACTTACAGGTTGTGATGGTGTGTGGCTCCCTTCTGGGTCTACCAGGGAGAAGCACAATTGCCTCATTGGGAGACCTCCTGCTCTCTGGACTGAGCTCACAGTGGCGGACACATGCTCTGCAGAAACAAAGCCTGGGCCAGCTGCGGGTCACACTCCCCAGAGACTCGGCTACAGGTTCTCTGCCATCCTGGGAACTGTTTGAGAAGGACATGTGTCACTGAAGTGGGTGGGGGCAGTCTTGAGGTTTCAAAGTCTACCCCATTCCCAGTTAGTGATCTCCCTCACTCCCTCCATGTTCCCCCACCCCCACCTGTGGGTCAGAACTTCAGCATTTAATTGCTCCAGTGCCATGCCAGCCTGCTTGCTGCCCTGCTCCCCACCACGATGGCTGTGGCTTTCTGAAACTGTGAGCCTGAGTTAAATGCTTTCTTTTGTAAGTCATGTGGTCATGGTGTTTTGTTACAGCAATAGAAACATAAGTAAGACACTAAGTTTCCCCATTTCATGGTAATGATTTGGGCAAACTTGGTGATTCTTGCCTTTATAGAACCCCCTGAGGTGGCGAAAACCATGAACTTCTCTTACCAGAAAAATGCATGCATATGGCTTAACACTTTAGAAAAGAACCTTCCTTTACATATCCAGTACTCTAGTCTGTCCAGTGTTCTGGCCTGTCCAGTGCTCTAGTCTGTCCAGTGCTCTAGTCTGTCCAGTGCAATAGTCTGTCCAGTGCTCTAGCCTGTCCAGTGCTCTAGTCTGTCCAGTGCTCTAGCCTGTCCAGTACTCTAGTCTGTCCAGTACTCTAGTCTGTCCAGTGCTCTAGCCTGTCCAGTGCTCTAGTCTGTCCAGTGCTCTAGTCTGTCCAGTGCTCTAGCCTGTCCAGTGCTCTAGCCTGTCCAGTGCTCTAGCCTGTCCAGTGCTCTAGCCTGTCCAGTACTCTAGCCTGTCCAGTACTCTAGTCTGTCCAGTGCTCTAGCCTGTCCAGTGCTCTAGCCTGTCCAGTGCTCTAGCCTGTCCAGTGCTCTAGCCTGTCCAGTGCTCTAGCCTGTCCAGTACTCTAGTCTGTCCAGTGCTCTAGCCTGTCCAGTGCTCTAGTCTGTCCAGTGCTCTAGCCTGTCCAGTGCTCTAGCCTGTCCAGTGCTCTAGTCTGTCCAGTGCTCTAGTCTATCCAGTGTTCTGGCCTGTCCAGTGCTCTAGTGTATCCCATGCTCTAGGCTATCCAGTGCTCTAGCCTGTCCAGTGCTTTAGCCTGTCCAGTGCTCTAGACTATCTGTTGTTCTAGGCTATCCAGTGCACTAGCCTGTCCAGTGCTCTAGCCTATCCAGTGCTCTAGGCTGTCCATTGCTTACCACCCCCTCCTGTACTTTGAGTGACACCACTATCCCTACTGTCCATCCTTCAGTTCTTATCCTTCTTCCTTCCAGTTGGATCAGTTGATATGCTTCCCCAGCATGCCTCAGCATGGGAACAGAGTGACTGTTGTGCATGTCATCTGGTGCTTAAGCCTCATTCTGAAGGTGGCCAGTGTGCATGCAGTGTCTCAGAAGAGAATCTTGGTGTTCCTGGGACACACTCCACTGTAGTGCCTTTGTGCCCTGAGATGCTCTCCAGCTGTGCTAGGGTGTCAGCAGATGACCCAGAGTTTTGGCTCATGAGCTCTGTCTCATGTCCTTGAGCATATGCAGGACCAGCCTCCCCCCACCACCCCACCCCACCCCCATGGAACATTCCCACCAGGCTCCATGCTTCCTTGTATTGTTGTAGCTCTCTCCAGGAGGGAAATGACCAACATCAGACTTTCCTCCCCCCCAGATGTACACGCACAGAGCTGGGTGTCAGCTCCTGGGCAACACCCAAGAGCCCTGAGTTGTTTCTTTGGCCCTTTGAGGGTACCCACACTGGTATCTCCTCAGGACCAACCTTTCCTTCTTGAGCCATTTCCATCTTAGCATCCTTGCAGTGAGCAGTGCCCTGCACAACCCAGACTTAGATTTATTCTGCATCCAGCAGTGTCTGAGGGCAGCAGAGGGGAGGGAATCTCCCTAAAACATTTTAAACTGTAGGCCACAATGTTATATTTCTGATTTATGTTGCCTCCCCAATCAAACCATCATTCCAATGTGCAGATATTTGCAAGTGAAGTATTAGTTTAGTTGTGTGATGGAAGTGATTTATTTAGCAGTGCAGCAGTAGATCCGTGCTCCAAGGGCTGGCCCTTGAGAAGGTAAATCATTTTCTTCCAGTTGTAGCCAAGGCTTGTAGTTTGTAGATAATCCCAGTGATACCTACAACAGTAGCTGTTCTTTATTGAGAGCCTACTGTGCACCAACACTTTGTAACTTCTTTTTTTTTTTTTTTAAAGATTTATTTATTATTATATGTAAGTACATTGTAGCTGTCTTCAGACACACCAGAAGAGGGAGTCAGATCTTGTTACAGATGGTTGTGAGCCACCATGTGGTTGCTGGGATTTGAACTCTGGACCTTCGGAAGAGCAGTCGGGTGCTCTTACCCACTGAGCCATCTCACCAGCCCACTTTGTAACTTCTTACTTAGCCTTTACAGCAGCCTTTCCTAGGGTGGCTGGCTGGCTTGATTATATATGCACTTGAGAAGATAAGGTTTAGAAAGGTTCCCTTTCTCACAGTTCACTAGCCAGAAACACACTCAGACCTTTAGGCCAGGCCAGCTGCCCTCACAGCCAGTTTCTGCCGCTGTCCTTCCTCTGTGGTGAAGAGGAAATGAGCCTTTTTACGAGGCAAAGGTGAAGATTGATCAGGATATGGATAAGGCCTTCTCAGGAGCTGTGTAGCTGCCATCCCTGCCCTGCCTTCATGCAGTGTGAAAGAAGCTGATTGGAGTCTGCCTGGCCTCTGCTCTTTAGTGTAGTTTGCGGTTTGTAGCACCACCATCATTCAAGAAGTAACTGGTGACCCAAGGCCAAGAAGTCTGGTTGGGCTCAGCATGAACTCCCAGGGCCTTCTGGTGTTCGTGGGGCATGAGGAAGTATGGCCTTGCTGGCTGTGAATAGAGCCTTCCACTCTGCTGCACTGACTTTAGTTTGCTTTGGTATTCGAGACAGGGTTTCTCTTGTTCCAGCCATAGCTGGCCTGGGACTTACGGGATCACCCTCCTTTAGTCTGTCAAGTGCTGAAATCATAGGCTGGCGCCATCATGTCCAGGTGTCATTTGGATTTTGATTCGTCCTGTGAGCATCTCCTGTGAGCTTCCTGCATGGGAAGTGGCAGCCAGTCTTGACTGACAAGCATATTTACCTTTTGTGATGTTCCTGGGTACACTCTCTCAGACTCAGCAATTCAGGAGGGACCCTTAAACACAGACTCTTCAGCTTGTCTCCCTGCCCCACTGGAGAGAGAGCACAGGCTTGAGTCACTTGAAACCAGGGCTTGAAGAAGCCACCAAGTCCTCAAATAACATGCTCTCGAGAAAGTCTGTTTGCTGTGCCATCAGTGGGTGTGTTATTTGGAACTTGGGTTCATTTGCTCATGAAAATTCTGCCACCAAAGTGACAGCTCAGAAACAGCAAGTCAGAACCTAAGGCCAGCTCTGTATACATTTTGCTGTTGTTGCAGTTGTCATCGTCGTTGTCATTGAGTATCTGTGTGGGATCATGGGCCTGCATATGCTGTGACGGAAGAGAGCACACCATGGGGCATGTGTGGCAACCAGAGGGCAACTTTGAGGAGTTCTCTCCTTCCACCATGGGTTTCTGGGGTCAGACGCAGGTGGTCAGGCTTTGTGTCAAGCACCTCACCAGATCTTGAGCCCAGTACTATAACTGACATGTTCTGTGGGTCCAGGTATCCTGTGGACCTTTCACATCAGGTGTCTGCATCAGTGACTTTCTAGACCAGGAGGAGCAGTAGTGATGCGTTACTACCAGGACAGAGGAGGGCTCAGGGTAGCTTCTGTGTGGCTAACTGTTCTAATGTGGGAGCAGGCAGGACTCCTCACTGGCTTATTCCTCCACCGATTTGTCTGCATCTGTGCATCAGGGTTGCCAAGCCCACTTTATTGACAGATCCTTCTTGCTGGGCAGCTGCATAAGCTACTTGCCAAATGGTAATAAAAAAGACTTTCTCTAAGTAAAAGATGTTAAAGTGTAGGTGTTAAACCAGAGCCTCTTAGATGGGAGAGTTTTGAACATACACTATTAAACTTCACATAGCCTGGAAGAAGCGAGGTCAAGTAGTGTATTTGTAGCTGAAATTCCTTGAGAAAAGGTGTTCAGGTGTTTAATGAGAAAGAGACGGATGAAGTTACTCCGGCTCATTGAAAGGTCAGATGGGTTAGCAGGTAACCACCACTTGCTGAGCTGCACACTGTGTGCTTCTACCCTTGGCCTGTCCATTGTGTGGGTGCACTGTGACTTAGGTGGGGGCTCTGTACATGAGGGAAACAGGATCCTCTTGTTTCTTCTCATTCCTACAGCAACCTGGGAAAGATGAACTGGATATAGTTAGTTTTGCCAGACTGATTTTTCTGAAATGCTTTCTATATTGATGGAGGAAAACCCAACAACCGAAGATCTCAGAGCGATTCAATGAGGCCCTTCCCCATCCTGCTTCATTTAGCCAGGCCATTCTCCCAGGCTAGCTGGAGCAGCTCCGGAGTTGTAAAGAACTCTAAGCCTTTCTGTGGTTATAAGGGCCTGCTTTTGCAGTGTTGTCTTAAGGCTTCTTCAGTTTGCTTCCATGCCATGTCACCCAGCTTCTCAGACTATGTCTGCTGTGTACCGTTGGCTAACCTGGAGCTGGGGCTTTTCCATCTGACCTGCTATAGCTTTAGAGTCTGAGGCTAGGAGACAGTCATGAAGAACATGTACTAAGCCTTCTTCCTAAGTGGGTCTGGTCCAGATAGAGAGCAGGGGAGGTGGAGTAGTGGTGTGTCCACTTAGCAGACAGGGAAATGAAGGCTGCTGAGTTGGGCAACAGCAATGGCAGAGCTGGTGTTGATGCTCTGGCTGGGCCTAGGTCTGGCAGTTTTTCCCTGTGCCTCTTAGCAGCATTTCTAACTCCTGCTGCGGGGGTTGGAATAAATTAGACCTAATACCCGCCTTGGTTTTTCCTTCTTTTTTCCCCCCAGGCTTTATGCCCTTGTTTTCTAGCAAACCAGGTACCACCTTCTCCAGCAGAATTGTTATCCAAACGGAGTGGATAACCTTCCAGGCTGAATTGGCATTTTGTCTCCTATCACTTGCCTCTGAGTGGTTTTCCCCACTTGGAGCCACGGTATTAATGAGACTAAGTCTGTTTCCTCTGGCCATGTTATGAGGCTGAAAATGAGACTTTAAATAGAAGATGTGACATATGGGACTATTCAGGTTTCCTTACTGCACACCGCAACCATCTTGACTTTTTTTTTTTTCTTTTTTTTTGAGACAGGGTTTCTCTGTGTAGCCCTGGCTGTCCTAGAACTCACTTTGTAGACCAGGCTGGCCTTGAATTCAGAAATCCGCCTGCCTCTACCTCCCGAGTGCTGGGATAAAAGTGTGTGCCACCACGCCCGGCACCCATCTTGACTTTCAGCTCCTGGATCGCCCGCTGCCTGCTTCTTCCCTCAGGAAAGCAGCAGGACAGGAGCACAGCCCATTCTCCAGTCCTTGCTGACCTAGTGAATAGTGATGTCAGAGGAGGCTGAGCCAAGGGCTGCTTAATAGGGTGGATTACAGCAACCCACCAGAAAGGGCGGTGGGGCTGGACCGGAACAGCCCTTTCTTCTAGTTTCCTCCCAGTACCTCCAAGGAATTTGAAAGGCAGGAGGCTGAGAAGTTTTAGAGTGACTGAGTTCCTGCTTTCCTGAGGGTGTGTCAGCCCTCCTGGAGCTCTGCCTGAGGCTGCTGGGTCATTGGGTTGTCCTGGAGATGAATCCCCTTTCAGCCAGAGTCTTGGTTCTTAGTGTCATTTAGTGAAGATGCCTGGGCCGGGAAAGGGGCTGTGATCTGCTGGCCTTAGGATGGGCAATGCCGTTGAGAAACAGAAGCCCCTGAGACAAAGCCATCTGTGCCCCTGGAAACAAGGTAAGAAAGCTCTGCTCCCATTATATAAGCAGCTAGAGCTGGCCTTGTCTGGGGGGACCCTGGCCCAGCCAAGTCAGCTGAGCTGCTACCTTCCAGATAAGAGCTCAGTACTCCACCTTTCTAAAGACTGAAGCATACATTACCTCATTGTGATACCTGTTTGGCTCTCAGGAGCTTCTGCTTCTATGTTGACACCATTCTTTTGTTTGTTTGTTTTTATTTGGTTGTGGTGGGAGGGTTTGAGACAGGGTTTCTTTGTGTAGCCCTGATTGTCCTGGAATTTGAATTCATGGAGATCCACCTGCCTCTGCCTTTTAGGAGCCACCTGGCAACATTGTTCAATTCTTAAAACCTAATCCAAGTCAGAGTTTAGATATAAAGGAATTGGAGTATTTTGTTATATTTTTGGTGTAAAGAGTGTTATTAAAAGCTTTTTAAACATGTATCATCTCCCAAAGGGGTGTGTGTATATCCCGATTACCTACTTTCTTTCTTTCTTTTTTGTTTTTTTTTTTTGTTTTTGTTTTTGTTTTTTTCGAGACAGGGTTTCTCTCTGTAGCCCTGGCTGTCCTAGAACTCACTTTGTAGACCAGGCTGGTCTCGAACTCAGAAATCCGCCTGCCTCTGCCTCCCGAGTGCTGGGATCAAAGGCGTGCGCCACCACGCCCGACTGAATACCTACTTTCAACACCATGATGGGGGCAGAAACCTCTCTCAACACCTACCCTAACTCTCAGCTCAGAGGGGAGGAGTCTGGGGTCCCTTACCCTGCCTTAGCGACACAGGACAGCTCTGTCTCAGACACCTGTGTTAGTATTGCTGACCCATTAGCCTGAAAGCTGGCAGGTGTGCCAGACGTGGCACCTGCAGGACTTGGGGACAGGATCTCACTGTTCAACCTGTCTGTATTGGTCCTGAGTTTTCTGTCTCATCAGGTTTTCGGCCTCCCCAGTGCTGGGATTGCAGATGTGCATCACACCCATCCATCTGTCCAGGTCTTGTCTAACCCTGCAGTCGGACTTGAAGTGTGGTTGGCAATCCACTGTAACGTATGTCTAAGTGTGTGCTTGTGAATGGAGAAGCAACGGGAAAGAAATGGCTGGGATCTTAACAGCAACTGTTGGAGCTAGAGCATAGAAAGTTTTTCAGCTTAAAAGGGAAACCAGGTAGGATGTTAGTGTGTTAGTTAGTTCAGCCTTTCGGAATCTCCCTTATCTGTCTAGCATCTGCTGCTTCTGTGAAGAACTGCTCCTGAGTGCTGCTCCAGTGGACTCCAGCTTAACAAAATGGAATAGGAAATGGGGAGGGGCTCGTTCTGGAACTCATCTTTCTTTGGTGCTGGATATTGAATCCAGCTCTTGGGTCAAGCTAATCAACTCCCTGCTTCTGAGCTGCACCCTCAGTCCTTGTCCCTACTTCTCTTGGCACTGGGCAATGTGGGAAAACAGTCTTGGTTTTGCATAGTCAAACTGGAGTGTTTGAAGAGCTGTGCTGACTATAATTACCCTGACACGTTTCAGCAGAATGATGCAATTGAAAGTGAGGTGGTGGGGGGGGGGGGGATGGCTCAGTGGTTAAGAGCACTGACTGCTCTTCCAGAGGTCCTGAGTTCAATTCCTAGCAACCACATGGTGGCTTACAACCATCTTAATGAAATCCGATGCCCTCTTCTGGTATGAAGACAGTGTACTCACATGCATAAAGTAAATAAGTCTTAAAAAAGAAAAAATAGGGGAAATCTCAACACAGCAGGGTCAGGTGTTGGATCCGAGGTACACTTGTTATGCTTAACAGTGCTGACAACACATGGCCCATACTAGGCAAGCGCTTTACCACTGAGCTGCACCTCAGCCCTCCTCAGTGTGTTTTTGCATGTTTAAAATAAAAGCAAGCAACAGCTAGGTTTGCATAACTAGTTAAGTTTTCGTTGGAAATAATTACAGAAAGTTTTGAGAGTTGGTTGGTTGTGCTTATTCACTGAAATGGAAGCAGCTGTAGGGCCATAGCTGACAGAATGTTCAAGTGGGTGGGGATATAAGCAGAGCCACTGTGACCTGTGCTTTCCAACTCTTCTTTCCCCAGAGGCAGGGTTGGTTTATCAGGGTACACCTGGAACCAAGTTTGTCCTCTCAGTCTAAAGCCTTTCTGGACCTGACCTCAGGGCCATTTCCAGTCCCCTTTCAGTGAGGTGATGACATCCTTCCTGGTGAATGCATGGTGGCTTCAGGCCAGCCACACGATTGGGGTCTCTCTGACACACTAGGGAATGGGTGAATGGATGGAAATCCAGTGTCCACATTGGCTGCAGTTGGGATAGCCCAAGGAGTTTCTGACACTTAGTATCCTGTGATGGCTGATACTCTGAGCAGACCCTTTGCCTAGAGCCAAGGATGATGTCTGAGGGTCAAGCCTTGCTGCATTCTGAAGTCTGAAAAGAAATCCTATCTGCCCTTCTGATCAGTTTGTGGGCTGGGAAGTTGGAAAACTGAAGTGGTGTAATGGTATTTGAGTGCCCTGACTCTCTGCTGCCCTTCAGACTCTTCCTGTCTCATATTGGCTCTGGGAATTGTCATGTGGACAGATACAGCAGCAATTGCAAGTTGAGTTGTTATTGCAAGTCACCATGTGGGTGCTGGGAATTAAACCAGGTCCTCTGGAAAAACAGCCAGTACTCTTAACTACTGAATGATCTCTCCACCCCACCTTCTTCCTAAAATCCCAGCAGCCAGTGCCACCAGCCTGATGAATGGAGATGCTAGTGATGTACATGTTTGCACACAGTGTGGGTGGCAGCCTCTGAGGAAGGGCTGGCTGTGAAAAGCTTCAGCTCATAGGTTAGTTACGTGGGGCTGCTGTGCTGGGAAAGAACTGGGCAGCCAGAAGGTAGACTCTGGTGATTGGCTAGTGGGGAGACTGACTGTCATCACAGCAGGGCTGGACTGAGAGGTTTGGATTGCAGCCAGCAGAGGTGTTAGACCTGCACACACAGTGGAGAGGCAGCTGGTGAAGCTGGATATCCATGCCCCAAGTCATAAATGTCCATCCAGAACATAGCAAGGCTCAGAGCCTTACTCTGACCACTGATCGAGCTTTACGTTCGCAGGCCTGCTTCCTGGTCTAAGGGAAATGAGCAATGAGGGAGGCCCTTATAGTGTGCAATAGCTTTAATAAATGCATACTGCTTGTCAGAAATGCTTGTAATTATTGCTCACTGGAAAGAGCCCTGCGTTTACTGGGTCCATGGGCATAGAACTTAGGTTGACTCTCTTGCAGAGCCATCGTCTCACAGAGCTATGTGAATTTGAATAATTCTCTACCAGTGTCCTCTCAAAGGGAAGATATGATGACATTCTTAAAGGACCCTTTGGGTTAGTCCTATTGTCCCTGTGCCCTTCTCATCATTGTTTATGGTGCAGTCTCACAGTATGCTGTCATACTACCCAAGAGACTCAATTTTCCCTTAGCAGCTACTGTTTTCGTTTTTGTTTTTCCAGTTACACAGTGGTTAAGAGCATAACTTTGAACTAGAATGTCAGGGTTGAATTCTCATTGCGGGTCAAATACAGAGAGTGTGCCTTTTACTTTAGATGAAATAATCTTACATTATTTGTTATCCTGCACATCTCCTGGTGCTGGTGGGAACCCCGGACCATCACCCTTGATACTACATTATTAAGGAAAACAGTGGGAACCATGGTAAAATACAGAAAAAACACTACTGAGTTCCTACAGGACCTAAAACCTTATAAGAGGACAGAAGCCTTAGTTGCTGCTGTTGTTTTCCAGAGCCTTGCACATGCACACACCCACGGTTTTCCATAGGCACAAGCATGTGTGTGTAATTTCCCCCTCAGATGTCAGGCTTCTGTGTGACCCCATAGCTATGTAGTGGTGGTGGCATGCTATCATGTTAATGTTGCACACTGTTTTAAATTAGCCATCTGCTGTTGAGTACAGAAGCTGCCGTTTTGGCAGCTGCAGATGGGGCAGCATTGAGGAGCTCCAGGACCAGAGCTGGGTGATGCTGCTGGATGGTTTCCTTAGGATAAGCTCCCACCATCACATTCCCAAGCCAGGAACATAGGAATAGCTTTGAGGATCTCGCCGTGCTGTTTCTCAAAGGAGAGGCATCTGTTCGTGTTCTCCCACGTGAGACATAAATTCCCCAGTTGGTCAGCAGCTCATCAGCACCCATGTCCCATCTGTTTGGAGATTTCTCGAAAATGTCAGCTGTACTTGTAGTGCCACAGTGACGGGTCATCTGAGGAGAGACCATCCAGGGCTGGCAGCAGCAGTGAGATGAAGCTGCGGCTTACAGTGTTCTGCTTTGCTTTGGACTTTTCTTGGTTGCTTTGGTTTGTTTAAGGATGCACATTTATTGCCATTACCTTTTATTTTCTATCTTCCAAAGAGTATTGATGATTAAAATTTTTTCTCCTGTTGAAGATGTAGAATGAGTCAAAGAGTCCCTACATTGTTAATGCTGGGCCAACTGCTGGGTCTGGAGATGTGGAGGGGCAAACAACCCAAATGGTCCTTTTCCTAACTGCTTCTAAGTGATGAGACACCAGCTCTGCACCGCAGATAAACAGAGCAAGGTGTGGTTATATGTATAATAACCATACAGTAATCCATACAGAATGCTGAGGCAGGAGGGTCTTGAGAAGGCCAACCTGGGCAACATAATGAGACCTGGCCTATAAATAAATGCATCATAATAAATGGTCAAGGTGCTCTTAATTAGCCAACTCATGTAGTACCTCAGAATGTGACTAAATGTGATGGATGAGGAAGGGTCAGAGCGAGGGTGAAAGCCATGTGTGGTAATATCACAAGAAGGTTCAGGATGAGAGGAAACCTTTTAAAACAGAAGGTTACATAGGATACTTTAGAAATCACATGCCTTAGACCAGGAGGGTAAAATAATCTAAAATAATTATCTAATTTTAACAATGGAAGAACCAGGTGGGATGTGAAGTCTTATAGCTTGTATCTTTTGTTACTAATGTTATAACAGGGTTGGGACAATGTATGCAGTACTAATAGGAAACAGTACATTGTATATCATATGCTTCATATTTAACATGATATATGTGTAAATGTTCTATAACATATAAAACAGTTTACATGGAGAGTGTGAATGTCTATAAAATACAATGTATAGCATATGTCACATGTACCATATGTAACACAGCACTGTAGCATGTGTAGCAGTGACCAGTAACAGCTGGGATATGGTATTAGGCAATGCCAGTGGCTTCCTGTGTGCCAGGTGTGGTACCAAAGGATTGACATTCGAGATGGGTTCTTTTTGTACACAGTTGGCGTGTAACTCCAGCCTTCTATAAGTTGGATCTTTTATTCAGCAGGGATCAGTTATAGGGGATGGAAACTGTAAGTGTGAAGGGGTTTTTCTCATGAGAAGTGTGGGTGTTACTTTGGGTGTGGGTAAGAAAAGGGAAGGAAACTTGGCTCTGTCATCAGATAGCTCCAAATTTAGAACAATGTCTGTCCTGAGCCACTGGCTGTAGAGTGTGTTTCACCCTGGGAACGTGCGTAAAATACATTTCCGGATTTCAAGATTCCTTTTCCAGCTGTGTAGAGGCTGTTGCCCTAATCTGCTGTGATTGCAGTGGCCATCAGCCACCCAAGATCGACAGTTACTTTCCAGGGATTGCTTGTAAGACTTTTAGGAACCCTGAAGACCATAGACAAAAGCTGAGAGGTTTGTCCTATAGTTCATCTGTGTTAGGGATCTGAAAACATAAAGGACCAGGTAGGTAGGATTTTAGAATAAGAAACAAAATTCAGACCATTATGTAGGTGTTTACATAAACATTTAGAAATATGAAAACCCTTCCCTGTTTGCAGGCTGCTGTTGGAATTCTGGATGACAGACCGTTTACTAACCCCTAACCTCTAGAGTCTCTCGGGTTGGATGTTTTCTGTGGTCATTGCTCCTCTGGGAGTCAGCAGCATGCCCCACCCTCACTCACACAGGAAACAGAAGAATCTTGTCATTTCCAGGCCACAGGGGAAACCCACGCAGGGCCCACCTACAGTGCCTACCACTGTGATTAGAATGGGGCCACCTGAGCCCACGTGCCAAGCTTTCATTGTCAGGGAGGAGAGATAGAGGAGGGAAGGCTCTGGAATCTTATCCAGACTACAGGCTTTGGTGTTTTCTTTGCCATTGAACAGGCTGAGGCACTAAGTTTAATGGAACCATGCTCCCTGCAAATGTTCTAGCCAAAGTAAAGTGTTTTCAGTGGGAGAAAAGTCTGTTTCATCATTCCCGTTACAAACTGATGTTTAGCCGTCGAATGTGTGACACAGGCACTGTTCTAGGCTCAGGGCATGAATTGTGAAAACACAAATCACTGCTGCCCCCTGGAGTCTACAAGTTTGTACACAAACTAGTGCTAGGTTGTCTCTTGGGAGGTAGGTCCTGTACTGGCATTGAAGCGCGGAGGACGGCCAGTGCTTAGGGATTCCTAGTTTTTTGTTTTTTTTTTTAAAGATTTATTTATTTATTATATGTAAGTACACTGTAGCTGTCTTCAGTCACTCCAAAAGAGGGCACCAGATCTCGTTAGGATGGTTGTGAGCCACCATGTGGTTGCTGGGATTTGAACTCTGGACCTTCGGAAGAGCAGTCGGGTGCTCTTACCCACTGAGCCATCTCACCAGCCCCAATTCCTAGTTTTATATAGGAGGAAGACGATTGTTTTTTAAAAGTTTTCTCCTTCCAGCCCCTGCTCCCGTAATGATGACTCTGAGACTAATTATTTATTAATAAATGCCTAGGCCATAAGCTTTGGCTTCTTCCCTGACCAGCTTGTAAGTTATTTAACCCATTCAAACTAGTCTGAATCTTCCACATTGGCTGGCACTTCTCCTCAGCTTCATGCTACTGACCTCTGTGCTCCCCAGACGAGTCTTCTCTTCAGTCTGCCCTCATTCTGCTACCTGCTGGCTTACCACCATGTCCTCCGGCTCCTCGGGGTCCCCTCTGCTCTCCCTTGGATTTCTTATTCTCTTTCCCAGAATCCTCTCATCTTCCTGCCAGTGTCCCACCTATTTCCTGCCTCAGCTCATTGGTCATCTGCCTTTTTATTGACAGGGGATGCTTTTTAAGAGAGTCTCTGTACAGAAGGTAGATACCCAGCACTAACGGAGCCCAAGTGTTGTAGACATTCATGCTAGAATGCTCTAAAAGGAACAACCTGAGGACCTTGAAATGGGAGCCCAGGAGCATCCTGGGACAAGCTAGACTGGAGAGTGACAGCATGTGAGGCCATGGAGACAGCTGCAGAAATGTTGACAGGGAGAGCTTTGGGATAGGGAGAATTTGGGCGGCGGGCGACCTGGAAAAAGACCTGGAGAAAGGCGCAAGGATAGCTCAGAGTTTATATAGTCAGTGCATCTGCAGGGATGCTGCTACAAGAGGAACAGATGGGGGGGCCTGACAGAAGTTGAGCTGAGTTTGAGATGTTTGTGAGAAATCTAAGAGGTAGCCATTAGGCTGTTGAGTATAAAAATGGGGGTTCACGCCTAAAAGGACTAAGTGACTAGGAATGCTTGCTATGTAAATGTAAGGACCCGAGAGTTCAAATCCCAAGCACCCATATAAAAAAAAAGCCAGGTGGGGCTGTGCTCACACTGGTTACCCTAGCATTTTAGGGGTAAATGGCAGGGTGATTGCTGGGGCTTGCCAGCTGCCATAGTAGCTCCAGGTTCAGTGAGAGCCCTGTCTCATGGATAAAGCAGAGAGTAGTAGAACAAGACACATGGCCTCTGCAAGCATTCCCATATGTGTATATATGCTACATACACCACAGAGAGAGAGGGAGGGGTTGGGGAAGGAGAGGGGAAGGGAGAGATAGCAAACTAAAGAATGTGGGATTCAGGAAAGAGTTGGCTTTTTGAAAGTTGTCACTGTAAAGGTCTGCAAGCTCACCTGAGAATTAAGCTGGAAAAGGTGGGGCTGAGACGAGAGCTCCAGAGCCTCCAGCATTAAAAGGGCAGGAGAGACCAGGTAACGCGTAGAAAGGCTTCCATGGGAACTGAGAGGTAAAGTGGAAGGCATAAGGGGCAGATGGGGTGCCTTGGAAGCCTGCCATGGAAAGTGTGGCTGTGGAGGGAGGGCGCTGGGGTGCCAGGTGATGCCGACCTGTGTCCTAGTGCCTAAGGACTGAGACTTGACTATAAGTCCTGGGGCCTTGTCATGTGGCTCCAGAAGTCTGAAGATAGGAGAGTGAAGGGAGTCACAGCAAGGAGTGGCTACTAGACAAATACAGTTTTTCCAGGAGCTTTGCTACACAGAGCAAAGCTGGCAGTTGTTGAGGGGAGGGGAGTCCATGGAAAAGTCTTGTACAGAGTGAGGTGATGGTGAGTGAGCGCTACAGTAGAAAAGGAAAGGTAGATGGTAAGAGGATCTCTGCTGGCTCTAGGAGCTTCTAACTGTCACATCGACACCCTGACTGCCCCCTAAGGCAACTCCTGTGGCAGTGCCTTTCACATGCTGAGCTCCTACAACTCTACAGCTGCTAGTTTAGGCTGCACTGCAGGCTCCTGTCCCTCAGGTACCTGCAGACAGCTGCCAGGACTCCCCTCTGTGTCTCCAGCCTATCACCTAGGTGGCAGACTTGGGGGGGGGGGGCAGAGAGGGTTTCTAGCTCCCCAGAGAAGATTGTAAAATTGCCTTACTGACACATGTGGGTACAGGATAGGAATGCTTAGGGACACTTCTGTACACAGTACGCCACTGTCCCCTGGGAACTACTGCTGCATTTGAGCCTGACTGGAACTCTCAGGTCACAAATACTAACATGGTCTCCAAGCTCAAGATCACAGGCTAGAGGGATGGCAGTCAAGACGCCATATGTGGTCTCTAGCATCTGGGTTCTTTTTTCTCCTCTCTCTTGCTTTCCCTGGTGCCTGTCTTTCCCTTTCTGAGCACATGAATGTTTGGTAACTGTCTCATCACAGGCATTGATCTGGAGCAGGGATTAGCTTGCTTTGGCCTGCCTTTTAGACTGCATCTGATTGGGCAGCTGCACTTGTTGGAATCCCATCATGGTACTGTGTGGCTTTTATTATCTAGGGCTTTTATTCCCATTTCCACTCTCAGCTATCCCTTCACTTTTCCTGTCAGCTGACTCTCCTAGGTAGCCACACAGGCCTCCTCCAGCTTCCTTGCCTACAGGCCTCCTGACTTCCCCTATCCTGCCTTATCCTTGCATCCTTTCTCTCTACTTCTGGCACTGGGCCGCCTTGTGTGTAGTCTGGGATTAACCTTCTCTGCTCAGGCCTTCCTCATTCTAAAGCTTGTTTAATTGACCCCCCTCTGCTCAGCACACTGCACTTCAGGCTTCCCCAGGGCCGAATACAAAAGGTGGGGATGTGTGCAGTGGGGCGTAGGAACTTTGGCTGCATCCCTACAAGTATATCCTTGGGCAAGTCCTTTCCCCTCTGCTTCCTGAATGCAAGAAGAATGTGCTGATGGAGTTGGGTCATAGGCCACTGACTCAGAGTGTGAGGGCTACAGTGTGCACACCTCAGCCTAGGGCTGTTCTCTTGCAGTGGCTACTACACTATACCTGCATCCTGACCTCTTCGTCTCATCCCTTCGGTCCTCTGTGCCCAGCTGGGTGCCCTGTCATTTAGAGCAGCAACTCATCCCATTTGGAAAGCAGCTGGGGAGATGGCTCTGTAGTCTCTGAAGAGATGACATTTGATTGGATAGTAGAAATCTTGGTGCAAACATGTTGAATGCTCTCTTTGGGCAGAGGGAGAGATGATCAGTAAGTTTGGTCAGGATGCAGGACCCTTTACTCTAGCCTGTATGGGAGCTAAAAGCTTTGCCCTCCTTGGAGATAGGTTGAGCCTTCCCTGGAGGAGAGTCCGGGGCTTTAACCTGCCCTGCTCTGAGCCAGCCGATGCTGAACTGAGAGATGATCTTTCTTCCTTATGTCACCTTCAGTCACAGTAGGTAGTCTCCTGCTACTTACTAATGTCATGGAACCTTGGGGAGCCCACTCACTGGGTCAGCCCACTTTGTGCATGTGTCAGCTGAGGAGTGTGAGGCAAAGCATACGAACCACTGCTTCAGTGCTCATCCCGGGACAGCTGTGGTCCCAGTTATGTATAGCTTCTTTCTTTCTTTTTCTTTCTTTCTTTTTTTTAAAGCAGAAGCATACATTCTTTTTTTTTTTTTTTTAAGATTTATTTATTTATTGTATGTGAGTACTCTGTAGCTGTCTTCAGACACACCAGAAGAGGGCATCCGATCCCATTACAGATGGTTGTGAGCCACCATGTGGTTGCTGGGAATTGAACTCAGGACCTCTGGAAGAGCAGTCAGTGCTCTTAACCACTGAGCCATCTCTCCAGCCTAGGTTTCATATTTTAAACATTTTTATTATATACACTTCATTTTTTTATTTTGAGGCTGGAGATGTCTTGTCCCAGCACATGTGGACATGAAGGTCAGAGGCCAGATCACCAGTCTGTTCTCTTACATTGTTTGGTTCTCAGGAATCAGTTTCAGGTCTTACAGTTTCCAAGCTACAGTTTGTATTTTGCTGAGTTGCTTGCTTAGGATCCAGTTCCCTGTTGGAAAAAGGGGGTAGCATCATGGAGTCATAGTCCCCTTGGAAAGTGTCTAGAGCCACCTTAACATAGAGTTCACATCAGAATCATGAGCCATGGGGTCTCTGTCAAATACTTTTTTATTGTTTTTCTTCTATCCCTTGAAATGTAAATACTTAAGTAGCTGTGCTGATGTACCTGGCAGCAGAGGCAGTAGGGGTGTGAGTTGGAAGCTGCTCTAACTATGTAAAAACCTTTTTATTAGACCTGAATTCTGAAAGGAAGGAAGGAAGGAAGGAAGGAAAGAAGGAAGGAAGGAAGAGGAAAAGGAAAAGGAAGAAAGAAAGAACGAGCATTGGTCTTCATGAGCTGACTGGCATCATGCTGGCCCTGTCCCAGGTCCTCATGTCCAGCTTGCCCTTCCCTCGAGATGAGGCTTGGTCCCTATAACCAGTAGAACCTTGACAGTGTGTCTGACCTCTGTCTTCCTTCCCTTCTCACTACTGTGTTCTGGGGAGAGATTCACCATGCTGCAGGCATCTGAGGCTTCCCGTCCAACACATACAAGTGAACTCTGCGTCCAGTCAGTTATAGAGCATCCTTATCTCCTGAAAGCCTTCAGAAAGTCCATCCAGTGGTGGGAGCAGGGAGTTCTAGACAGAGGTGGCTGTCTGGGAGTGGAAAGAAGTTTTGCCATATTGTTTTAGTGTGAGATGTCTGTTCAAGTCTGTCAGAGTGGGTGTCATGGGGAGGATGGGCATCCCTGTACTTCATCTCCTCAGAAGATGCCGTCAAGGTCAGATCTGGGGTCCAAGGCCTAGTTTGGTGGAACTTGCTCCCTACCCTTTCTCAGCTGTGATACAGAAGGAATGGTAGTATCCTCTGTGAGTCATGGAGACTCTACCAGACTGAGTGCTGATCAGCTCCAGGTGACTTGCTTTCTCTAGTTTTGCCCGCAGTACCCTCCTCCATTGCTGGTCATCCCTAAGCTGCTAGCCAGTGACCTATGTAGTGGCCTGTGTGTTTTAGATGGTCCCAAACATGGGCAAATTGGAGAAGGCTTCATAATGAGGTGCACGCAGTGACAGGAAGCAAGACACCGAGTGGGTAGTTCATTAGTTAATTTAATTCCTTGTTTCATTTTCACTCAGCAAATATTTTAGCACCTACTAAGGGGTAGTCATACTATTTGGTAGAAATCAGAGCTCTTTGCCTGAACCACAGGACACAGAATCAACTGTGTTCCTATTGCATCAAATCTTCTGGGCATGGCACATGATTGGTGTCCTGACGCATAGAAAAATCGCTATGATTCACAATTTCAGTGGATGCTGTAGGGCAGCAGCCTGTGGGTCCTGCCTGACCCCTTTGAGGATCAAATACCCTTTCACAGAAGCTGCCTAAAACCATCGGAAAGCACAGATATTTACATTACAATTCGTAATGGTAGTAAAATTGCAGCTGTGAAGTAGCAACAAAAATCATTTTATGGTTTGAGGTCCCCATAACATGGTGAACTGTATTAAAGGGTAACAGCATTAGAAGGTTGAGAACCGGTGCTCTAGGGTCTGAGGGAGCCCAGGTTGAGAAGTGAAAATAGTTGGGTAGAGACATAATTACAGACCAGACAACACCATGAAAGCTCAGAGCTGAGCTCAGAGGGCTAAGTCAGGGTTAACTAGGTGATGGTCAGGGAGCCTCTGGGGAGGAAGGAAACCATGGGCATAGGCCCTGTGAGGTAGAGGTGCGGTGGCTAAGTGGTGGCTTGTCATCCTGTTGGCCTTGAGCTTAAGGGCAGTATCAAGCTGAGTAGTCTTGAAGTGTTTGAAGTGGCATGTGTGCCCAAGAGATTTATTGAGAGATCAGATTGGTGATTTGACAGAGGGCCCTGGCATAGGAGACAGCACTGGAGAGACTCAAAAACTCACAGGTTGAGTTCTGTTGCAAACAGTTTGTGATGGGTAGTGGGACAGAGTTCCTGGGTGTTTAGATGGTAAAATAGAAGCCAGGCAAAGGTAGGTAGAGCTGGTGCTTGAACAGGGCTTTGTGGGTGGGTGTAGGGTTGAATTGGCCCAAGATTTTTGGCCTTCTAGACAGTGGTCACCAGTCAGTGAGATGTGGAATCCTAGAAACCTGTTGCTGTCTGGTTTATCTATAAGCACTAAACAGTGGTTCTTTTTTTTTTTTTTTTTAAGATTTATTTATTTTTATTATATGTAAGTACACTGTAGCTGTCTTCAGACGCTCCAGAAGAGGGAGTCAGATCTCATTACGGATGGTTGTGAGCCACCATGTGGTTGCTGGGATTTGAACTTTGGACCTATGGAAGAGCAGTCGGGTGCTCTTACCCACTGAGCCATCTCACCAGCCCTAAACAGTGGTTCTTGAAGGACTTTGTCGGTTTTTATTACTATAGCCATTCAACTGTTGTTTGTAGGTATTCATATGTGTGAAGTAACAGTTCTTTCTCAGAGTTCTTACTTTGTGGGGCTTGGGTTTTTAGTAGGAGTAGCTTGACCAAATAGTGTCCACCTAGAAAGCTGTCCCTCTTGCTGGCACTGTGTCTCTGCACATTCTCTCTAGGCAGCTGTGCCCCACAGGAGAACTACATAGACCAACTAAGGAGGAGGGCTTCCTCATGGCTCATTTTTCTTTCTTTTCATGGGCAATTGGGCTCCTAATGAGAATGTTCTCATTAGGAGGTCCCAGGAAGCCTCCATCCATGAGTGACTTGTGTGATTTACCAAACTGCTCTGCCAGGTGTCCTCATTTGGTTTAACTAACACTTGCTCCAAGCAGCCCATAGGGTGCTGTCATCAAGCTCTTGGGACAAATATATTATGTACTATCGAGGCTAAGAAGTTAATTTTCTACTTATGTGAAAATTAGTTGCCAGATGTGGTGGTGGAGCATCCTGGGGTGTGTGTGTGTGTGTGTGTGTGTGTGTGTCTATCTGTCTGTCTGTGTCTGTGTGTGTCTGTGTGACTGTGTGTGTGTCTGTCTCTGTCTCTGTGTCTCTATGTCTGTGTGTCTGACCTGGCAGTGTTTGTAAGTGATGCGTGAACTAGTCAGCTATGAAAGAACCTACGCTGGGTCTATGCTAAGTAATGGTCCCTGGGGTAGCTGTGGCAGTGCCTACTTGCTTCTTCCAGTTAAGAGAAACTGAGGTGCCTTGCTTTTTTGAGACATGGTTGGTTTTGAACAGCTGTGTGCAGAGGAAGGGTAAAAGACATTCATGCATGGTACCCTGTTGGCCTCTCAGAGCAATGAATGACAGGTCATCAGACCTCTCATCCAGGTCTGCCTTCTCAAATTTCCCAGTGCTGCTGAGAAGTCAGAGGCCAGCAGTGATTTAAATTAATATATTTAATTAATAAAATGTGTAAGATTGGTTGTTTTATAGTAATTTTGAGTCTCAGCAGCTGAATTGTTGAGCTTATTGTAGACCCTCATTGTTACAGGGCTCCCTTTATAAAGCACCTAAATAATTACAGTGTGACTATGGTGTGGCATTGGAGTAAGGCTGCTTGTAAGTGACCTGGCATCCAGCAGTCTGATGAGAACTGCCGAGTCTCCAGCTCTCAGCTGAGCACTGGAGCAGCACTCACAGCCCTGCCATATAGGGGATGAGAGGCAGGAACTTAACTACCGCATGGAGTTTAAACGTGAGTTTAGCAGAGAGTTCCTGCCTCATTACCTGGTGTGCTAGCTAGTCTTAAGTCAACTTGACATAAGCTAGAGTCACTGGAAACTGAGAGAGACCCTCAACTGAGAAAATGCCTCTATTAAGATTGGGCTGTTAGGCAAGCCTGTGTGCATTTTCTTAATTAGTGATTCATGGGGAGGGTCCAGCCAGTTGTGAGTGATGCCATCCCTAGACTAGTGATCCTGGCTTCTGTAAGAAACAGGCTGAGCAAGCCACATGGAACAAGCTAGTAAGCAGCACCCCTCCATGGCCTCTGCATCAGCTCCTGCCACCAGGTTCTTGCTCTGCATGAGTTCCAGTCTTGACTTCCTCCAGTGATGAACAGTGATGTGGAAATATAAACTAAATAAACCCTTTACTGCAGTTTGCTTTTGGTCATGGTGTTTCATCACAGCAGTGATGACCCTAACTAAGACACTTGGTCCTGGAGACCCAGAAGGTCTAGAGAAGAAATGAATGATTTCAGCTAGTCATAGTAAGATGGGCTAGATATCAAGTTGACAATGGTTGCAAGGTGGATTTAGCAGCTCTTAATACAGCCAGGCATGTAGTAAAGGGTATTCTACCTAGGTGGGAGTGCGGCCAAATAAAGGTGCCGAATAACTGATGTGTGGTCAGAGTCACCCTCCAGACCCAGTTCAACAGTAAAGCTGGTCTGTTTCTTCAAATCAGGGATTGCAAACGGCAGGCCAAAACCTAATTGGCTGTCTGTTTTTGTGAATAAAACTTTATTGAAACCCAGCCTCATGTATGTAGTCGAGCTCACAAAGCCAGGAGTAACTGTTGTCCTCTACTTTTAGGGAAACATGTAGAACAAGTGAAAGTATTGTCTTATATTTGGGTACCAGGAGATAGGAAAATGGTCTGTAACTGGGTGAGAGGTGTTTGCAGCATAGGAGGTATAAGGACAAGGGATGAATCTACCTCTCCTTTCTGACTCTCAGCTGGAGTCTCTAAGCATTGTCCCTCTTCCCCAGCCTTTTCTCTCTCTTTGGTCCAAGTCCACACCACTGACATTGACTTTTAGTGAGGACCACAATGTGTTCTCTGTACTTCTTCAGTGAGGGGCTGCAGAACAGAGCAGAGTCCAGGTACAAGGCAGACAAATGGTAGTTTCGAATACTGAGATCACTGTATGGCCCAATAGTTTCAGGAGACAGTGGGGAAGAAAAAGAGTTGTCATTTTGACCATCAACCATATCAAACCCAAAGTAACAACTCCCTTTGGCTCCCATGGCATGACCCACATGCTCTGCCTGAAAGTGAAGTCTAGGGCACAGGGAACACAGTGTCCATAAAACGAAACTGTTCGTCTGCACTAGGGCAGGCTTTATTTGCATTAATTATAGATTTGATTTGATGTTGATAAAGGGGCTAAAAGAATGTAGCCCTGTGGCGCACACTCGCCAGTTATTAGAGATGACTGCCTCACACAGACTTGCTCCTGGCTTTGAAGAAGGGGAAACTAGGGCAGCCTCTAGTCTATACCCCATAAAACTGATGCCCTTAATCCCATAGATGAATCGGGGAGACTGTCTTCCCTATACATTTCAAGGCTTCTTAACTGGGCTAAAATTCAGATTGACATATACAGGTTAACAGGACAGACCTGTGTTTAATTGTGTTGTCACCAGCGCCCCTAGAATAGGAGGCTCCCAGAGGGGATTCGTGCTTATAAAGCACCTGAGCTGGATGGGAAGACAGCAGGCCTCACCTGCTTAAAGGAGAAGGGGAAGGAGGAGGAAGAAAGGATTGTGGGACGAAGTGATGGGGGGGAGGTCAGTGAGCGGGATGTAAAGGGAATAAATAAAATATATTTTTTTAAATCACAAAAGAATGCACCTATTAAATAACATCACAACCATGTCAACAGGAAACAACAATTTCATCAAAGCCACATAAGTTAAGTTGTTCATATGACTTAATAAAAAGATATTGGTCCATACAGTTACCATACTGGCCACAGAAGAAAGGAAATATATCATTTCTATATATGTAAAACACAAAATGTGAAGATACTATAGCTCAAAGTATTTTTTATCAAGAAAATTGATTTCCTTAGAAATAAGTAATTCACTCTAAATAAATAAATAAATAAGAGTGCTTGAGCTCAGAAAGGACCTGGAGCTTGAATCAGCTCCTCTATGAAGGATGGTGGGTGTCAGCGGACACAAGGATCCAAAGGGGGGAGCCATGTTGTGAGAGAAAGTTGTCTTATTAGTCAGATTAAAGTCTGTCACATCTTGAAAGTTTCCCAGCAGCCTCATTCCAGTGAGCCCAGGGTAGCTTCTCTTCCAGGATGTAGATATGTCTCACCAGAACAACTTTCTACAAACCTTCATGGTGTTGAGTGACAGCAAGCCATAGAATGCTGGTGGTGGTGGGACCCTTGAGCCTTTCCTCAGTGACGTCTCCCGATGAGCAACAAGCCCCTAGCCCCTGACACAGCCTGTGAAGCTCCTGTGAGGCTCCTGCTAGCCTGTGCTCCCAGGCCTGTGAGGCTCCTGCTGGCCCGTGCTCCCAGGCCTGTGAGGCTCCTGCTGGCCCGTGCTCCCAGGCCTGGCCCTCTGGAACCCAGCAGAGCTAATGTGTGTGCCTTTGAGCTGTGGGAGCTCTAGGACACTGCTCTGCAGCAGTGGGAACCAAGTGAGTAAGAGGTGATGACACCAACTGTTATAGAACATTCTCAACATGAAAGTCTAAGACAGGAATCAGCACTAGGTCCTCCCTTAAAAGTGGAGCTTAATAGTGACCTGTGTCACTTCCACCAAAGACAAATGGGGTAAGACAGTTCTCATTAAATTGATTTTTGGTTTGGTTTGGTTTGGTTTTGAGACAGGCCTACATCTGTAGCCCAAATCCTCTGGAACTCACTGTGTAGTCCAGGCTAGTTTCAAACTCTGTTATTCCTTCTGCAGCCTTTCAAATGCTGGGACTACAAGTGTGAACCCCCACCCCCTCCAGGCTGTCCAGTAAGTTCACTCTGACTTATTTCTGGGTTAATTACAGCTCCTTGAAAAAGCATAGATTTCTTAAGAAATGTCTGATGTATGACATTGTCAGACTCCATAAAGTGTAAGGTTTAAGTGGTCATTTGAAGACCTTTATTAGCTCATAGAAACCCAAATTAAAGACCAAGTTCATAGCTTCTTTACATCTTCCTTGCAATTCCTTCTACAGTGTTGTACTAGGAAGTCACCTCTTCTGAGTTCAGAGCTTTAGTGGACAGAATTAACCCATCTTGTTCACTTTTTTATCTTGGCCAACAGGAAACTCAGAGCCAAACACCCACAGCTGGTGCAGTACATCTTTCTTTATGTTTCTGCTATTGCATGCTTTTAAACTGTTGTAAGGGTCTTGTGTTACCTAAACAAACACCACCATTAGGGGAAGAACTGTTCTTAACTGCATGTTAGCTCTGCAGTTGAGTTTTACCCAGCTTCTGAGCAGAAGCAGCCATGTGTGTGCGGTACACTAATTATTAGGTGAGTTGCTTAATGAGAGCTTGCTGGCTGGCTAGTGAACTCTGACTTCTGCGTCTCCCCAGGGACGAAACCCTATTGCTGTTTTCATCTAGGAGAGTTTACTTCTGACCCAGAGGGAAAGTGGGATTGGTGCAGTCCAAGACTCCCCAAGAAGCTGTATATCAGTTGAGTCAGCTTCCCCCTCCCTGGGGGAGTCAGTGCCTTCTGCCTCTGCTCAGGCGCAGAGAAGAGAGGAAGTGACCTTCTGATTGTGGCTTTGGTAGCTGGCTCCATCTCTCCTCTCGGGGTAGAGCGTTTGAGGGTTTGCTTTTGCTTTTGCATTTCCTGTGTATAACTCCGAAAGCAAAGTAGGTTGCTGAAAATGTCACCTGGTGTTTGTTATTTTGCACCTAGAATAACATTTGAGACCCGTGAAACAGTGAGTCATTAGGGTAGTTTGAGACAGAGCAAGTGTCATCTGTGCTACTGCTGTCCATATTTTTCTAGGATGTTAGCAGCCCGTTTTCCATGCTTCTTCAGACATGCATACTGCTGGGGTTGCTTCGCGGCAGAGCCCTTGTCTGACACATGCTCCGTTCTTGTCTGTGTTTCACCCCCAGCATACGAAGCAAGCAATCAAACAAACCCCGGTCACATCTACACAATCTACTCCTTTTTGTAGCAGTGCAGAGACACAGTCACTGTGTGGGTTCACCTTCACTCCAGCATGTACACAGACCTTGCTTAAGCTATAGTGTGTTTAGGAAGACCATGGGTCAGGGAAAGTGGCTGGAAAGGCAATTGGGCTACATACCAGGAACCAACCAGTGAGCAGGCCATGTGCCCATCTATCAGTGGGAGCTTGAACATGGCCACCTAGCTTCCAGTAGACACTTTGTGTCTGTTGGGTGATAATGAAGTCAGTAACAACACAGATTAGAAAAGGGGCAGGAGAGGAAGGCTTTGTAAAACAGTAGGAAGAGAGTTCATAGGCAGTGCCTTCTAACTTAGTGGCTCTGACTCTACTGAGAGACTGTTAAGAGATTGCAGGAGGGGCTGGAGGGATGTCTCAGCCTAAGAGCACTGACTGCTCTTACAGAGGCCCCAGGTTCAATTCCCAGCACCCACTTGGTGGCTCACACCCATCTGTAACTCCAGTTCCATGCACACAGACATATAGGCAGGCAAAGCACCAATGTATATAAAGTAAAAAATAATAGATTATTAGAGAGAGAGAGATGGAGATTGCAGGAGCCATCCTGTTTATGATCAGTGTATGACTTGTAAGAAGTCCCTTGGGGATGCAGCCACACTTAGAGAACCCCTGGTGTAGGCTGATGTTCTTGCTTCCCACATGAGAAGAGGCAAGGGTAAACTGTGTCTGCCTACTGACAAAATGAGCGAGGGACTGAAGCGGCACGCAGAGAAGGAGAAATCATCCCAGCGTCCATGACTAGCAGGCTCCTGTGCTGCTGAGTGCCCGGTTGTTATCCTGGGGTTCACTTCCAACTGTCTGGCAACCTTGGGGACACACAAGCCCAAGAGTGCCATTTTAAACATCAGTTGCTTGCACACGGCCCTTAACTCCTTTATGGGGAGTGGGTTCTGTCTAAGCCTAAGAGCCAGGTCACATGAGTGAGTGGCAGATCTCTTCCTCAGAGGACAGATGTGCTTCTAGCACACTCTGATCTAGTGTTTAGACTCTGAATTAGCTCTCTGATGACAACGAAGAAAGCCCATCCTACAGCCCACGTTAAACGACTCCCAGCTGCTCTCTGCCCCTCCCCTTGACAGCATGCTTGTCCCCAACACATGCTTCACTAGCTCTCCACCCCAGCATAGTGCAGCTCTGAGCCACTGCAGTCTTCTGTGTGGAAGCTGGTGGACAGTACCTCTCTCAGTTCTCCTTCCCTCCCTTTGCTCCTCGTTTCCCTCCCAGGAAAGCCTTCACAGGAGCCTGCTGTCTAGAGCAGGTCTAAGTGTCCCTTTCTGGAAGGCCCTGGGGAGGAAGACCCACAGTGGTGGTCTCTCCCACACTGCAGCCTTTCATCTCAGTGGCCTCTGGTGCTCTGAGGAACTGACCCAAGGCTAATTTATGGCATGGATCTGAGCTCATTTCAAGTTGATCTTTGGGTGAGAGGTGTTTAGAGACCAAAGCCAGACAGAGCTCTGTTGCAGTGTTTCCAGCCCACCTTCCATGACTGCTTTAAAGGTAAAGAGACAGGCAGCCTTTACCCAAAACACTGCTCTTAACCCCTTGCTAAACAGGATATAAAAACATTACTGTAAAGAAACTAGATATTTCAGTCCCTGCTCTGTGGTAGTGCTTTAGTTTGTAAAGGATGTTGGAACTAAACATTATTCATCAGGCAGCCTCAAAAAATCATGCATAGCTTACTGACTGATAATTCTCTTGTGGGCCATAAACCCATTTACAGATTCAGACCAAGAATTTTGGGTGACTTCTCAAACATGCACAGTAGCACTTTGATTAAAGTATCCTTGGATCCAGGATCACAGTGCCTTACAGTAGTGAATCACAGCAGACTCAGGCTTCCTGGAAAAAGAGGAAGTGCTATGTTTCCTTCCATGGTCACTTCATGACTCCTGGAAATTTCCATTAAACGCAGTGGATTCACCCTGTTGTCCCTGCCTTCCTCCCCTGAGGAAGGTCTGCTAGGGTCTCACATGCTAGGACAGGGCTTTGCATCGTAGGAGCCCTGCTTCCTTAAGATCTGGAGGGACTGTGCCTTGGGCTGTTGAGCCCTTAGCAGAGCCTTTCCTTCCCAGTTGATTTTGTTTCCCTGTTAAGAAATCCCAAGGTTTTCCATGCCATGTGTAAAATCAGGTTCCTCCTAGATTGTGTTAGTGGGGCTTGAGATTACTTTCTTTTCCACCAAGGATTCAACTAGCCCACAGGTCAGGCCAGCCGAGGGTACAGGGCAGAGTCTCCAGCCAATGGCCTGCTCCTAGGCTTTTCTCCTGGCCAATTTTGGACAGGTTAACATCCCCCTCCCCTCAGTTCTGTGTTGACTATCTCTGGGACTTCCAAGAGGAAACAGTTTGCCTATGCAGATGCTTAGGTTTGGGGTACACTCTTGCATACCAGGAACCCTGCCATTCTGACCCACCTCATCTGTCTGGAGAATTACTGCCCTAGAATAGGATCCAAGGACAATATGCATGCTTTCCCAGCCCAAAGCAGTACTAAGCAAAAACGGAGGCTAAACAAACAAGTCTTTAGGCAAGAGGGAGTTCCATGACCTCTTTGCTCCAAAACATGTTGGTCATCACCCACTGTCGCAGAAGCAGACCTGCAGGAAATGCTGTGAGCTGTTTTGATGCTCTGACTTGTGATAGGAGAGTCCTTGGTTGGCCTTCCTTCCTTGCTGGGGTGACTGTTGGTAGGTAGAATTCGATGGCTGGGACTGTAGGATGGACACATACACAGTGCTAATGTTCTCTGGATGCAGCTTTGTTCCCTGAGGTGAGAACTTCTTCGCTGTCAGACACTAGCTGTCTCTTTGCACATGGATCCTGCTCAGAGCCCTTCCTCCTCTCCCTGCAACCTTGCCTCTTTCCCTTAGATCTGAGTCTTCAAAAAAAGTGCTTATGGAACTCCAGGGTCACTAGTGAGAGCTGGTGACACTGCCTATCCCAAGAAGCCTAGCCCCTTCCCAGCTTGGTTGAGAGAACATGGAGGTAATTTATCAGAGTTGGTGAATAATGAGAATCAGGCCTTCCCAGGTGTCTCACAGTCATTGCGCACTTGGCTATGGCCTGAACAGTAATCATTGCTCACTATAGTCCAAAGCCTCTGTCTCCGGTCTTCCCTCAGGAATGGTTCGCCCTTCCCTGACACCTGCATGCTCATTATGGCTCTCAGGTTCTGGGACCTGAGCAGGAAGCACAGCTTGTGTCCTGACAGTTAAAGTCCCAGCTCTTCCAACAGCAGGAGGCGCTGTCTCAAGTAGGTCTCTACTGAAAAGTTTCATCACTCAGCAGCACTCCTGTAGCCTTCTCCTCTGCTTCATAGCTCGGCCTATGCAGTTGACTCTGGGGCTTGCTTGTGACCTGTGACCTGTAAGGAACATTGGCTGTGGGAATAGGTAGACCACACATGCAGGTGGGCAGGTGTGTGTGTCTCTCAGGGTGCATCTTCTCACCCAATCAGATCCTGCCCTCCCAGATCCACTGTGTGCTGGACTCACGAGTTCCTTCCGTGAACCGTTTCTGGATCTCTCTAAAGTAAGCCCTTTACCCTGTCAGCATTTAGCTCATTCTGAACAGGGGGCATTTCCCAAGCTGGCAGAGCGTGTGGACAGGTTTCCATTCCCGCTCGCTCCATCCGGTGCCTTCTGTAGCCTGAAATGACCAGTGTGGAATTGGTTGGAGTCTCTCAGCCAAGATAGACTCAGTGGAATGGGCCAACCCAGAATCTGTAACACTGTTTATGAACAAGAGGGATCAGAGACAAACTCTCAAGTGGACGAGACAGGTTTCTGCTGTCTTTCCCCTGGCCTTGTGACTGTCAAGATGTGAACCTTAAGACTAGTGAGGCCATCTGCTTCAGGAGACAGCCTGCTTCAAGACAGGCCTAAAGTGTGCCATCACCAAAGGTGATAAGTCCTCTCCAAAAGACACAGTGCACCCTGTCCTGAGACCCTTCAGTGAAGTCTTCACAGGCTTTTCAGTAGCTGTTGTTTTCAGACAGGGTCGGCCTTGACCCTCCTTCAGCCATTCTCTGCCTCAGCCTCTTCCCCTCCCGCTCCCCAGTCACTCCCAGCAGGTGTGGGAATGTGGATAGCCCGTAGCCTTTACTGAAGCCTTCTCCCAGGTGAGAGGTGGGTTGGGAAGAGCTGAAGAAGTGGGGAGGTAGCAGGAGAAGAGATGGCCAGGCCCAAGGCTTTATCAGTGCTCACAGACCACACTTATAATTGGGAACCTGGCCAACGTCAGAAAACCCCTCCCCTCTCTCCAGCCAGATGCTGGCAATTCTAGGCATCTCTGAACTGTGTGTTCTCCCCACTGAGGTTTAAAAATAAAGTCCATCCCCTATCCATTACCCTCTCCTGGTCTAAGAGCAGGGTGTGGCCTCAGCTCCTCCTCCCAAGCACTCTGCCTTTGATGTGCGCCGCGGTGAGCACTGATTGGCCGCCTTTCTAGGAGCTGATTTACTTTCACTAGCGCTGCTGGCCAGAAAGTCTCTCCTCTCAACTAGTGGAGACTTGGTTCCCTGCTCAGGGCTATGGGCACATGTCGCAGACAGCTTCCATGCTGGGCATATGGTTCAGAGAGGACAATGAGGAGCCTGACAACAGAGTTGTGTGTGTGTGTGTGTGTGTGTGTGTGTGCTCTGCACTTGTTGGAAGGAAACTTTTGAGTTGACCCAGAGGAAATAAGATTCCTCCAGGAACAAAAGCAGACCCCAGTCCCTCCCACCACTGGACTTGGATCTACTTTGAGCCATCTGCAGGGTGCGTACCACTTTTCTGCTGCCAAACCAGACACTGCTGGTTGGCAAATGCACCAAGACTACCCTGTCTATCCTTGGTTAATCAAGGTTTCTGCTTGCAGTGAGAACACAACCACCCTAAATGGAGGCTTCGGGGCTGAGTGAGGTCAGGCTGCAGCAAGCCTCTGATGGGAAACGGTCCAGGCCATTGCACCACCTGGACTCCACGGGCCTGTGCATAACTCCACACCTTATACAGTGCTGTGTGTTTAGTGGTGTTGGGGGTGGTGAAAGGTCACACTTGACTGAGAATGAAGTGACCTTAAATCAATGAAGTCTGGTTTTGCCTAAATCAGTGTGACTTGTATCTATAATTCAAAAGCATGAGCCCCTGGGCCAGTTGTGCTGGCTAGCACGCTGAACACGTGGCACTGATGAAGATGCCTCATGAAAGGAGAGGTAGCTGTGATGCTCTCGGTGATAACTGCGGAAGGAATTGTGCTGGCTTTGGCCAGGAGGCCGAGTCTGGAGCTTTATCTTGGCTCCAGGTGTGAGTGAGTGAGTGTGAGTGAGTGAGTGAGTGAGTAAGTGAGTGTGAGTGACTGACTGACTAAGTGAGTGAGTGTATAAGTGAATGAGTGAGCAAGCGATGTAGCAAATGAGTGTGTGAATTGTGAGTGTGTAAGTGAGTGAATGTGTGAGTCTCTAAGTGAGTGTGTAAGTGTGAGTGCGTGAGTATGTTAGTGAGTGTGTGTATGAGTGACTATGTAAGTGAGTGTGTGTGAGTGAGTGAGTGTGTAAATGAGTGTATAAGTGAGTGAGCGAGCGAGTGAGCATCTGGCCATGCTACTGAGTGCCTGCTCTGTGGCCTGATATAGTCTGTTTCTAGAGGGAGAAGAGGGGGTGTCAGGATCCATGAGAGAACAGATGTCACATCTCTCACCTGAGTTCTCTCAGCGTCCGTAGCAGTCTGCCCGCAGTCTGCCCAGCCAGTGCTGCTTGCTTTCAGGCCCTGCCACACCTAGCATAAACATGGATGGAGAGGGCTTCCTAGCCCGGAGTCCAGCTAAAGGGTCCGCTTGCATTCCACAGCTGTTGCTGCTAGTGGGTGTGACCTAGAAGCAGTTACAGCCAGCCTAGTCCTAGGAACTTCCTTGGTATGGAAGGGGAGGTCTCAGAGTTGTCCTGTCTAATTCAGCCATCCTAAAAATGGCTGAACATATCCTAAAAGTGTGCATAGAACATGCTGGAAGTGTAACTTCCACACCATAGTAGAATGTACAAAAAAACAAGGAAGTAACTCAGGAGCAGTTGTATGAAATTGTCTGCTGGGTGCTGATATTTTAGGTTAAATGGGGTGAAAGTAGTATTAAATGTAACTCCCACTGGGCCTCTGCCCAGTAAGGGCCTAAAACACCCACCATTCCCTAGAGACCTAGAGGAGATATGAGGGATAGCCTTTGTCCTCTGTTGCGTAGATAGCTTGAACACATAGCTGCTGCTAGGCACCTCTATGGTAGTACCTCAGTGAATGCAGAAATAGTTCGGGCTACAGAATTCATTCACAGATTCTCTGTGCTTATTGATGAGCATGCGTTTATTTATCTGTTCTTGCATCTACTACTGAGCTAAGTGCCAGAATCCAAGGTGAATAAGACTTTGACCTTTTGGAGTCTCAAGGGTCAAGTAAGTAGAAGCTCCTTTCCCTGACCCCGAACATGGGAAGGAAGGCAGTAAGAGATGGAGAGCAGAATGTGGCCTTAGCCGCCTTGAAGATCAGCGCAGTGTGGGGAGGCAGGCGAGCTTCCTGATGTGGACCTCAGGTCAGAAGCTTTGTCCCTGCTAGTGTGGAAAACCACACTGAAGACAGACGTGTAAGGAACATGTAGACTGAGAACTGTGTCCCCAGAAGTGTGAGCCCTCCCGTGTTGCTGCCAGATAGCAACCTTGCCTTAAGCATAACCACTCTCTTGATTCCCCAATAATAGCTGCTCCTTGCCTGATGATGTAGTTGTGTGGATGCTCATTTGGTTTGTGGTTTTCTTTGTATGTAGCCTCTTTGTGTGAGTCATCTGTGCTGGGTAGGTAGGAATAGGTGGTTCCTTCACATGTGCGGTGGGATTCCGTTTTCTGGGTGTGCTTGTATTTACCCCTCTGCTGCCTCAGGCACCCTGAAAGACTACTCTTCACACTCTGGATGTTTTGTGGTGAACTGAGGCATAGCTCCCATATACCCAGCTCCCTCCCTCCTTCCCTTCCTTTTCATTTGTCTTGTTTTGATTTGCAACAAGATCTTGTACTATAACCCAAGTTGGTCTCAAACTTGTAGTCCTTTTGCCTCAGTCTTCCTTGTTGGGGAATTACAGACATGTGCCATCATACCTAGGCACCATCCACATAGGCATGGATGTAGTGATGTGTCTTTATGGCTGTTGTTTCCTGATTACAAATGCAGTTGAGCACTGTACCATCTGCCCATTGGTCATTCAGATACCACATCTTAGGAGATCTCTACCTCATCTAAATCTCAGTGTAAGTTTAACCCTTGTTGTTATGTAATTGAGATGGAAATAGAGGAGCTTAGGTGACTGGGTGGGAGGGTGAACTGCAGGTCCAGCCTCTTCCCTTCATGTCTCATGGCCACTCAGAGCCTTGCTGGGGCAGCTTTTGGCTGCAGCCTGCCTGGCATGAAGGCAGTTTTCCAGATTCCCCATTCTTCTCTATAAACTAGCAATTCTATTTCTCAGAGCTTCATTATGCAAGCACACAGAGATGTAGGAATGAGCTGTGTGTTCATATGGGAGTCCAGCCAGGATACTCACTGCCTTCCAGCAGAATATTATTCAACTGTCAAACAATTGTGCTCATAGGAAACTGTCCATAATGCATTGCTATGTTTAAGAAAACAAAACAAAACAAAACAAAGCAAGGATTGGCTGGGTGTAGGGTTGCATGCTTTTAATCCCAGCACATGGGAGCAAAAGCAAGGGATCTCTGGGAGTTTGAAGCCAGCCTGGTCCTCCATAGATTGAGTTCTATGACAGCCAGGGCTACACAGAAAAGCCCTGTCTCAAAAAGAAGAAGAAGAAAAGAAACAGGGAAAAGACTAAAGACATACACACTAAGCTGGAGAGTTGGTTAAGGACATTTGCTGAGCTTCCAGAGCAGTCAGTCAGTTGACTTACACCACCTCTAATATCTAGGGCATCTGACGCCCTCTTCTGGTTTCTAAAGGCACCTGCGCACACACACAGCACCCCCACCTCACCCCACACACAAATAAAAGCAAGTCATTCAAGAGGAGCACTTGGAGAACTGGCTTGTCAGTTCAGAGCACTTGCTGCTCTTTCACAGCGTGGAGTTGGTTCCCTCCCAGCACCCACATTGCACAGCTCAGTCAACTGTACCACCAGCTGCAGGTAGGTCATCCAGTGCTGCCTTCTGTGTACAGCAACACACACATGGCATACAGGCTCACATAAGTTAAAAACAGGACAGCCAGGACTGCACAGAGAAAGCCTGCCTCAAAAAACAAAACAAACAGACAAAACCCACACGAGTGCAGTAATTCCTACTTGGCGATAAGAAGCCAGGAGGGGTTCCGACTGTTTCATCTTCCTTTCAGTGCTTGGATTTGAATAATGAGTGTTTCCATGCTCTGCATCCCCGGGTGTGGTTATGGGATGTTTGCCAACACCGCCTTCCCTCTGTCCTCACACAGATGTCTCTGTGCTGAGTAAGACAGGGGTCTTTTAATGTGGAAAGTGAAAGTATTGCTTTCAGTTCTCTCAGCTGGGGCTGTTCCTAGCCTTTGATTATTGAGTGTTGGCAGAGATCTAGCGATGTTACCAGATGACAATGATGGCTGCAGATTAGTAAATACTTGCTCTAGGTCAGGTGGTTCTGTAGTTAGTCCTTTTCTTTAGGCTCAAAGAGGTAGGAGAAAGAAGTGAAAGAGGCTCAGAGAGGTATCCACACTAGTGGTCAAGCTTGGGTTAAACCACACCCAACTCCACACAGTGTGTCCTGAAGTGTCCATGATGCCCTCTGCCCATTCAGCTTCATCCCCTACAGTACAGTGCAAGATCCTTGCACACTTGAAAATGAAGTCCTTCAAGAAAGTTCTTCCCAGTATCCTCTGGACACTTCTCCCCCTAGTTGTCCTTAGTCCCCTGGCAGGGGTAATGGTGTTGGATGAAGTAAATCATCTCTAAGTCCTGCTGGGGATGCTGAGCCTGATGGAAGACAGGTAGCAAGAACCAAAGGTCAGCTCTCTAGGTTGACTGCAGGCACTGTGGAGCTGCTACATGAGTCCTATCCACAGTGACCTTGACTTTGTGATCCCTGGTGTGCATGCTGCTTAGAGGCTTCCATCTCCGTACAGAATTAAGCCCTGACAGAAACTGCTGCTAAGTTGGGATCCCAGCTGCCGCAGCAAATGACATTTGAAAGGCCAGTTGATCGCACATTTGTCAGGAGCAGACAAACATCATTGCTAAGCCCACGGAGGGGCAAGCTGAAGATCTAAGAATGAAATCCTGGCAGTGGGCAGGGCACTTTGGAAGAAATTGGCCAGCTTTGTGGGGGTCAGTCAGTTTGAGTGTCTGCTGAAGTTGATCCTGTGAGTAGGCTGTGTGTTTTCCACCCCTCTTCTCCCTAGGTAGGGAACAGCAGCCCATGGATTGTTGTTAGTGGCACTGCTGTACTTACCCATAGATTAAAGAGCTGCTCTTCCAGGGAGAGCAAGACTAGCATTAGTCCTTGGAAACCTCTGTCCATTGGTGCAAATGCCGCACAACAAGGGACTCAGCCTTAGCTTCTGTTAGTGGCCTTTCAAGCCTTTGCAAGTGTAGTGTGTGTGTGTGTGTGTGTGTGTGTGTGTGTGTGTGTGTGTGTTGGCCTCCAGCCCTGCCACCTGCCAGTTTTACTCATAGGACTTTCTCATGCATGGCCAGAAGACACGCTGGATGTGTCTGTAGCAGCATTGTTTAGGAAAGCCAAAGCCAATAGCAACCCAGTGACCATGGTAGGCGAGCAGACAGAACAATATCACAGAGAAAAGCAAGGATGTATGTCATCTGAGTGGTTACTGTCAGGCCTATAGAGAGACTATATAGAACACTACCTTGTGTGATGATCACAAACTCTAAAGTTAAACTACACATGTGGACGCAAATTATAAAAAGAGGAATCACAATCCAGACAACCATAGGGTGACTACCTATATGACAGGAGAGTGGCTCTGGCAAACCCCACTGTGTAGCTGTTCATCCTCCTGTGGCTGTATAAAGTACAGGGAAGCAACAATACATTTCTCACTCTTAGGTATTTTTCAGTTGCTGATAGGACAGCATGACCAAGGCAACTTACAGAGAAAGCGTTTATTGGGCCTGAATAGCACAGTTAGGGATCCCGACGGCCACTTGAAACCTGATTGTTCACCCATCTTTCCAGAGAAAGCTGAGCACAGTCTAATTCTGATTTCCAGAATTGTAATGTTGGTTGTCATTACATAGCAACTCTGTTCACCATGTGACTTGCTGGTGGTTTTGTGCCCACTAACTGGCCTGAGAAGAGGGAGGTATTAATAGGTGCCTCAAACTGTCACCACAGCTTCCCAATTATGTACCTACTCAAACTGTATTCAGGACCAGGCAGGCAAAGGTAGAGTGAGTTCTGTCACCCACTTCCTGGCTTTGATGGCAGCTATCAGGAGTAGGTATCTCTGGTTCGTGGTCAGGGCCAGCCTTGCTCTCATGTTCCTCAGGGGATTTTTGTACCGTCTATATTTCTTTCCACGTTGGTTCCACCTTGGTTATGAGAGTTGGCTGCGAGTCTGGCCAGCTCCTTAACCCTGCATCTCCTTACAGACCCAGGGCAGCAGATCCCAGAGAAGAGGAAGTTGGCTCACCCAGCTGAGCCTCTGAGGAACTTGATCACCACAGTAAACCCAGACTTCCCCTTCAAGCCTGCTTGTCTCTCTTCTCTCAGCCTGTCTGGGAGCTGTGTGCTCTCTTTGGAGTCTGTTACAAAGCCAGCCAGCATCAGAAGGAATGGGATGGATGGACTAGCAGTGACTGATACAGGGCAGGTGTGCCTCTTCCTGTAAGTGAAGAGAAGAAAGTATTGGTGAGCCATCTAATTGGGAGAGTGAGCCTCGTGTCAGTGCTGGAGGATAACCTGTTGAAAGCCTGTGGGCTGTATGGAAATAAGATGTATTCAGAGTATGACTAACCCTGCACCCACTAAACTCATGCCTTGCTTCCGTGCTCAGCAGCTACCCTGTGCTGGCCAGTTGATAAATGAAGTTATACCACAGTGGACCCACTTCTAGTTAAAAATACAAATCGGAAGTGAATTTTCAGGACAGCTGACAGAAGTGTTCTGAGCATGTCTGTCATGAGCTATGATGGTCTGTGAACTAGGTGCATAAAACACACTTTCAAAAAAGACTATTTGCCTATGGAATTGGAGACATGGCTCAGTGGTTAAGAGCACTTTTTTTTGCTCTTATAGAATATTTGGGATCGATTCCCAACACTCATGTGGTAATTTACAGTAACTCCAATTCCGAGGGATCTGGTGCCCTCTTCTGACTCCCACCGTTGTGTGTGTAGTGCATATACTTAAACACAGTTGAGGCAAATCACTCACATACAAAAGATTAAATAACCTTTCAAACTTAATTGATGTGTCTGTGTGTTTATGTATCTGTGGAGAGATGGCCTAGTAGTTGAAAGTGCTTGCTGAGCAATCCCACTAACTCCAACTTCAAAGGATCCAGTGCTGTCTTCTAGTCCTTGAGCATCACACATGCACACACACACACACACACACACACAGAGAGAGAGAGAGAGAGAGAGAGAGAGAGAGAGAGAGAGAGAATTAATCTTTTTAAACTGTGTTTCATCCTCCAGCTCACAGAATATCATGTAGCCGACCACCCTCTCTCATGCATGCTCACTTATATCAGCCTACAGGCAGAGTCCTCCAACACAAGCCCATTTGCTAATAAGGCACCTTGTCTGCCGAGCGTCTCCTAGGACTTCCAGCCTCGCAGGTCACTGTAGAGCATCAGTTGCTGCCTTCCCTACCCAGTCTGCAAGACTGCACTGACCCACATTTGCCTCAGCACCGACTGTGCTCAGCATGAGAAGCGCAGTGTTTCCTGCATGCGATGTCAGTCTCCATGCGAAGGGGGTACTGTTTCAGCCTCCGTTAGAGAGTTAGAGAGGCATGTGGTAATGTGCTGCCCAAGCCCTCTGCCTCCATCCAGTCCGAGCTCTGAACCAGCTCTATTAGGACTTGCTCGCAACCTTCACGTATCACAAGGGAAGTATAAATGTGAATGAACCTGCCCTGTGCTGCTGGGGACTAGGGAGAAATGGAGGCCAGAAAATCTCACCATGCCACTTCATCTGCTCTGACTTACAAGGGCCAGGTGGACTTCCTTCCAGCTAGTGTTACCTCTGCCCTGGACAGCAAGGGCTTCCTGTTGCTCTGTGGTACCTAGCCTGAGGCAGGGTTTGGTTTGCCTGCGTGAGTGGAGGCCAGAGGCTCTTCTGAGTGCTATAGGGCTCCCTGGTGATCTTCAGAGGCCAGAGATTATCTGATCCTGCCTGAGTGAGCACTTGGAATGTTTTTGACTAAGAAATTGAACTTTGATCTTAAGTTGTGTGCAGCAGTGTGACAGTGACAGTCCTGAAATGAAGCTACTATACCGTTTGTTTGGAGACAGCTCTTAATTTAGCAAAAATTGCTGGAAATGAGGGAGTATGTTTTATTTTTCTAAACTATAGATAACTTACTTCCCCATGGTATACAGAATTGTGTTCTTTAGTTTTCAGTATTAAGTATTACAAATAGTTGTGAGTATTCTTCCTGTGACTCTCTGCTATTGCTGAAAGCTGCAGTACTGTGGTGTGTTCCTGAGGGGGTGGGATATCCAGTGACTGATATGTTCGTTTGTTGAAGAACTGTTTGCCGAGCATCTTCTATAGGCCAGATGCTGTCAGCTGCCTAAGCACACAGGTATGGCCCTCAGGGAACTCCTATCCCTGTCAGGAAACAGCCTCATAAAGATGGTTTAGTTTGGTTTAGATTAGTTTAGTTTTGAGACAGGGTTTCTCTTTGTAGCCCTGGATATCCTGGAACTCTGTAGACCAGGCTGGACTTGAACCTAGGGATCAGCCTGCCTCCGCCTCCGCTTCTGACTTTGACTCCGACTTCCAAGTGCTGGGATCAAAGGTGTTACCCCCACCACCTGCGCTAATGAGAACAATAAGAAAGGTGGCTGCAGACTATGAAGTTGTCCAGTGAATTGGTTGTTTTTGTCGCTCTGTTGAGATGTCATCTGTGTGTGTTAATCATTTGTTCACTTACAGTGTACAGTGGAATGTTCTTTAGTGACTTTCTGGCTTACGCCACCATCATCAGATTCTGATATTATCTTTGTTCTTCCAAAAAGACCCCATGTGTCTTAATGGTCATTCTCCATCCTTCTCTGTTACCTCTGCAGTCTTAGGCAGCCACTGATCTAGATTCTGTCTCTTTGAACTTAACTATTCTGGACATCTCAAACAAATAGACACAAGTGGTCTTTTCTGTCTGGCGTCATCACTTAGCATACTGTTTTCAAGATTATCCCTATTGTTGCAAGGTCAGGGCTTAATTTCTTTTTTATTACCAAATACTGTTCCACTGGGGTAGATCTACCACACTTTTTATTTCTATTTACTCATTCACGGGCATTTGGGCATTTGAGTTATTTTCAGCCCTTGGCCATGAAGCAGCTAGTGCTCTAAACTTTCCCGTGCAGGCCTTATGAATATTTCTCTTCACTTCTCTTGGACATATGCCTACCAATAGAATGGCTGGAACGGTGTGTTTGGTATTAAGAGGACCTGCCAGGAGTTTGCCAGGACAGCTGTTATATCTCCAAGGTCAGCCTAAAAGGCTTTCCGCTCTCACCTAGTCCTCACCAACACTTGGCAATACCTGTTGTTCTTAGCATTCCTGGTGGCAAGTGGGTTTATTTATATTTGCCTAGTCATGTTGATTATCTTGTGTTTGGCTTTTTGTTGCTTTTTTGGTTTTTTAGGTGCTAGGGATCAAACCCAGGGCCTCCTATCTGAGCTCAAATGTTGATCATCTTTTTATGTACTTATTACCAATATGTCTTTGGAGAAATGTCTTTTCAAATTCTATTTTGATTTTATTGATTTATTTATTTTGTGTGTGTGTGTGTGTGTGTGTGTGTGTGACATGTCTGCACGTGTGTGGTCTGAGAACACCTTTCAGAAGCTGGCTTTCCTTTCCCCGTGGCTTCTGGGGATCGCTTCATTCAGACTTGTGTGACAGCCACTCTTCCTCACTGTCCCCATGCAGGCTCTTTACTCATTAAAGTCATTTGGGTGTTTTGGTTGTTTGATTTGGGTCTTTCTGCCTTTCTACGCACTTTAAGGTTTGGCTGCTGCTGCCACCGTGGGAACGTTTTCCTGTTCCGGCTGCTGTTGTTTGCAGTGCTGCAGAGTGGAGGGCCAGGACTGAGTTAGGGGAGCTCCTGCCCAGCTGCAGCCAATGACTTCCTAGTTTGTTTGATTGTTTGCCTTTCTTTTGAGACAGGGTCTGGCTGTATGGCTTAGGCTGGCCTCTAACTTATAATCTGGCCTCCAGAGTACTGGAATCCGAGGCGTACACTGGCTCCCCAGGGTGCCCTTCCTTCTTTTCTGTATGCAGTCCCTCCTTGGATATAGAATCTGTAAATGTTTTCTCCATCCAACAGTCTGTCTTTCCACTCCCTTGATACAATCATTACAACACAGGTTTTAATGTTGAAGGAGTTGTAATTTATCTATTTTTATTTATTTTACTCATGTCTTTGGTGTTACATCAAAGAGTGGACTCAAATTCAAGGCCACAATACCTGTACTTTCTGTTACGTGTTTTAACTCTTTAGCTTTGGCTTTAACTATTATATTTCGATCTTTTACTTATTTAAAGCTCATTTTAGCATGTAGTGTAAGGTTGGGACCTTCATTCATTCCTTTACAAGCAAGTGCCTACTTTCCCTAATACTGCTACTGGGGAATGACTCTGACTTCCCCATTCAGTGTCTGCATATCCTCGCTGAAAATCAGTTAGCTTAGACATGTGGGTTTATTTCTGGAGTCTCATTCTGTTCTTGGATTAGTGTGTCTCTATTTATGCTAGTACTGGAGTGTCTTGATTAATGGGTTTGATTTTTATATTGAGACGTATTGATGTCCCCCAGCTTTGCTCTGTGTATTGACTGTTCTAGATCACTCCTGTTTCCTTACTAGTTTTAGGATTAGAGTGTCAGCTCTTACCAAAAGAGTTAAGCTAGCAGGATTCTCTGGAAAAACGAGTTGTTATTGGTAAATACTACTTTTGTAACAATATTAAGCCTTTTTGATCCAAGAACATGGGATGCTTTCCACATAGTTTGGTTGTCTCTGAGTTCAGCACTATTTTATAGTTTATAGATTATATGTGGGAAATTTCTCTTGTCAAATTTATGTCCAAGTGTGTCATGTCTGATATGATTACGAGGTTTTTTAAATTTTCATTTTGTGTATTCATTGCTACTAATATAAAAAATTAGTTTTTATATGTTGATGTTGTATCCTGTAGCCTTACTGAATTGGTTAGTACTGATAGTTTCTGGTTTGGTTTGTTTTGAGCCATGATCTCATTATGTAGCCTTGACTGGCCTAGAACCCTCCTATATAGACCAGAGTGGCCTAGATCTCACAGAGTTCTGTCTGCCTCTGCCTGTAAAAATGCGCCACTGCACAAAGCTGTCATGTTTTGTTTACTTAGTCGTACTATGCTTCTGGGGGCAAAGCCCGGGCCGTGCACACATAAACCACTGAGCTGTCTGCCTGCCCGGTGCTAGCAAAGTTCTTCAGTAGATTGCTTAAGAGTTTCCACACACAAAACAATCTCTGCAAATAGAGAGCTGGGTGTGCTACTGCATACCAGTGACCCAGAACTCCAAAGGCCAAGGCAGGCTCACTGTGAGGCCATGTTGAGCCATAGTGAGACCCTGTTTAAAGTAGACACAAACACAGAGAAGTATCTCACCTTCCTTCTGAGCAGAGTGCCTTTTTCTCATTACTAATTACCCTGTAAGAAGTTTGCAGTGGAGGCTGGAGAGATGGCTCAGCAGTTAAGAGCACTGACTGCTCTTCAAGAGGTCCTGAGTTCAATTCCCAGCAACCACATGGTGGCTCACGACCATCTGTAATGGGGTCTGATGCCCTGCCCTCCTCTGGTGTCTGAAGTCAGCAACAGTGTACTCATATACATAAAATAAATAAATCTTTTTTTTAATCTTTAAAAAAAACAAAACAACACAGAAGCTTCCAGTGTGGCTCCCCCAGGATCAGTGAGCACAGGCACCCTTGACTTGTCTTGCTCTAAGGACATCAGTCAAAGTCTTTTCTCTTAGACCAGAACAGTTTGAACACCTTGCTTCCATTTCTGTCTTTGCTGCCACCTCTAGGACCTGGCCTGTGTCACTTGTACTTTCCTCCACCAAAGGCTGAGGAGACTGGTTCCAGGGGACTTCCCTGCCAGTTTTTCACAGCCACGCCTCTCATGGGTATTCTTCCTGTTTCTCCTGAGCATTGATTAGATGCTCATACGGAACTAACAAGGACACTCAGATGGTTTAAGTTACTCACCATTCTAAGCACCCAAAACCAGGGAGAAACTACAACAGTGCTTACATGTAAGCAGAGTGATAGAATGGGTTCCACGCCCTTCAGAGGCAGGCTGATTTCTGAGTTCCAGGCCAGCCTGGGGGGATTCCAAGACAGCCAGGGCTACACAAAGAAACAATGTCTCGAAAAGAAAAAAGAACAGGTCCATATGTCCCTTCCTTTAACTCTTTCAAGGAGGAAGTTTTAGCTTGCAGACTCATCAGCTACAGCTTCTCCTGCCCCTCCTCTAACAGCCAGGCCTCTGTGCTTTCAGACTCTCAGCGTTCTCATCTCTCCTCCTTCACCATGAAGCTGATGGACAAATTCCACTCTCCCAAAATCAAGAGAACACCATCCAAGAAGGGAAAGCCAGCCGAGGTGTCGAAGATTCCTGAGAAGCCTGTGAGCAAAGTAAGCTGCGCCTCTAAGTGTTCCTCCTGGTCCCAGCCTGCGGCCAGCGTTGTGAGCTGCACTGGCTCTAAGTGCACTCACTGGGGCCATCTGTGTCCCTGGGACCTGGGACCTCTAGGACTGCTAATCAGTCCGGCCAGTGGCTTGGACAGTTTCGTGTCATCCTCTGGGCATTTAAAGTAACTCAGAGCACTGTGCTCACACCTGGTGCTGCCTCCCACCCAGAAGCCCTCGGGTACTCTCACACAGGGCTCTGATGGCCTGGACCAAGCGTTCAGCCTCAGGGCCTGGGCTCTGAAACTCACAAGCCCCTGAATCCCATCTAAAAGCATCCTCCAGCATTAGTAACCTCAGCAGGGCCAGCTGAGCCAGATGTGTGGAACAGCTGTTGATTCTCACCAACCCCTCCCTCCAGTCTACAATGTCCATTTCAAGCTCTGTAGGAATCCAGGTTTCCTCTCTTCCAGGAGGCAAGAGACAGATTTCTACCAGAGGGCTACCCTATCCCCTTGGATCTGGAGCAGCAGGCAGTAGAATTTATGTCCACCAGTGCTGTGGCTTCCAGGTCTCAGAGGCAGAAGGTCAGTGTGACATTAAGAACAATTGGGGTTGCCTTGCCTTCCACTGCAGAACTCTGGTCCGTGGTCTGGGGATGGAAAAACACCTGTGGTGATGTTAGCGTGTCTTCACTGGGTGGCAACTATGGGCTCAAGTATTTGTGTACTGCTTGAATAAAAGCATCTGAGTGGTCTTGATGGGGAGGGAGCTGAGACTATGCAGCCAAAGTTTGGGTCCTTTCAAGAGAGGGGTCTAGTGGGTTCATAGGCAGATGGGGAAGCGTCACCTTTCCAGAGTGGTTGCTGTCTCCCTGAGTTGCTGAGATGATGTGCATTTACTGAGAAGGTTTCTAAAGCCTTGGGAGGCTGTCTCAGCCAGCTCAAGGTCCTTAGCAAGGGTGCCTGCTGGCAGCAGCACTGGCACTGACCCGGCCTCTTCCCTGTCTCCTGCTGAGTGCTGGGGAGTGGGGGCCTCTCCGAATTGCCCTGGCAGTGAAACCTGCCCTGCCTAAAAAGAAAGTCTCTAAAGATGGGGGAATTTAGCCAAAGCCACAAAGCGTTGGTTAAGTCAGGATTTAAATGCAGAGCCTGACTGGGGCTTTTTTGTGGTGTGCTAAGGATCTGATGGGGCCTTGTGTATACTAGGCAAAAGCTTTGCCCTGTGCTACAGCAGTCCTGGAGTTTGTTTAGTTTTGTTTAAGACAGGGCATGGCTCTCTAGCCCAAGCTGGTCTTAAAGTGCAATTCTTATGCCTCTGCCTCCTGAATGCTAGGATCCCAGGTGTGTGCCACCATGGCCAGCCACCATAGGTCTTCATTAAGAAGTCGAGCTCAAGCCGGGACTGGTGGCGCATGCCTTTAATCCCAGCACTCGGGAGGCAGAGGCAGGCGGATTTCTGAGTTCAAGGCCAGCCTGGTCTACAGAGTGAGTTCCAGGACAGCCAGGACTACACAGAGAAACCCTGTCTCAAAAAAAAAAAAAAAAAAGAAGAAGAAGAAGAAGAAGTCAAGCTCAAATGTGTTTGTTAATATCTTACAAATCTGAATGCTCATCTGAACATTAAAATACACTTAGCAATGTAAAGTGAGAACGAGTTTGCAGATGAGCTGGACCCCAAGGGTGATTGGACGCAGACCTGCTGTCATAACTGTCAGCTTAATGTGGCTCACAGACACTGCCCTGTCTGTGTGGACAAGCAGTGTATCTTAAAAGTCTAGTTAACGGGCTGAAGAGATGGCTCAGCAGTTAAGAGCATCAACTGCTCTTCCAGAGGTCCTGAGTTCAATTCCCAGCAACCACATGGTGGCTCACAACCATCTGTAATGAGATCTGATGCCTTCTTCTGATGTGTCTGAAGACAGCAACAGTGTACTCATATGTATAAAATAAATAAATCTTTAAAAAAAAAAAAGTCTAAAGGTAGAAAAAGTAAGGTTTGAAAGCCCAGAAACTTGTATTGAATGAGTTGCTGCCTGTGAGCAAGGCACTGCTTGGCATTATCAGATACACTACTGCTATATAGAAGATTCTTGAGCAGAGAGAGGTCTTAGCATACACAACGCTCTCTTGGAGCTCGCACCTTTAGGCCATGTTTCCTAACTGGCTTATTGACAAACAGCTTTGCTCTGCAAGAGAATGCTGATAGGGAAATAGTCAGCAATTTGGGCAGAGTCTGTCCCTTCTTTATGCATTGTCCAAAGAAAAGTCATAGAAGAAAATTTGATGTAATCATACTTGCGAGGTATCTGAAAGCCCAGCAGTACCTGAGACATTTTTAGTTGTCAGTTAGGAGAGTGAAGCAGGGACTGCTGGGTATCCAGCAAGTGGGCATGCTGGTGACCATCCTGTAGCAGCAGGGTGTCTTCCCCAAGGCCCTGGATGTTCCTAGTGCTGAAGTGAGACTGCCCTATAGCAGGAGCTGCAGCCACAGCCTGGGAGTTAAAACTCAACCCTGCAAGTCCCAAGGCTCTTGAGTGTGGACTGCTGTTTAGTGCAGGCCCCAGGATGGACCCCGCCATAGCACAGAAATGAGAGGACAGTGTCCAAAAACCATGTGGTGTAGACAAGTTGCTGCTGCCCGTCATCATTTGTCATTTACTGTCTCTGTCACCTCTTACATTTGCATGTGTTTCATGTTATCCCACTTGTGACTTTCCCTGTTAAATATGTGGGGATTTGAAGCACAGGATTTCAGTGCAGACCTAGACCCCTGCTGCTTCCTGGTCTTCTCTTTGTCCAGCCCCCGCGCCTTTGGCTTCACACCTGTTGTCTTATTTGTTCTCTAGCCCTGTGGAGAAACTTTGTCACTTCTATTACACAGTATTGACTGTGACCCACTTGGTCTAATTAAGTCTGTTTTATCCACTCTATTCCACCTGTCTTTCCAGTCTGGCTTTATCTAGACACAGTAGTCTTCTCATAGAAAAAAAAAAAAAAAAGATCAGCTCTTTTACAACCTTTTAGCAAGCCTAGCAGTGAGCTGTGGATTGTTAAAGGTAGCAGAGAGAGTTTAGTCCTGTCCTGAAAGTCCAAAGCTAACCGTCATTATATGAACAGTTAACAGCATCCAGAAGGGCTCAGATTGGGTGAGTTCCCCAGCCTTTGGGCACCTAGATATTGGCTGGATCCTGGGGCTCCACTGTAGACTCCTGGAGGGCTTCCCTGTTAGCTCTCTAGACCTTATGTAAAGCAGACAGAGAGATGCCCCTGCTGCAAAGCCTGGCACAGCTGAGCTCTGTTAGACATGCCTTCTTGCAGAACCACTCGGTACAGAGAAGGAAAGATGTTGAGTTGTCTTTACACAATCTTGGTTCCAGTTTTTTGTGTTTGGCTGTGTTGTGTTGTATTGTATTGTATTGTGTTGTGCTGTTGTAACTTTGGCTGTCTGAAACTTGCTGTGTGAGCAGACTAGTCTGGAACTCACAGAGACATTAAAGGCGTGTAGTCAACACTACCTGGTTCCAGCTTTTTTTTTTTTTTTTTTTTTTTTTTAAAGATTTATTTATTTATTTATTTATTTATTTATTTATTATATGTAAGTACACTGTAGCTGTCTTCAGACGCACCAGAAGAGGGCATCAGATCTCATTACGGGTGGTTGTGAGCCACCATGTGGTTGCTGGGATTTGAACTTCGGACCTTCGGAAGAGCAGTCGGGTGCTCTTACCAACTGAGCCATCTCTCCAGCCCTGGTTCCAGCTTTTTATGTGCTGATTCTAATTGCTCCAGGCCCATGACTTGGCCCATGACCACCTGATTCACTGTCCTGCAGTGCTAGAAATACAATTTAGTTTCCATGAAGCAAAAAGGCCAGGGCTGCCCATAGAGTAGGGATTCTAAAGGTCACACTGGATAGCTGATGCTGCTCTGAAGTGAGGCAGTAGCTGAAGACAGAGGCCATGTTGTGTTCCTTCCTTTTCCTCTATACCTGTCCCATTGCTTAGAGTCCCAGGACAGAGGAGCACAGGTTAGCTTCCCCTCACCTGTATCCCCTTTACTCATTTATTAATTAAGAGCTTTGAACACAGGGCCCTCTAGGACACATGTGTGCCTGTGTGTACACGTGCATGCTTACGTGTGGTGTGGGTATCGTTTGCTGTGTTATCTAGGCAGTCCCAAAGCTCTTGTTATCTCCTGTGTTGCTGGAAGCAGTTGTGTGAGAGCAGGTCTGACCATGTTGCTTAGGCTGATCTCAGACTTGTACACTGCAATTATGAGCATGCCCCACCACACCAGCTTCCCCCGCACTTTGGATCTGCCTTGTCTGTACTGTCCAGGCTGTGGAATGAAGCCTACCAGGTTTGTGTTCTAATTTTGTTACATAGGCAGGCTATCTATTCTACCCACTCCCCATGCAGCCTCAATTTCTCCACTTATGAATTAATAGCATCTGTTCTGTGGGGAGGTTACAACCTGAATGGAAACAAGTGCAGAGCTCTGGGTAGCTTGAAGCACTCAGAGCGGCAGCTATGACTTGGCCCTTTCCTCTGCACGCAGACTTTTGCAGCCTCTGTCATCCTCCTCTGAGTTCTCACTCTGACCCCGATGTAGTGTCTCTTCAGTTATTAGTGGCTCCCTGCCTTGCCCAGTCAGTCTTCTCCTCTGTTGTTGTTTCTATGTTTCTTCCACTGTTTTTTTGGTTTTGGTTGGTGGGGTTTGTTTTGCTGCTGGGGATGGAACCTGTGTCTGTCCTAGGGTAGACAAGTGCTTGGTGAGCTCCAGCTTCAGCCACCCACTTCGACTTCCTTAATAACATAGGGCAGATACAGTCATCTGTCCCACAGACAAGGAATGGCATCTACTGTTTCCAAGTCCAGCTTGGCCTTGGATCTTGACCCTTCCCAGGATTGACAACCTCATAGAGTCCCCAAGCTTATGAGGACACGTGGTAGCAGCTGTTCCCCTAGAGAAGGAGAGGTCTGTAGGTTGACAGTCATTCTGGGGTGACTTTATAGGCCAGCCAAGCAGGTGCTGTGCATGTTATGTGTATAACTGATTCTGACTGCTAACTACAGTCTACAGCCCGAAGGGCTCAGGGAGTGCAGACCTTTAATAAAGAGACCGTCATTAAGGCGTGGGACTTGGGAGACAGTACAGATGCTACCTGACTTTGCCTACTTAGTTAGCCCCTCACTGAGTCCTGCTGGCTTGGCTCTTATGTGCCTGATTTGATCTCTTCTTGTGGCAGGAAAAGCCCTTCTACTCCCAAGTGCCTGCACTTTAAACTGTTCCCAGCTCCTGTTCACTCTTGCCTATGTGTCTGATGTGTTTTCTTAAAATACTTCCTGTTCCTCAGCAAGATCATCATTCTTGCCTTCCTGCAGGTGGTGTTGTGTCAAGACAGCCCCTTCTGTTTCCCCCCTCCTCTCCTCTTTTTCTTTCTCCCCTCCTCCTCTCCTCCTCCTCCTCCTCCTGTAGCCTGACTGCTCTTCATGCTGTCACTAGCGCCACCCCTGTGGCCTGATTATTCAGGCTAGCCCCGCTGTGGGTATGTTAAAACTGAGCACTCTTATCCAGGCAGTAGAGAAACCAGTGCTCAGCCTCTTAGAGACAGACAAGAATTGAGTGTTTCAAATGGAGATGGGAAAACAGCGCAAGGAAGGCTGAGTAGTCCTGGTGGTCTGCAGAACACTCCAGGAAGCCATACCAGGCCTTTGGCAGGTCTCTGGCTGAAGTTCTGTTTACTTGATTCCATCCACATATATAGAGGTTTTGGGGTTGTTTTGTTTTGTTTTGGTGTTCCTATGAAAAACCTCCCATATTGGATTTTAAATTTTTAAAATTATACTCCCTGACATTATCTGGGGGTGGGGAAGATTTAGTATTCAAAAGAATAGTTACTTTTTATAATATTTCTGCCATTCATGTATTTATAGATTATTGCTTAAGTCTCTTGACCTCAGTTGATGTTAGTGACACTCTCTGGACCTTAGGAAGCCCACAGGTAGTGGCCTCGCCTATCCACATATCTCTTCACTCCCTCTGTGGGCTATTTGTGGGACTATCCACTCGAGATGACTGTCAGTGTCTGGGATCTGGGCCACTGGAGAAGGGAGATGGGGAAAGGAGACTAGAGCAGCATGCCCTGCTCCCTGCTAGGTGTGAATCTAGGCTACCCACAGTCAAGGAGGAAAGAGTGGGGTTAGGAGGAGTTCTGGAAAGTTGGGTGCTGGCTTTTTCCTTCAGGTGTCTTTCCTTGGCATCGAGCGACCGAGTGCCGTTAGTAGCCGTAGTACCGGTAGTCAGAGTTACTAGCGTCGGCTTGGTTTCCTGAGCTCCTCCTTCCAGCACTGGCATTGGAGGCCTTGGAAGCCGTGTCTCTAATGGACAGGGACCTACAAGTTTGAATAGGTCTATGTGAGGATCTAGGTGGCGGATGGACTGTGATGCTGCCAGTTCCTCAAATCCTCTGAGAATGTATGTGCCCTGGGGCCTGACTATTGCTCCCCTGTGTCCTCACCGAGACCTCACTGTACGGTGGGAGATGGGAAGTGCTATCTCAGGCAGCCAATCAGAACAGAGGAGAAGGTTTTAAGGATCTCCGAGTGTGGGAAGGGAATCCCCTAGTCTCCAAATGACCCTTCTAGTCCTAAGCCTGTCTTTCTTCCTATTAATCTTTGTCTCCTGATCACAATCCTTAGAGAAACCATCTGGCTTGGTCCCTGCTGCCAAAGCGTTTTCCATTTGCAGGAGTATCGAGCTAGTTTATAGATTTCACTGTTTTCAGAATAGCTCCCTTTAATCTTCTCTCATTCCTTAAACATGGCATTCCCTTTCAGAACCTGTGCTGGCTGGAGGAGAAAGAGAAGGAGGTTGTCAGTGCCTTGCGCTACTTTAAGACCATTGTGGACAAAATGGCCATTGATAAGAAGGTTCTGGAGATGCTCCCGGGGTCAGCCAGCAAGGTGCTGGAGGCCATCTTACCCCTGGTGCAGACTGACCCTCGGATCCAGCACAGGTGAGTCCCCCAGAAGGTCCTTAGCTGTGGCAGAGCAGGAGGCTTAGAGGCGCCTTGGTTTGGGGCATTTGAAACAGTGGGGAGAAAGGAGTCCTCCACTTGCCCCCACTTCCCAGCTTTGAGGCAGTTGCTCCTCCAGAGGCCTGTGTGCTGGCCAACTCCTAGCAGATGCCACCACCCTCCGAGCTGTGGCTTTATCCTGTGATCAGCTCACTGGCACTGAGGACATTGGGTTGGACATATTCTCAGAGCCTCCATCATCATTTACCATGACCTGCAGTCCGTTGTCATTCAAGCCCACGGCTGCTGGGATTACCATCTGATAAAACGGTGGAGTGACATCCTTGCCTGGGCCAGGCCCATACCTCCCAGGCAGCCTTTGATTGCTAGAGTGTGTATTTTCCTACAGGTTAGCTTGCCCCACTTTTATTATTAAGTATCACAAGGAAAGCCATGCTCGATGCAATCCCCAAGCTTGCAGGAACTTTACTGAAAAGACTGGCAGGTCTGGGGTTTTGTCTGTGATACCCATTCATAATCGATGCATCTCTGTGTGGATTTCTCAAGGCAGCTTAGTGTCCATTTAACCCCATGAGACTGAGCTTTTAAGAATGGCTTTCAGAACTTGGCAGTGAAGTTCACAATTTTCTTCTGAGAGATCTAACAAACTGTCTTTATTCCCAAGAAATGTTCTGCCTGGGACGTCCACCCCAGCTTCTGCTGGCTCTGGCTGGGGATTGTGGCCTTTGGCTCACTGTGCTGCTGTCTGTACTGTGGCTCGCCCTTCGTTCACCCCAAAGCAGGCTCAGGTCTCCTTTGAGAAAAAGAACCCAACATTAGGCCATCAGATGTTTAGGTGGTTAACTCTAAATGCTATCATTCCTGTGTCTTCATGAGATGGCTCCCACCAGGGAAGAGTTAAAATCAAATTAAAGTTAAAAAGCTCCCTAACACATGATGATGTGGTGGTTGTGTGGTACACGTTGAAGAAGGCAGCAAGAGAACTGCAGTGTCCTGTCCTGCTTCCCAGAGGATGCTGGGGGAAGCAGCTAGATTGACAGGGGAATAGAACAAAAAACTAAGAGAACCTAAGGGTAGTATCAGGCATTCCCCCAGAGGCACCTATCTGCCAGACAGGCTGAAGGACTGGGCAGGCCCCCTCCGGAGGGGAAGCCCCACCCCCCATTCCTAACTGTCTTTTTTTTTTTTTTTTTTTCCGAGACAGGGTTTCTCTGTATAGCCCTGGCTGTCCTGGAACTCACTTTGTAGACCAGGCTGGCCTCAAACTCAGAGATCTACCTGCCTCTGCCTCCCGAGTGCTGGGATTAAAGGCATGAGCCACCACGCCCGGCTCCCACCCCCCATTCCTATGAGGCCTTGACACCATCCCCAAGCTTCTTGGCCAGCTCCGTTTATTCTCAGGGACAGGAGGGGTTTGCTTTCCTTCTTAATGACTGCTCTGTTGGTGGTGCAGAGTGCAGCTGTGACTGGCAGAAAACTTAGCTCCTTCCCCGTGCTGTTGCTCTTGATAAGTGTCATTGGTAAAACATCTAAAGACCTTTGCTGTTAGAACCCACTTCAGTCAAAAATTACAATATTGGGCTGGAGAGATGGCTTAGCGGTTAGGAGCACCGACTGCTCTTCCAAAGGTCCTGAGTTCAAATCCCAGCAACCACATGGTGGCTCACAACCATCCTAACAAGATCTGACATCATCTTCTGGAGTGTCTGAAGACAGCTACAGTGTAGTTACATATAATAAATAAATAAATCTTTAAAAAAAAAGAATCACAATATTGTGTTATTCTCTCTAAATTGTGCCCTTGTTTTCTAAGTATCTAATAGTGATGGAGTGATTGTTTTTGCTCTCCTGTTACAGTGTACAAAATTTGATGTGAGAACAGTAACTCTTTCTAGATTCCTTAAGAAAACTCATGTTTAGGGTCTGGGCATGGTGGCACATATGACCCCAGCTCTCAGGAGGCAGAGGCAATCAGATTTCTATAAGGCCAATCTGGTCTACAGAGTCATTTCCAGGCTAGCCAGGGCCACATAGTGAAACCCTATCTTTAAAAACCTTAATTAGTTTAAAAATAAAAAAGTTTATGGACTCTATAAGAATTGTAGGTTTGGACTGCTATTGTACTGTACTAAGGCTCTCCCAAATACCAAGGACTTATATTTTGTGTGTTGTCCTCACGGTGTGAATGGAGGCAGCTGCTGTGTGTGCACATTCGTGAGCATTCACCACATGACAAGGCCTCTCGCCTCTTGTGAGTCTTTGAAATCCTCTCTACCTAGCCACGGCTGCCTCGATGAGGATGATGAAGCTGAGCAAGGATAAGAAAGGTCTATTAAACCACAGACAGCTCTCACAAGTGCCTGGCTTTCCTGGCCTGACACCCAAAACCCCTCAAACCTGTTGATGCTGGTCCATCAAAATGACTGTCAAACTCATTCAAAACAGGAAATACATAAAGCTCTCCCCTGTCAAATGGTTTGCAACTGAAATGAGGAAAGATGTTCCCAGGATGTGTAGAGGGATGTGACAGTTGAAGAAACTACTGGGATAGAATTTTTATGATATATTTGGGGAGGGGGAGTGTGTGTGTGTGTGTGTGTATGTATAGTATGTATGTATGTATGTATGTATGTACTGGGAACTGGTAAGATGCCTCCATGGATAATAGCACCCACTAGGCAATTATGAGGATCTGAGTTCAAATCCCAGCATCTACACAAAATCCAGTGTTCTGGGAGCAGTGATGGGAGGGTCATGATTCAGGTTGCTCATTAATGTTCTTTTAAAACTTTCCTTCCATAGCTCAGCCCTCTCCTCCTGTTATAGCCGAGTATACCAGAGCCTCGCCAACCTTATCCGATGGTCTGACCAGGTGATGCTAGAGGGCGTGAACTCAGAAGATAAGGAGATGGTGACAACTGTGAAGGGCGTTATCAAAGCTGTCCTGGACGGAGTGAAGGTAAGAAGTGCAGGTCCCAGGCAGCCCAGATCAGGCAGCCAGCCGACAGAAGCTTAAAACTTGATTTTAGACCATACACAGGGTGACTGTCTTCCAAAAGCTGTGATATGGGCCAGCTCTAGTTCTGTCCAGTCACTACTTCACTCTAGAGACCACCAGCCCTTCATGCATCTGGCATTAAGTCCTCTATGGGCCATATGTCCCAGGTATGGCAGAGAACATGTGCCAGCTTAATGCAATGGAGATGGTTTAGCAAGAGCCCCAGTCTATCACCCATCTCCTTTGCATGGTCTGCAAACATGTAGGACTCCTGGTAGAAAGCACGGTGGAGTTGCTGAAGCTAAGTGTGCTTGATCTCTGTGATGTGGTCAATGTGTTTACTATCCAGGCCATTGCAGAAAGCCTCAGAGAAGATAAGGAGCCACAGTTGGAGGGGGAAGCAAAGACTACAAAGGGCCTGGAGTGGGGCCCAGAAGCAGGCTAACTAAGAGTGTCAGTTCCAGTAGGGGAGAAGCAAAGCTGAGTGGGGGCCCGAGAGATGACAAGGGCCTTGCAGTGGCAGCAGCAGGAGGCACTGTTCTAAGAGCCCTTATTAGGCTGGTGGAATGCTTTAAATCCCAATTCATCACTAAGTAGTCTGTGGGCTCAGACAGTTACTACCTTGGTTCATCTTGATGATGCCCATGCACATGCTCAGAAGCACGGGTAACAGCAGGGCCCTGCATGGCAGCATTGCAGACTTAGTGCAGGATGCTTTAGAGCAATGCTGAATACACGTAGCCCAAAGGCATTCATGGCTGTTCAGTATTATGTGGTGCTAAATGCATGCTTGATAGATGCGGCTTGGAAAAGCTGTGTCCCTTTTATTTACCCTCAATCCAAAATTATAACCACACTTGTCAGCCTAGGTCAGAAAAACTTCCATTCTCAGCCAATCTATGAAGTTCCTGAAACATGCCTCTTGGTGTAGTGTTTTTTAGAAGCTCTTAAAAACAGAGCTTTTAGGGTTTTAATTACAGAGAGAAGGCCAAGGAGGCATTGCTTGGTGAGAGAAATCACTCCCAAATGGGCTGTTAGCGAAAGCCCCAGCACCTTTAAAGTAGAGGCTGTGTGCTGCTGTGTCTCCAGAGAGCTTTGGGTTCACTGTGAGGAGGAGATGTGGCAACACTGCTCCCATGCTGTCTTCTCACAGAGCCATCAGACTTTATACCATCAGTGTTAAGAGGCTGCAATCTCTGTAGAATTTGGGGTGCAGTTTATCCCCTCAGTTCTTCCTGCAGCTTCTCTAGCTGGGCAATGTGAGACAGGACCTTCCCAGGTTTTCTGGCCAAGTTCTGACTCTCCCACTCTTGCTGCTCTTGTACCGACTTCTGGAAATCAAAATTATTTTCCAGACCAGATTGTTAGTGTTTCTTCTATCAAATTGATCTTGATGAAATATTATAAGTTAAAACAGCTGAAACAAGAGGTCAGGTTTCCACAGAAGCCTCAGGACTCCAGAGCCCCCATGTTCCTTATGGACTCCTGAAGGCAGGGCTGCACTGGTTGGCAGAAGGAAGGCTTGAATGAAAAATTGATGATTTCTCAATGTGACCCTGGGATGGGAGCACACACGTACAGCCTGTAGAAGTTGAACATGCCAGCACCTGAGAGCAAATAACTTCTTCACAGGTGTTTTTTTTAAAAATAGTTTAGGCAGAACAGGGTAAGGAGAAGGCTCAGCAATGTGGAAGGCAGAGCCAGGAGAGTCCTGAGGAGAAATAACAGAGACTGTGCCTTGGAGAAAACACACTCTGAAAAGTTGTCCCCTGCCCTACACACACATGACCATGCAGGTGAGCAGACACATGCACAAGCACACTAGCACACATACGGATGCTTCCGTGGGTAAGGAGCTCTGTATTCTGGGGGTGCTATGACAGGAGTACTCACAGAGGTGAAGACAGGGGCACAGGTCTGGCCTTGGGGAGCTTCAGGTTACATAAAAGGATGCCACGTGCCAATGCAGGGACAGGAAGTCAGCTGGCATGTGTTACTAGAGGCTTCTTCTAGAGGGTGTCAGTCAAGGAGTGAGATTGGTCAGCGTGGGCATTTGTGATTAGTATCTTAGAGCAATAATAGCAAACAATTCACGGGTGCTTTTCTACACTGCCCAACTTTACTTGTAACAGCCCTAACTGAGGCAGACACCTTCTCTGATGGGCCAACCGAGGTTCAGTGGCAAGCTCATGATTCTCACACATGCCTGCTAGGCCTACGCACTTAGTCACCCTCTGCTGCCCCATCCTAGGAGACCCAAAGGATCCTTCTCATTCACACTTCCTAACAAGGACACCTCAGAAGCCTGTGTCCTGGTGTGTGCTCCAGCCGCCCTCAGCTGGGAGAGCCAGAGTGTGCAAGCACAGTGCTTTAGCTGTTGTCTTCTTCCCACTTGGAGGTACATTCCTTCAGAGTGACTCACCGCCCCTCAGGGAGCTCATTCAGTTGTTAAATGGAATTGTTTGGGGTGGGGTTGGGGGTAAGACTGAAAACTTGTCTGAAAGGCAGATGATTTTGGTATTGTTCCTACATGGAAACTGTCATCTGCCGTGTAAATCTTCACGTAAATGCCACTTGTGAGCTGTATAAACGTGGACAAGTGACTCCTCTGAGATTCTTGTAAGTTCTTAAATACCCAGAGTGTGTTAGGAGAGGTAAGATTGTGTCTTTGGAGTACTGGCAAGGGTTGGGTGGCTAACAGGCAGGATGAGCACTGGTCACCTTGGCAACTTTCACCAGAGTAGCTTACATTTACGTCTCAGGGGAGAATTGTATTTCCCTCTAGGGCAACTCACAAGTTTTGGGTCTTCTGTACTGTGCCAGTTAAATGCCCACTTCTCCTCTGACCTCAGACATGTCAGGAGCAGGCCTCCAGCCACTCAGACAGACTAAAGTGTTATCATTTAAAATAATAATATGGGCTAGAGGCTAAGAAAATACTCCCTGCTCTCCTGGAGGATCCATGTTCTGTTCTCTAGCATCTGTATTAGGTGGCACACAGAGAACTCCATTTCTTGACCTCCATGGGCATCTGGACACTCACACAGACACACAGAAAAAAAAAAAAAACAAAAAAAAAACTTGTAATGCTTTCTTCCACTGAAAGCCTTGGGGAATCCCACAGCTTTGTCACTTGACCGTCACCTCCAGAGCTGTGCTTGCATAGCAGGCTCAGAGGTTTTCTAAGTATAGCAGCCAGGCCAGAAAACAGAAGCTTTTTTTTGTTTGTTTTTTTGTTTTTCGAGACAGGGTTTCTCAGTGTAGCCTTGGCTGTCCTGGAACTCACTTTGTAGACCAGACTAGCCTCGAACTCAGAAATCTGCCTGCCTCTGCCTCCTGAGTGCTGGGATTAAAGGTGTGCGCCATCATGCCCGCCCGGCTAAGCAGAAGCTTTTAACGATACAACTTTTGCAGCTGGTAAAATGGCTGAGCATCGAAGAGTGCTTGCCTCCAAACCTAACCTGATCTGACTGACCCTCAGAACCCAGCGCCCCTAGACGCAGACTGTCCTGTGACCTCCACGAGGGACTGTGGCACACACAATCAACCCATCAATTATTGCAAACATTTTTAGACATAAAACTTTTGGAGGTTAATCCCAGCACTTGGGAGGCAGAGGCAGGCGGATTTCTGATTTCGAGGCCAGCCTGGTCTACACAGTGAGTTCCAGGACAACCAGGGCTACACAGAGAAACCCTGTCTCAAAAAAAACAAAAACAAAACAAAACAAAAAAATCTTTTGGAGGGATTGGGAGATGGCACAATCGTAAAGTGCTTGCCGCATAAACATGTAGACCTGAGCTTAGATCCCAAGCACCCATGATAAAAAACATAAATAGATTTATAAATTACTAGCCATAGCCACATTAGCCAGGACCCAGTGGCCTCCATATGTGACACAAAAATAAAGTATTCTTTCCCACATGTAAAGAAAGTTCAGTGATAGACAAAGGCGAGTGTGAGGTTTCCTTGAGGACACTTCTAACTCCCTCTTCTACTGTCTGTAACACAGATTCTATGCAGTGATGCACAGTAGCTGCTTCCTCTCCAGTTACCATGGCTACATTCAGACAAGGAAGAAGAGGTGCAAAGTTACCTTCTCCTTTGAAGGAGGCTTCTTAGAGCCCGACACAGAATTTCTCTTGCATTTTATTGGCCAGAGTTGCATCAGGGCTCACCAGTTCACCCCACGTCCACGCATGGCCAGTGCAATATCCTCTCCTCGTTCACTGGCTCCCCAGATTGCAGGGTGCAAACCCTAAGTGACACCTCCTTCCTGAAACCTCCACATGTCACGCTTGTCCTGGAAGGGCAGGGACAAGTGTTCCAAGCCTTGTCAGGCACACATCCTTTGGCACATTCCTTGTTTGGTGCTCTTATTATTTGAGCCAGCCCTACCTTGAGACTGTTCTAGAAACAAGTCCCTGGCTGGTTTTGGCCTTCAGAATGTGGTTTACTATGTTTTTAAAATATTTATATATGTATGTATTTTATATTTATAGGAGTACACTGTAGCTGTCTTCACGCACACCAGAAGAGGGCATCAGATCCCATTACAGATGGTTGTGAGCCACCATGTGGTTGCTGGGAATTGAACTCAGGGCCTCTTAACCACTAAGCCATCTTTCCAGCCTATGGTTTACTATTTTTAAAAGGTTTACTTTTAAAAATCCAGGGCCCAGATAGAGCCAGTGGGTAGCATCGTCTCTGTGGGCAGCAGCTGGTGGGTGCCTCCTCAGCCTCCTCCTCCTCCTCCTTGAAACTTTAGGGCTTTGGTTATTTAAAGTTGTATTCGTATTTATGTGGGCAGTACCCACAGAAGCCAGAATAGTTATCAGATCCCCTGGTGTCAGAGTTAACAGGCAAGTTGTAAGCTGCCCTGCGTGGGTGCTGGGAACCAAACCTACATCCTCTACAAGACCAACCGGTGCTCTTAACTACTGAGTATCTCAGTTTGTTCATTTGAAGCTTTTAAAATTTATTTTAGAGTTATTACTCCTGAAAGTTGGCAGTGTAGAATTAGTCAAAGGCACCCTCATGATGCTACTTAGTGTGTCCCTCTGCCCCTTGGATTCCTGTGAAGCTGGAGGCCAGAGCCCTCTCAGTTTGTTGGTGGAGAAAAGAAGCTTCTAGATTGCACTGTGCTTCCAAGAAAGGTGCCCTCTTGATGTGGGCACTATTGTTGGTCATGACTGCTGTGCCCCAGAGTTTTCAGACTATGACATGTAAGAAGATTTCTTCTGCCAGTTTTCCATCAATAGCCAGAGTGAATCTGAAAGAGAAACTTCCTCTTGTAGCTGTTATACAAAGCTTGTCACTTTCTTATGTATACTTTTCAAAATTAGGAGTGCTTCCTAGCATCCTCTGCCCTGTGTTTCTAGTTTTAAATTGTTATGTAGCTCAGGCCAGGCAGTGGTGGCACACGCCTTTAATCCCAGCACTCGGGAGGCAGAGGCAGGCGGATTTCTGAGTTCGAGGCCAGCCTGGTCTACACAGTGAGTTCCAGGACAGCCAGGGCTACACAGAGAAACCCTGTCTCAAAAAACAAGTTATGCAGTTTCCTAGCTTGCTCTGCTTCCCAGCCATTGTGGCTACAGTATAGCACCTGAAGTCCTGTGTCTTAGGACTGTGTGAGGAATGCCAATTGTTACCTGTCTCCATCTGTGGGTCAAGTCCAGTGCTGCTCGGCTGTATGTGCCACTGAGAGCATCCCTCCACTTGCCACTTCTCACTGCCACTTTAGATGTGGGCAGAGAAAGTCCCTTGTTGTCTCCATTAGAAGTCACTGTGGTGGCAGAGGCAGGAGGATCTGAGTTGGAGGGCAGCCTGGTGGACATAGAAAGGTCTAGGATAGCCAGAACTACATAGAGAGACCTTGTCTCAAAAAACACAAAGCAAAACAACAAAGTCTCTCTGGGGCTGGACACTCCTGTGACCATGTCCTATAGCTCCTGTCACGGGAATCCACCCTAGTCTCCAAGGGCCATTGTGTTCCTCACTTGTCAGACTAGACCTGACCCTCTTCCTAAATGTGTGAAGAACTAAAGGGTGGCACTGAGCCGTGATGTGTAACTGCAAACTTCCTGTGCCCTGGCACTGCACCCAGAGAATAGGGTAAGGAGGTGATAGCCAGGGTCTGGGCTGCAGCTAGGATACTCCCAGTGGAGTGACCCCACTGTGTGAACTCAGGGAACACTATTCACCATGCTGTCCTTGGGGTTCTTTTTTTTTTTTAAGATTTATTTATTTTATTATATGTAAGTACACTGTGTCTTTAGACACTCCAGAAGAGGGGGTCAGATCTCATTACAGATGGTAGTGAGCCACCATGTGGTTGCTGGGATTTGAACTCAGGGCCTTCTGAAGAGCAGTCAGTGCTCTTAACCTCTGAGCAGTCTGTCCAGCCCATCCTTGGGGTTCTTTGTGCCAGGACTGTCACAGCAGTGCGGGGCCCCTCTGCCAGGCAGGTCTTTGTATCATTCCAGGAGAAAGTAGAAAGGAAGCCGGGACCAAGACATTCAAATTCGGAGCCGTGTGTTGACAGAGGTTCCCATTCTCGGGAAAGTCTCCTCCAGATGTGCTCTGTGGCTTAATTAACTGTATGTTGGTCTTCTGTATAGTTGTTGGCAGAAGAGTCCAGAACTCTTTTCTAACTGCCTTGTAACGTGAGACTAACAATTAACTTAAAAGACTGTCTTTGAGAAACCCTGCCTTTCAGAGATTTGGCTTTTCACAAGGTACTGGGCCCTGGCTTACTCACAGGTGGTGAGCACTCAGTGAGACCAGGCTATTGGAAGTACCTAGCTAGAAGAGGTTTCTGGAGCCTTGTGTGTGATCGTTAAGACAAGTTGAGACCAAAGCCCTTCTGTTTGGGCAGGAAGGTTGGCAGAGAAAGAAAAGCTGCCATCCCCTCTCCCAGCTCCACTGTCATGATGTGGTCCTGGAATGTCAGGGCACAATTGCAAGTGTGTGCTTGTCATCCCAGGATCCTATAGCTGTCCATTGTTCATTAGCTGAGGTCACAGCTGCCATTCCAGGACAGCATCCCTGCCTGCTCCCACGTCAGGAGGAACTGGAATTTGTGCTGTGTCAGCAGATACAAATGTGCAGACTTCTCTGCATTCCCTTATCCTGCTTGCTGGAGTACGATTGGCTTAACGTGGAGGCACTCATGATGCTGAGGCAGAAAGATTGAGAATTGAAGGCTTCTGAGTCACTTGGGTCTGACACTTTGATCCCAGCCAAGGCTTTCAAGGGACCTGCCTTTGCCACTCCTGTGCACTCCTCCAGGTAGCGAGTGTGGGAGCGGCTGCCTCCAGCTGCTTCCCTTGCCTCCCTCTGACACTTGTGCTCTGGACTGTGAAGCAAGTCGAAGGCCCCTTCCTGGGGCTAGCCTCAGCCTCCCCAGGATCTTACTTCCACATGACTCCAAGAGCAGAACGGGGTGAGCCTGGATCTGGTTCCATGGACATCCCTCTCATGACTTGGGGGTGGCAGTTTTCTTAGAATTAATTTGTGTCCATTTTCAAAAATGTAGAAGATACAATTAAATACATAAATTACATTAAAAACACACACACACACACAAAAGGGGTTTTGATCTTGTTTCCAAAATTTACAGTGTACCCCATCAAAGCAGGTAGGGCTTTTCTGCACCTAGTATGCCTGGTATTCCACCATCTTTCCATGATGTTACTATGGCCTGTGTTCCTGCTGTGACTTTATTCTTACTGACTTCAGAGTGGCCCTTTGATGGATCTGTCACATCTGCATACTTGGTACTCAAAGTGTTTAATGGTGCTATGAACAGTCTCATTTTACCTGTGGTGACATCCTCACAACTGAGCTTTTACATATATCCATGGCATTTTCCTCAGACAGAATCCTCCTAACAGATACTTAAGGCTTTTGATGCATGCCTGCTGCCCAGAGTGACACTCATTCTTACTGATCCTGTCCTGCCCCACCCTACCGCGTGTCTGCAAGTTTTATTTTGTTGCCATCAAACTTGAGAAGCTCTCATGATCATAACACCCTTTGCATCTGCAAAACTCCTCGTTAATATTTCTTTGTGTATGTTTATCTTTTTTCGTAGTTTTTATGTTGTCAAAAGAAGCTGCTTTGGGAAATGCTAGTTCTTTGCCCCTGGTCAGGGAGATGTGGTTAGGTTACCCAGCTCTGCATTCTCAGAGGTACTGTGTGCTCTTCCCTCGTGCACACAGACCATCACCAGCAGCAGAGAGCAGTGAGGAGATTGTGTGCAGCAATATACCAGAACACTGGTCAGCAGTGAAAAAGAGCCTACCTGGACTCCCTGAGGCAGGTGGGGATGGCCAGAAAGAGAGTGGTCTTTGCCATGGGCAGCCAGAGAGTCGGGGGACTGTGCAGGTTCAGAATTTCTGTCCTAAAGTTGGTTGTGTTAAGGACCGCACATGTGCTCACTCACACTTAGAGTAGCTGAATTTCATGGTATGTGAATTCTACCTCTACAATTTTGAAAGGTGAAGCTGGAGTGATGGCTCATTCTGTAAAGCACATCTCACATAATCATGACCAGAGTTCGATTCCTACAATGCACAGAGAAAGCCAGGTATCGTGGCCATAATTGTAATCCCAGCACTAGGGAATCAAGAGACAGATGGATAGATCCCTAGAGCACTCTGGCCAGTTAGCCTCACTCAGTGTACTCAGTGATCTCCAGGTGCTAGTAAGAGACTCTGTCCCAAAAAAGAAAGTGAGGGCTCCCAAGGCCAACCTCTGATCTCCACCTGTCATGTGAGCATACAGCTATAAGTGTCGCACACACAGGAGGTCCATTTCTATGGCATCCATGGGACAGCCACCATAATGCACAGCCCTTCAAGTGTACACACTGCAAGGCCCATGTATGGCCATCCTGGGGGCCCACAGCAATCTAGGCAGAAAGTACAGAGTGCTGGGATAGCAGAAGGGAAGAACAGGTGAGGGTGGGCTTCCCACCCCAAGTGGTGTTCACACTGTGGAGCATAGCGTTCACCTGGGAAAAATCATTAAAGTGGTCTGGAGTGGTAGTGCATGCCTTTAACCTCAGCACTTCTACACAGAGAGACCCTGTTGAAAAAAAAAAAAAAAAAAAAAAAAAGTCATGGAACAGGATAAAATGTGTCCCAGCTGAAACACCACACCCCTTATCTTCCCTCTTCTCTACTATTTTCAGAGTACCATTTTTTATTTTCTTTCAAAGCCATTTCTCTGCTTTTAGAAGGTCACATAACCTTCACTCTAAGTCCATTGACAAGGCTCCCAGCCAGCCAGTCCACTGGGGCTCCAGTTCCTGCATTGACTAAGCCAGTGCACTTTGGGAAAACACTAAAAGCCAGAAGCCAAGTGGCTAAGTGCACCATTGTGCATAACATGACAGCTTTAAGGAGCCAAAACCGCCTGCCACCCTCCCCAGACTGCACAGGAATACAAGTCTGTAATGGTCTGTTCATCTAAACACCCGGACTTGCCATTTCCCCTTTCAAAAGGAAGTACATGATGCAGTTGAAACTTTGCAGTATGCTGCTATGGTATTTTTAGAGTGAAAGAGGCATGTTAGGGGTTGTGCAGATTACCCCGCGTAGGAAATGTGTGGACACAAATGTGGGTCTTAGAAGCCCTGCCTCTTGCTAAAGGTACAGTGGTGTCATCCCCTCCCCCTTCTCCCTCACAGGAGCTAGTGAGGCTAACCATTGAGAAGCAGGGGCGGCCATCGCCAACAAGCCCAGTGAAGCCCAGTTCCCCAGCCAGCAAGCCTGATGGGTAAGTCTAAGCAGACTCTGGTTCCAGTGGCACTGAGCCCACACTTGACAAGAGGGAGCCAGGCAAACAGTGAGAGCATGAGAGGCTGTGGGCAGCCCTGGCCCCCTTTGCAGTGGTAAGTTCTGGTGAGTGTATTTCACTAAGCTTCAGAGTGCTGTCTTGCACTTGACAAGCTCATCTGGACAAGAGTGTATGGAAGGAGGTGGGTCTCAGACCCCACTCCCACCCCAGTTAGGTTCTGCCCCAGGCAACATCACTGCACCATAAACTCCCAAGGGCTTGGCTGAGAGGTTGGGGGAGACTTGGATTTTTCAGTAGTTCAGCTAACAGGAGGCCAGCCCAGTGTTCCTCAGTAAACTGAGGGATGGCCTTGTGGACAGCCTTACTATTTTGCATTAATTTCAAGGACTGGCCCGTGTTAAATATGTATCACATTTTAGAGCATCCTGGTAGCTGGTCAGTGATGAAACGCCATGGGAACCCCAAGACTGTGCATGGGGCTCCTCCTCAGCCCCATCATTCCCTTAGCCCCACCCCCATCCCCCAGGAGCCACATCCACTCTGACTACGCGTGATCCCTAGTTCTTTCCATTTCTCTAGCCAGCCTGAGCTCCCTCTGACAGACCGAGAAATGGAGATTCTGAACAAGACGACAAGTGTGTCACCATCTGCTGAACTGCTCCCAGACTCCACCAGTGAAGAGGTCGCACCCCCCAAGCCCCCTTTACCTGGCATCCGGGTGGTTGATAACAGGTAATTCTAAACTCTTTTGACCCTATTTATGACCTAATGTGGGGAGTGGGTGGTAGAATGAGCTGAAGGATAACTGTGCCTGGGCTTGGCACTGTTAAAAAGAATGTCTCTGAGAGTGGCCAGGCTCTGGCCCTGGGCCCTCTATCCAGTGAAACCAATCATGATTTCACTATGGAAGGAAAAGAATCTGTTTTGGTTCTGGTCTTTGGGCATTGATAGAGTGATTGGCAAGAGGAGAACAGGAGGCAGTTAAAGTATGAAAATTAAGTGTGGAAAAAGAACTTCATTCATGTCTAAAGCACGCTTGTTTGTGATGTAAATTTGCCTGGATTTTCTGTCTCTTCTAGTCCACCAGCATTACCACCCAAGAAAAGGCAGTCTGCTCCATCCCCCACTCGGGTGGCTGTGGTAGCCCCAATGAGTCGGGCTACCAGTGGCTCCAGTTTGCCTGTTGGAATCAATAGGCAGGTAATGAAGTCCTGGTTCTGTTGGGCGACTAGAAATGGAGTTTTTTGAGGCTTGTGTCCGAGTGCTGGAAGTCGCCTGTAGTCTTTACACCCACTATTACTCACATCTAGAGACTTGTGGGAGAGCAAACCATAGCCATCCCTCTTCCCTCCATGACATGGGCATCTCCCAAGGGCATCCCTGTTGAAACACTCACACTCCTCCCGGTTCCTTTCCTGTCGGATCCGATCCTACACTGGCATCAGAAACGGCCTCGGAGCTAGGCAGGCTTTCCTCTGAGCTAGTGAGCATGTCAGTTGCTTGTCCCTGGTCTCTGCTGTCTTTCCAAGGATGACTGAAGTTCCTTTCCATTCCTTCCAAGGACTTTGATGTTGAATGTTACACCCAGAGGCGCCTGTCAGGAGGCAGCCGCTCCTGCGGTGGTGAGTCTCCTCGCCTGTCCCCCTGCAGCAGCACAGGCAAGCTCAGCCGCTCAGACGAGCAGCTGTCCTCCCTGGACAGGGATAGTGGGCAGTGCTCACGGAACACAAGCTGTGAAACACTAGGTAAGCCATCACAACCCTCCTCGTCCCTGGGTGGGGTCCTTTGATTCTGGGACCAAGTCAGCTGATACCCAGGCATTAGTTGGATGTCCTTAGTCAAATTCTTTAAAATCCAGCCTCAGTCTGCTCATCTACAAAATGAAGATGGTGTCTGCTGTCTGCTGAGGAAGAGTCTGGATGTGTGTGTGTGTGTGTGTGTGTGTGTGTGTGTGTGTGTGTGTGTAACAGTGTAAAGTTACACAGCAGATGCTCAGGCAGTTATCTCCTTACAGGCAGCCTGGCAGTGTTCAGCTAACTCATCCAGTGCACATATGGCTTTCTCTGAAGGAGGGAGCTCCTGAAGGTATTGACAGAGGTTGAAAGCATTGAGCAGCCTCCTATCCTTATCAGGCACCATTGACCAAGGTCAGCAGGACCATTTGCCAGGAGCTTGCTGGTACCAACCAGTTTGTGTCCTAGAAATTAGATCCTTTTCCCTTCTGAGAAGGTGTCCTAAGCACAAAGGAAAGATTGTCAGCAGGCTCCTGTCCAAGGAGGCTAACCTACAAAGAATTAAGTGGTGATAAGATGGAGACACTGCTAGGAGCCACTAGTGGCAACCAGATGACCGACTGAGGAGACATTGCTCTGATGGGGTAGCCTAGAGCTAGTGAAAATCACTTCCGTATGCTGGTGCATGGACCACAGGTGGTCATGCTGCTTTCTCAGCATGGTCAAAACGGATGGGAAAGGTAGCACCTGCTTGTAAGCCCTGCCCTTGGGAGGCGGAGGCAGGGCTCGTGTGCTCCAGGCCAGCCTGCTCTACAGAGAATTTCAAGCCAGCCAGGACTACATAGTGAGGCCATATTTCAAAAACAAACAAAAAATCGGGAATAAGATTCTAGAGAAAAAAGAACTTTTCAAGAAAATGCATCAAAATGTAAACTGTGATGGTCATATCTTGAGTTTTAATTTTCATGATCATTTGCCATCTTTTGTCTTGTACCTTTTATTTTTTTAAGTAACCAGGTTGTAAAATGTAGGAAAATGCTAAGGCTATAGCTTGGTGGTAGAATGCATGTACAAAGCCTTGGGTTCTATCTTAGAACTACCACCAAAAAAGAGAGAGAGAGTCAGAGTGTGTGTGTGTGTGTGTGTGTGTGTGTGTGTGAATCAAAGTACAAGGGCAGAGGCCAGTATAGCCATCTCGCCACCTCCAGATAAAGACTAGTTAATAGTTAAGGAGAAGCCCATTGGAGAGACCAAGCATAAAGCATGTCTTGTGTGAGGGAGATGGAGCGGAGCCTCTGGGTGACGCGTTAGCTGGATGATGCGGCTCATGGGTGTGTCCTGTGTGCTTTGCAGATCACTACGACCCCGACTATGAATTCCTCCAGCAAGATCTCTCCAATGCAGACCAGATCCCTCCACAGGCAGCCTGTAACCTCAGCCCTCTGCCGGAGTCCCTGGGGGAATCTGGGCCTCCATTTCTTGGCCACCCTTTCCAGCTGCCTTTGGGCAGCTGTCTGCAGCAGGAGGGACAGCAGACAGACACTCCACCTGCCCTTCCGGAGAAGAAGCGTAGGAGCGCAGTCTCCCAGACCACGGACAGCTCTGGCTGCAGGGTGTCCTATGAGCGACACCCCTCACAGTATGACAACATCTCAGAGGGTGACCTGCAGAACCCAGTCCCAGTCCAGCCTGTGCCCTACCCACCCTTTGCTGCTGTCCTGCCCTTTCAGCAGGGAGCTTCCTCTGCCTCTGCTGAGTTTGTGGGTGATTTCAGTGTTCCTGAGTTGGCGGGTGACACAGAGAAGCCACCTCCTCTACCAGAGAAGAAGAACAAGCACAGTAAGTTCTCTGCGCTCTCTGTGAGCACACTGTGACCCTCAACAGTGCTGTACTCTGCTTAGCCCACATATGACACCAAAATCAATCCCATGACCTTTCTTTGATATAGAGCAGGCTCCTAGGTGCACATGTAGTCGTGTCCAGGGGCCCAATACTATTATTACTCATGGTCCTCGAAAGTCTAATTATAATAGTTCACCTCTCCTCTGAAGTCATTAAAATCGCAGGTCTGATGCTCCTCTCTAAATGTAACCCATTTCCTGAACACAAAGTAGCAAAGGCAACTGACTGTCACGGCATACAGACCCAAACGGTGGCAAAGGCACCAAGTGTCACGGCGCACAGAGCAGCGCTGCCATAGCATGCACATGAAATAGAACTTTGTGTATGACCAGAGCCTGTCTAGCTGTCAGAGGGATGTCCGAGTGAGGACAGGGTGCTCACAGTGACCTAGATCAGAGCTTGCGGGCTGGAGGGCTGAGGTCAACTCTTGGACTAGATGTTTTAATAGATAGATGTTATTAGGCTGGGTGGATCTGGAAGGTGGAATGTTTGTATTTTGGACAATTTCCCTGTAAGTTTGCCAGAGCATTACTAAGTAACATTCTGGACATTCCATCTTTGTCTTCCCTCCCCAACTGCTCCACATGGGAACTTGCAGACCACACTGCCCCACCCTCTCCCTCACCTCACTAACACTGTTCTCAGATTTCCCCTGGCAATCCAGATGTCACCATTTTGATATGTGTGGCCACATCAGCCACACAGCCCAACTGTCCCCTTACCTTGGTACAAATCCAGCAAGGATACCTAAAACTAAATATTGCACTTCAATACCCTAATAAGGACTTCTTAAAGAAGACTTCCAAAAGAAGGCCTGCCTCATTACACACAGCAGAGCTATCCCAGGACCAGAGCAGCCTAGTTTGTAACCACACCCCCGACTCCCAAGATGTCTCTTGCTTTGTGATGGCCTTGCTGGGGTGTCCCCACCTAGAGGGGGCTGGTCTACAAACTAATGATGTCATCCCATGTGTCCTGTAAGATGGCACATTACAGATCAAGTTCTGCGGAAAGAACACTCAGCAGTTGGGAACAGGTCTTTCTGGGCTTCTCCACACCCCGTAGCCCCCAATACCGAACACTATTAATGTCGGGGACCACCTGCTTTCTTATCAAGAGTCCCATGGACTAGGGTGTAGAACAGGATTCTGTCTATCAAACTCTACCAGATGAGTGGTAACGCCTCCTGCTTGCTCCTTAGAACAAGTGTGGCCCAGAGCCCTCAAGCAGAGTCTGCAGAGAAGGTAATGGCAGACAGGGAGAGCAAGGCCATTGCTTCTGTTGCTCTCGAGTCTCGAGTGGCTGAAGTGGGTTTTGTGGCAGGAGAAGCAACTGAAGCTCTGTCCTGCTGTGGCTAGAGGACCGCCCCTTGCAGATTCCTTAGGCCAGCCAAGGGTCCAAGGTGATGGCTCTGAGCAGAAGCTTATATAGTTAGTTTTCCAGGCCAGGCCTCAGCAGCAGGTGAGGGGCAGTATGGGTTTGTATAGGTTTAAGCCTGGCCAGCTCTGAGTACGCCCAAGCCCAGAAGGAAGCTTTGCCTTCTGTCCTTAAGACCTACTATGTTTTCAACAAAGATCTTCCTTCCCTCCCCCACCCCCAATGAAGGGGTCATTTCTCTATGTTCAGTGAAAGAGCCCCAAACCTGAAGCACCCCGAGCTCAGTCCTGGTCCAGAGTCTGCCCTGCACTCCCTGAGGGGACCACGGGAGAGCCGGCGGGAAGCTACACGGAAGTGCTTTGGAAGAAAGGAGGAGTGAATGTCAGCCCTTGTACTTGGCACCTCTAAAGCAAGTTCATACGTGGCAGTTCTGATGTCATAGTATGTCCTCACTAAGGGGTGCCCCAGCATGACTTCTTGTTAAGAGTAGCCCATGGGAGTACCTGAACACTCTAGGGTACTTATAGTCCCAGAGCCCATGTCTGAAGAAGTGTATGCAGCCAAGCATCCCAGGTTCGCTGGCTGCTCTGAGTGACTCTGAGCATCTGAGTCACTGCCCAATGTGGAAAAGTCCTGGGAGGGTGAAGCTCACTGCTGTGCTTCTGTGTGTAGCTGGCAGGTCTCTACCAGGTTTAGAGGTTCTAAAGGCCTGGGGCGACCAGCTTGAGGGGACAGCAGGTAGAGAAGGTTGCTTGACCCTTCTAGAAAGCCAGTGCTGGGGCTAGGTCACCCCTAGACTGTGACTGAGCAGGGATACAGCAGTATTACTGAGGGGCGTTGAGAGTACTTCTCTTCCATGGTCAGCTGTGGGAGCACAGCCATGTTCTGTCAGTGCCCAGCAGAGCCAGCAAGTTCTGTATTCTGTGAAGTAAACATGGCCTCCTTCCTTTCAGCAAAACCACCAGGAGGACCTTCCAAAAGAGAGTACCTTTGCCAACACTCTAGGCCTCACATGGGGCCCCAGGGAGAAGGGCACTCTCTGCCTCAGGCTGGCTTCCTCTGCCTTCTAACTATAGGCTCCTGGCACTTGGGGTATATAACCTAAGGAGACAGTTTCTGCCTGGAAGATGCTGAAGGTTGCTCTTCCTGTGTCTGTCACACACTGACATAGATCCTTTAGTCCTAAGCCCAGGCTCCTTCACGGCTGTCATTTTTGCTCTTTCTATGAGTGAATTGATATTCAGTCCTAACTAAGTGTGCAAGGGCCAACGCTGTGCTCTCTACCAGCCAGCCCTTCCTTCCATGTATGTAGGGAGGTTCCAGTGCCTAGGGTAGGGATAGATGGAAGGCCAGCCTTGATTTCCCTCTGCTCTCAGGACGGCAGTCACACCCCTAGGCATAGTACTCCAGAACCCTCTAGCTCTGTGGACAGTGAGGCCCAGGGAACACTACACTGACCACCACAGGAGGGAGGCTGCTGGCCCTGCACCTGCTGTGGGAAAAGTGCCTGCAGGGATGAGGCCATGACATGTGGCAGCTGAGCTTTGATCCTCAGGCTTCTCAACTACCCAGGCACAGGAGGACCTTGCTGTCATTGGCTGCCACCCTGCTGAGGCAAGGAGGCTGACCTGCCAGGCAGACAGGTTGTGACAGGCAGCTTGGCTGGGAGATAGCAGCTTAGCCTCCACATGGAAGGGAATGGAGCAAGGGTGGAGCAGATGTATCAGTTGGCATTTGTTACTTTCTCCCTTCCGCTCTGTTCCTCGTGCTGGCCTGGCCTGTGCTCACAGATAGAGACAGTGAGCTAACAGGTCCCTGGAGGTCCTTGCTGGGAATGGGTTTGTTCCGCAGATGTTTGTGGAATCAGACATAGGTCCTGCTCTGCTAGCGCTTCAGCCCTTACCACGAAAGCAGTAGTGACTCCTGCTCCATCTGTTTTTAAGGCCCTGTTCCACATCACTGTCTCCCACTACAACTCCCTTAGATTCCTGCCATCACTGAACAGACTTAGAGTCATTTCAAGCTAATGTGCGATGTGGGTCAGGCCCACAGAACTCCCAAGTAGAGCCCTGCTATGGGTAGTTCCCGGTGCTCAGAACAGAGCCTGCTGCAGGCAGCCTCTCTGGAACGCAGAGAATCAGCCTTCCTCCCTGATTCTGTGCATGCTGTGCTCTTCCCACCCTTTCTACTTTCCCATCTTGGGCCTTTGTGTCACCCGTGGGCTAGGGTAAAGGTCCTGGCCCATCCTCGTGTCATCCTTTCATAGTCTAAAGCAGCACCACAGCCACCACACTTGTGCTTTCTCTGTGGCGCTACACCACCATGTGTGGGGGTATGTGTGTATTCTGTTGACCCAATGAGAGCATGAACCCTGTAAGGCAGAGGATCCACCTCGCTGGTCCTGTGCACTTCCAGCATCTGTGCCCCTGCCTACATGTACAGTACCACCTCCTCAGCAAACAATGAGGAGAGGCCACAGACTGCTAGATACAAACTGTAGGAAGAGACAAGGAATCGTGTGAGAAGGCTGTGGATGGGGAGCCCCAGGCATAGTAGATCAAAGGACTTGGGAAAATCAGGAGCCCTATGTTTGTTCATTATTTGGTCCAAGATAATACAGACAAGGCTAAGCCCAAGGGCAGCCCGAAGCTGAGCAGTCCTGCAGAGCCTCCGGTGTTGCTGAGTGGGGAAATCCCCAACACCTGTGCAGGAAGGGTGCAAAGTGCCCCTGTACTTTCTTTAACAGAACCTTATATTTGTAGAGCCGTTTTAGGCTCACAACAACATTGAATGGAAAGTACAGAAATTTCCCATACTCCGAACTTCCCCCAATGTCAATAGCCCTGGCAGAGAGGGATAGCAGTTACAGTGGAAGAGCGTGACAGTCATCACGTCCAGAGCCCACCATGCACTGGAGGGTTCTGTAAGTGTCACCAGCTGGGTGATGGCATGTGTCCACCTTTGTAGTAGCACCCAGAGTAACATTCCTGCTCCTCGGGGGCCCCAAGAACACGAGAGCTGGTGGGGACAGCTCTGTGGGCCCCACACTGGTGAGATCAGCAGCCCCCTCTGTCCACAGTGCTGGCCTACATGCAACTGCTGGAGGACTACTCAGAGCCACAGCCCTCCATGTTCTACCAGACACCGCAGAGTGAGCACATCTACCAGCAGAAGAACAAGATGCTCATGGAGGTGTACGGCTTCAGCGAGTCCTTCTGCGGTAGTGATTCCACGCAGGAGCTGGCCCCTCCACCCGCTCTGCCCCCCAAGCAACGGCAGCTGGTAAGCAGTTCCCCATCTGTGTCCTTGGCACTGCTGCAGGTGACCAGAGCTTCCAGTCCTAACAGGCTTCCAAGAATTTGCGTGGTCCTTGCGGGGCCAGGTTGAACCTGCTTTTATCCGTGGTGGAACCCTAGACTTAGGTGTGTTCAAGTCATTGTGTCCTATGTAGTACCTCTACTTCCTTTCCAGATACTCACCATCAGCTTGTCCCTCACACTGCCATCTTCCCACCCTGGGGACAAAGGGCCTCCTGCAGTAACTGTCCTGTGTAACTGGGACAGACTTGCGCTCAGAATGTTTGATTTCCCTGCTGACAATCTCGTATGCCTTCCCTTTCTTCCTTGGCTCTAACATAGGCCTCATAGACAGGAGGGACTCAATCAAAGCACAGAGCGCTGTCTGTGTGCAGCCATCTGTGAACTTGACTTCCATAATGGGCCTAACTGTATGGAGTGACTTCTATCCCATCCCTGGCCAGCGATGGCCCCATGGGAACAAATTCCACTGAAGCAGGATAGGTTTAGACAGAGCCACTTTGTGCTGTAAACCCAGCAGTGGCCATTGTGTGCCTCTGCCATAGATCCTGCACAGTTGTTCCGCTCACCAGGGGGCGGCAGAGCACTGAGCCTGCCAGTGCTCCCAACCTGCAGAATATGTTGGGTGGGTTCAAGTTCAGAGTCTCTGGGCCAGCCAAACTCTGCAGAGGGGAGATCTTAACCTTTGCAGAGCTGTGTGGGCTGCTTTGCTACCTGGCAAGAAAAGAGACGTGTGTGTTGACCTAAGCCTTTTTCTGTGAATTGTGAAGTGAGCCCTACTTACCTTGTAGTACCTGGGGCTTAGTACCTCAGGCTTCTGAGCCGTTCAGCCTTGTAGGCCATAGCCAGCTAGCTAAGTAGACATTTACTTCTGCCAAGAAGCTCTCAACTGACTGAGACAGCCTCTCCTAGAGATGAAAATCTGGGGAATCTGGGTCCCAGCCCTGTCCATGGTGCTACATGGGAACTAAACCACCTAGGTTGTTTCCCAAAAGGTCATCTGCATGGGAATAGAAATGCTGATTTAAGCTGGGCGTGGTGGCACATGCCTTTAATCCCAGCACTCAGGAGGCAGAGGCAGGTGGATTTCTGAGTTCGAGGCCAGCCTGGTCTACAAAGTGAGTTCTATGACAGCCAGGGCTACACAGAGAAACCCTGTCTCGAAGAAAAAAAAGAAGAAGAAATGCTGACTTAAGGGACCACTGCTGGCCATGCCTTCCTGAGGTTGTTCCTCCATGACCTGTGGGTTTCCCTAGGCATCTCTATAGTGAGAAGTCCGTAGATTATGAGCAGCTGGAGACAGATTCCTCACACAAATGTGGAACAGAATCACTCCAAGCATGTAACATGAGACAGCCTATCCCACCATGCAGCAGGGTAGGGAGAGAACAGCCAGTTCGGGACCTCCCCAGACAGATTCAGGTACACACTGTCCTCCCCACGGTTCCTGATATTCCCCACTGTTCTTTTTTTTTTTTTTTTTTTTTTTTAAGATTTATTTATTTATTATATGTAAGTACACTGTAGTTGTCTTCAGATACACCAGAAGAGGGCACCAGATCTCATTACGGGTGGTTGTGAGCCACCATGTGGTTGCTGGGATTTGAACTTCAGACCTTCGGAAGAGCAGTCGGGTGCCCTTACCCACTGAGCCATCTCACCAGCCCCCCACTGTTCTTAAAGAGAGACTAGGAACTAGAAGAACTTATCACTAGCCCACAGCTATCCAAAGACCTAGAAATCAAGCCCAGCTCCAGATGAGCCCTGACCAACCACAGAACAAGCTATGCTAATTGCTAGTTGAATCTTGTCTCCAGTTCACACATGTAGGAGCTGTGCACACCTTACACACAAGGGTGATAATAGCAATTACACTTCTTCACATACAGTAATTATGCATGGCACTTGATTTAATCCTCTCCCAATACACACACAGTGCTAGAGTTCTCCACAGTTTCCAGGATCCCGACCACCAAGCTCTCTAAGAAATGCTCAGGGCCAGTAGGTGTTCTCTAATGGTGCCTAAATTCAACCACAAGGGTCTTGAGCCTGGGGTCTGAGCTCTGAATCCAGAGAGACCACATAGGTCTACCCAGCTCTGAAGTGCTCAGGGTGGGCTAGAGAGATGGCTCAGTGTTTAAGAGTACTGACTGCTTTTCCAAAGGTCCTGAGTTCAAATCCCAGCAACCACATGGTGGCTCACAACCATCCATAATGGTGGCCCTCTTCTAATATATCTGAAGACAGCTACAGTATACTTACATATAATAATAAATAAATCTTTAGCCGGGCGGTGGTGGCACATGCCTTTAATCCTAGCACTTGGGAGGCAGAGGCAGGCAGATTTCTGAGTTCAAGGCTAGCCTGGTCTACAGAGTGAGTTTCAGGACAGCCAGGGCTACACAGAGAAACCCTGTCTCGAAAAAATAAAAACAAAAACAAAACAAAAACAAGTCTTTAAAAAAAAAAAAAAAAAAGAGCTCAGGGTCAGGTCAGTCTGTGTGACTTGAGCCCACTTGTCCTCTGAAGGTTGGCATTGCAATCTGCAGTAAGACGGAATAGCAGGGCCTCTCATTTAGTCAGCCTTTGGTGGAGCCAGGCAGCCATCTCTCGGGGGACACCCCTCCGCAGTATTAGTTAGTCCACATCTATACTGCCTGTGCTGACCATTCTCTGCTTTCTCCTCCTCCCTGCCTTCTATTTTGCCCTCCGCCCAGCAGGCCTCCTATGCTGCTTCTTCCTTCTCTGTCTCCTACTGTGTCCAGCAAACTAAAGTGGCCTTCACCCCCGAGGACGGCAGTGCCGCTCAGGGCCTCAGTGTATCCGTGTCTAACTCCTTTCTCAACCGGCACGGCAGCTTGCCTGTGCCCTCGGTGAGTCTCCCCTGCTCTTCCTCACTTGGAAACTCGTGAAGTTAGTGCTTGAAGCCTGTGTTCCTGGATGCTGCTGCTGCTGCCTGTCACCAGTGCTGTCCTTCCACAGACCCTGTGTGCCTGCTGCGGAAGGGATCAGAGTACTTGCTTCCCTGGGCCTTGGGGGCTGTGGTTAGGGGTCCGGGAGTGAGGTGTGGGCTGCTCTGTCTGGAGCATGACACTGGCACGGAGCACAGCCACTTCTGCTGTTGTGTTCTGCTCTCCCAGGGGCCTGTGTCTGCACTTAAAAGGGGACAACCCTTTCAGCAAAATCTTGCTAGTATATGCAATGGTGTCAGCGTTTGGAAGCTGATCATGGGATGGATCTCTGGATATGGCAATCACTAGATGGTCCATCCTTTCGTCACACTTCCAAATTTTGTCACTGTAACTCCTTCCATGGGTGTTTTGTTTCCTATTCTAAGAAGGAGCAAAGTGTCCACACTGTGGTCTTCGTTCTCTTGAGTTTAATGTGTTTAGCAAATTGTATCTTATATCTTGGGTATCCTAAGTTTCTGGGCTAATATCCACCCATTATGGGTGGGTGGGTATGGGGGACTTTTGCTATAGCATTGGAAATGTAAATGAGCTAAATACCTAATAAAAAATGGAAAAAAAAAGGGGGGGGGGACAACCCTTATCTAGGAAGCAGGACAGAGAGGAGCAGGTAACCCGATGGGGCTGGGTGGTGGTTGGGTGCTTTTGCTTACCCCACAGCCCCGAGGCCCTGTGGCTTAAAGCAGTAGCCCTTTGTTTGTGCTCGGGACTCAAGTTAGGAGGATGGTATATGAATCTGCCCAGGCAAGCATCTTTGGGAGCTAGGACAGTTGGGCTATTTTGTCACCAGTGTCAGGCTGGTCTAGGTTTGTTGTTGTAGCAGCTGGCAGGCAACAAATGGAAAAGTGTCAGGTGTCCTGACTCAGGGTCAACGTGACAGCCACTCAGTGGGACCACAAGGATCACTGTTTGGGGGGGGGGGGAACCCTGCTCCTGAGGGGAGGACTGCCTGCCACTGACACAGGACAATGGAGAGGGCTACATCAGTCTGTAGACAGCTCAGTAGTGACACAAAAGGAGGCCTGGCTTTCTGGACTCTGCATTTGCCCCAGAGCCAAAGCAGCCACCTTTATTCCTGTGATCCCAACTGAGGCCCAGAGGGAAAAGAATGGAGCCAAGTTCACTCCCTGGAAGCAGCTCGGGCTCAGGTACTGACTTCTCCCTGGGCCTCGGAGTCTTCTTGAGGTCACAGTGTGATTGAGGGAATTGAATCAAGCCATGGGAAGGAAGCACCATATGCGTGGGAAGCAGAGAAGCTGGCACTGCACTGCTGCTTCTCCTGTGCTCGGGAGCGTGGCACTGACTTCAGCCACCCGGGAAAGGCTTGGGTAGGGGACCAGCTTGGCACTTGTCTGATGTCCACCTTTGTCTAGGGTTTGCAGTTCAGTGCCCAGGACCTTCAGGAGAACCTTGTAAGGGTGGAGCCTCCCTTCTCGTGGCTCTCCGCAGTGCTGGGTATATGGGACAGTCTGAGTCACCTCTGCCCTACCACACAGATCACCTCTTCCCCAGAAGGCACCTCTAGCAAGCTCCCTCCACGGACCTTGCAAAGCTTGGTTTCAGGCAGTCCTGGTCCTTGACTGTTAATACACACAAACACACACACCCCTAGGAATTTCTCCTCATTCCTTCTGAGCTGTTAGCAGAGGACTGTGGATGAACTGGGCTGTATGCTATAGAATTGCAGACAAGGGCGTTTCCTTAGGTTTGGGTCTGAGTGTGTCACTTCTGTGGAATGTTGAGGCATCTTACGTTTGTGACTCTGTATTCTTAGCTCCAGCTCCAGGAAAGAATCCCTGCTAAAAGGATAGGATATTTCAGTGAAAGGAAAGAGTCTCCGGAACCGTGCTTGCAGTGTGTGTCAGCTGATAGGTCGAACCCCATGCCGTGATTTAGTGTCTTGCCAGCTCTACACAGTCTCTGGGTAATTCTAAGAGGAGCTTAGACATGGGATTCCACAGTGCGATCAGAATAGGAGTGGGTTAGCTGTAAGGATGAAAAGGGAGGATCACATACAATCAGTAGGGACAGTCAGATAAGCTGAGGGACTGGCTAAAGCAAGGTGTGAGTGACACCCCGAGCTACTCGAGCCTTCGGATGCTGTACCAGGCACTTCTTCCTGTTCTTTCCAGGTTCTGCCGCCCTGTGGGCTGCTTGGGGTGTCTTCATTATCGCCCAGTTCTGGAACTGCACCTCTTTCCTCCCAGCTCCCCACACCTGTGTCCCAGCTGTCCTGAACAATATGAGTTGGGTCGATATGTACACTGCCCTTGAGCAGTAGTGACAGCATCCAGACTCTTGATGGTCACAAGGGTGGTCACTCCCTGTGTATACTGTGGAGTGGGCGGTAGAGAACCGCCTCTCCCATCCCCTAGAGTGTCCTGGGCAGCCTTTCTTTACTAGCACCCATTCCACCCATTCCAAATGCTGCCACCAAGAGACCTGTTGGGATGCTGGATAAGCAAAATAGCTAGCTGATTCCACTTTTAGAGGGTATGTTTAAGTGCCTGTAACGATGCTTATGACTTAAAACAAAAATCTTTGAAATATGAAAGCTAAATGTAGCCTGGTTGTGGTAATGTTCGCCTTTAATCCTAGTATTCCAGAGGAAAAGGCAGGTAGCTCTCTATGAGCTCAAGCCAGCATGGTCTGCAGAGCAAGTTCTAGGACACCCGGGGCTGGCTACACAGAGAAACCCTGTCTTGAATCCCTCACCCACCCACCCCTACCAAAAAAAGAAAGCTAAGTGTCCATCGCCATGGACCCCAGTGTTTGAAAAGGGCTGTACAGCAGCTGCTATCTCGTTCTGGGCCCAGACAATCCTTTCTTTCTCTGAGCTGCTAGATCCAGGCTTTGAGGCATCACACATGTGCCCTTCAGAAGACCTAGGTCTCATATAAACATTTGGCTTCTGTGCTGTGGCCAGAAATGCAGCCGGAGCCTCCTCCTGAGATTTAGGACTGGCCCTTAATTCCACCAGTGTGCCCATGTCTCTCCTGGCCATGAGCTATCTCTGAAAATTCACTCAAAAGCTACCACAGATACCATGGGCATACCACCTCTAAAAACCAAGCCTGAACCAAAGGCGAGAGAGAGTAGGGTAGTAGGGTGGGCAGGAGGATGAAGACAGGCTCAGGCAGCTTGGCTTTGCTCCAGTCACCTTCACTCAGTCCATGCCATCTTGGCCTAAGCAAAGCCAGATCACACACAGGAGAGGAAGGGATGTGGGGTGTGGTGGGGGGGTAAAGCCCTGTAGGCCAGGGCCAGAGAGGTGTTGCTCAGGGCCACTTCCTTGTTTCCTGGGCTTGCCTGAATTCCTGGGTTTCCATGAAAGATTCCCTGCATTGTTAGCATCAGGAGGGTTTCCCTTATGGGGGAGGAAGTACCTGTTCTGTGAAAAGCCACTTTATAGACCGCTGTCTCCTGCCTGGACTTTGCCAGCACATGTCCCAGGTCCCTAGCTACTTTTTTTTTTTTTTTTTTTTTGGTTTTTCGAGACAGGGTTTCTCTGTGTAGCCCTGACTGTCCTGGAACTCACTTTGTAGACCAGGCTGGCCTCGAACTCAGAAATCCACCTGCCTCTGCCTCCTGAGTGCTGGGATTAAAGTCGTGCACCACCAGCGCCTGGCTTCCTAGCTACTTTTATGCAGACCCTGAGTTCTAAGCCAGTGTGTAGCAGGTGGTGAGTGAATGTCCTCTCCTGACTGGCCTTACTGTTTGTTCTCTTCTGGTCTGTGTGTGGCTCCACAAACATCCTGTGTACCCCACGTTCATCATCTACACAGCCCCCGAGTCCTTGCACTGCAGCAAAGTCTTTCACCTGGAGCTGGGACAGTTCTCCCTCTGCTGCCTCTGTCATGCTCTGCTTTGCTCCACCAATGCCCTACTTCTGTGGTGAAATGTTCCATCCCTGCAGCACCAGGACAACACCCACATGGTCTTCTGCCGCTCCAGACAGCCCTTGAAATAAACCATGATAACTCACCGTATGCTTATGGAAAGCCCAGGCTGCTGCAGGCCTGCTCAGCTTGAGCGCACAGACAGACTGGACCCTGTACAGCAGCACCTCCCATGCTTCTCCCCCTGCAGAGAGCCCCAGTATATACATTTCCAGCTGAGGGAAGGCAGGGGCAGGACAAGGCTGCTTCACCATGCTGGAGACGACAAGGGGCCAGAAGTCAGTGTTCCTTGCCTTTGGGCCTTCACAAACTCTGCTTCAGAAATAGCCACACACACAGCCCACTAGAATTCTAGGCTTGCTGTTGTCCTCTGCCCATCAGGGCTCTGGGACCAGCCCAAGACACAAGAATATTGCTCTAGCACCCTGCTCCATCTGACACCAGAGTCCAGCTTCCAGGAAGGCCATGTGGTGACATAACCCCCAAGGGCACTGCTCCACAGGTGGCTCTTGCCTTTCTGCCCTTGTCATAGTGCCTGACACTTGTCCAGGACCTTTCTTACAAGTCTGTGATTGAGTATTTTTCCCACCCAGGATATGGAGACACCAAGGCAAAAAAGCGAAGTCATCTGCTCCTAGTGTCAAGCTTGAGCCGGGGATAGGCCCAGATCCATCATGAAGAGTACGTTAGGCTTATGAGCTATTATGTGGCCAGACAAATACTGAGATGCAGTGTAGCTGATCAGAACTGCCTCTAGGCTGGCCTTGCAGAAGTGACTCTCCAACAGGAACAAAGGCCTGTGACACAGGCATCTGCCTCTGAGTCTACCACTTGGCTTTGAAACCCTGCATTTGTCATTTGCAAAATGTAGTTCTTGTGATTAGCAGAAGAGCCTCAAGCAAGAGAGCTGCCCCTAGATAAGACAGCCCAAAAGTAGGCATTGGCAAATGGGATGAGGGGAGCAGGGGAAAGACAAGAGACAAAGGGGGAGTGAGAGCAGTGTTACCCAGGACCCTCCCTGCCCTACCCCCTGGGCATGGTCACATCCCACCCCAAAGGACCATAGCTGTCTCCCCAGGCAACCATTGGGAGCTTTAAAGCTTGACTACATACCTAGCCTGCTGCTGCCAGCCACCATGATAAAGGCTGGTACTCTGGTGCCAGGGCCAGTACTGAGCACAGCACCTAGGGAGAGTCCAAGTCATGAAAGTAACTTCCTGTGACTGTGTTTAGTGGCCTTTTGAAAAAGCAATGTGGTGGCTTATCCATATTTCCTTTTTTGTTTTGTTTTGTTTTGTTTGAGACAGGGTTTCTCTGTGTAGCCCTGGCTGCCAAGCAACTCATTCTGTAGACCAGACTGGCCTCAAACTCAAAAGATCCGCTTGTCTCTGCCTCTCAAGTGCTGGGAATAAAGGTGTGTGCCACCACCATCACCACTACCCAGCTCATATCCATATTCCTAAGAATATCCAAAACTTAGCCATCCTGAGGCTGTTCCATGCAGGGATGGCCTGTCTCTAGAGGCTTCCCTCACAGTCAACACACACCGTCCTCTTGCTGTCATCCACCTGGGAGCTGCAGGCTGGGTCAGATTCTCAGTACTGATGTGCAGGCCACCCCTCCCACCCTAGCAGCCTGGCCACCAGAGGAATGAAACAGAGTAGCTGAGAAATAAGCTGCCAAGACAGCACAGGCCCCATCCCCTGGCAACTCTATGCCAGCGTTAACAGAGAAAGTCAGTCTCACTGAAGCTTGGCCAACATCAGGCGGCTCTGCCTTTAATGAATTAGCTTCAAGCAAACAGAGGTTGCCTGTCAGTCTTCACTATCTTTTTTACTCCAAAAATGGGTTGTTCGTCCAGGCATATCTTTTCAGAAGAGCCAACTCTGTTTCCATCTTTCCTGCCTAACAGTTAGGGCTCTGCTCTCTGTATCCATCCCTCGCTTGCTCGACCAGCATCAGAATAGTGCTCTGCTGAGGACACCCCTCCCCCGAGTCAGATCAGGACAGACAGGGGAGGGCGTTTCTCAGATCCAAGTGTGATACAGGCCACCCCATCACAGGGTGTTAAGGAGGTGGGCCTCTGTTCCTTCAGTCAGAAAGATTGCAGCAGCACTTCCTGTCCGTGTAATGAGATGACCCACCACAGCACTCTGAGCATCACTGCCCCGGCCAGCCTCAGTGTCCCTGGCAGATCCCCTGCCTGACACTGGAACCAGTGCCTCTCTCCTGGTACTTACTCTGCCACCACTACCATCTTTCCCCAGAGTCCCCAACCCAAACAGCATCTCTCAGGCTATAAATACAAATTTTTGCTGCACAGGGATCTCAAAACCAAACCAAACACTCCCCAGATCCAAAAATAGACTGGAGGCTGCTTTGGGGCTGTGAGGTGACCATCTGTGCCCTTCTCCCAACCCCGGGGATGAGCGTGACCCTGGAGGGTCTGACAGCCAGGGCCTGTGGAAACAGCCACCCAGAGCAGCCCAGAGCAGCGGTGCTTTATGGTGATTGGAGAACCTTCCCCGGCTCCTCCCACCCTTGCAAAGGTACTTTTCAAGTTTGGCTCTTGTCCCAGCACGACTGCATAGCTGGAATGCCTGAGGAATCTAGGAGCAGGGGCTGGAAGGGAGGGGAACCCAGGCCCCTGTCCCAGACACACTGCTCCAGCCTCTTCCTGTCCATTGAGTCATCCCACTCACAGCTGAGCTGCTGTGGTACAGGCCTGGCAGTGGTCTGCACACCTTAATTAATAATAACATCAGACAATGTGTGACACCCGTCAGCCCAGCCTGAGCAACTTATCATCAAAGGATCCTCTCAAGAAATAAAACAGCAGCTGGAGAGGTGGCTCAGCAGTTAGAATACTTGTTGCTTTTGCAAAATACCTGGGTTGGAATCCCAATATCCACATGGTGGCTCACCACTGTCCATAGCTCCAGGGAATCCAACGCCCTCTCCTGGCCCTGCAGGCAAACACTCATACATATAAAATAAATCAAAAATAAACCAAAAAAAAAAAAGAAACTGTTTAAGATAAATATTTAAGTGAGTACATAAAACCAATATCCAGGTGTAGTGGTACACAGCTGCACTCATGAGACTGAGACAAGATTACAGGTTTGAGGCCAGACTGGCCTACATAGCCAGACCCTGTTTCAAAAGGAAAATTACACCACTGGTGGCTGACAAGATAGCTCAGTAGTAGCCAGGCATGGTGGCTCACACCTTTATTCTAGCACTTGGGAGGCAGAGGCAGGCAGATCTCTGTGAGTTCCAGACAGGCCTAGTGTGCATAGTGAGTTCCAGGCCATTGAAGACTGTATAGTGAGCTCCCCATCCCTCCACCTCAGAAAACAAGATGGCTCAGCAGATAAAGGTGCAAGGCTGACAACCTGATTTGCATCCCCAGGGCCCATGTGAGAAGGAGAAACCAGTTCCGACCTCCAAACACGCACAGTGGCAGCACACTCATACACACAGAGAAGTAAATGCATGCAGTTTTAAGTTCTTTTTTAAATTATGGTAAATTATTTTCTAAACATCTCTTGATCCAGCCAGTTGTGTTGCCTCCTGTGCAGAACCCCCCCCCCCCCGCTGTTACGGGGTAGAGAAGGACAGCTAGTGTGGGATATGGGCCCCTTGCAGTAGCCATGCTGAGCACTAGCAGGACACTGTTACACTGACGGCTACAACTATTCAATGAGAAAATGATTGTCCTTTTCACCCCATGGGCGTGGGCTGACTTTTGAGACAAGGTTTCCTGTATACCCCTGGTTGGCCTGAAACTCACTCTGTAGACCAGCTGATCCTGAAACACAGAGATCCACCTGCCTCTGCCTCCTGAGTACTGGGATTAAAGATGTATGCCACCATGCCCGGCACAATAAATGTATAACCCAGGCTAGCCTCAAACTAGTGATTTTCCTATCTCAACCTCCTTTAGTAAATCTTACTGCCATGTGCTACCACAACTAGCTCACTCCATTTTAAAGATGAAGACACTCATCCACAAGAACTTATTTGTCCAAAGTCACACAGATGGAACAGTAACAAGGTATAGATGCCTTGGATGGGGAAAGGGAAGTTGGGGGGATCTGCAGCCTGTGTTGAGGATCACAGCTGACCCAGATTCAGAGAGAATGAGACAGCTCTGCCGGCTAGGCACCACGGCACCCTACAACAGAGCCAGAAGCTGGACGGCATGGGGTCAGTACAGCCTGTGCTGGGTGGGCATTTCTGAGTCAAACCCTAACATCTCCAATTAGTTTAAAACTTCATTTCTCCTTCCTTTTTCTTATTTCCGTGGGTTCTGAAACTCCTGTACCACAGAAAAGTCCAGAGCACTTGAGTGAGCCGTGTGTATGTTTCAGTTGGCACCTGTGATGGGTACATGAAGACGACAGGAAGACCAAGTGTGCCTCCTCACTGTCCTTCCAGGCCCTGTGGTGGTTAGCAGTTTGCTGGCAAGCCTCCAGCAGGCATGATAGCATCAAACACCTCTCAGCTTGGGAACTTGGAGCGTTCTCCTTGGGCCTCAGAAGCTATGAAGACTTAGGGGCACCTCTTAGTCTGCCATCTGACGTTTCTATCAAATGAGAAGTAGAGGAGTCAAGCCTATGGCTCTGGGGTGACATCAGAAGGGGAAGGGAGATGCTGAAACTCCCCAAGTCATTGTTGGGCTCCTGCCCTTTTCTAAAAGGCCTGAGGTGCATCTGATATCTAAAGGGCGGTCTGTCTGTCTGTTAAGGGGTAAGCTAAAGTTGTCCAGAAGATCCAGATGAATAAAGGTGCCTTGGAGTTCAGTTCTGAGGCTCCTAAGACATGGGGTAGTAGAGGTTCGTTTGCACATGTGGTGATCAGCACAGAGAGTGGGAGGAAGTATAGCCTCCTTTCAGATAGTGCCATCAGCCTGCAGGTCCCTTTCTGAAAGCAGTATAGTCATGAAAGTCTGTAAGGGGTTGTCTGGCATTCTGGCATGACCAACAGCCCCCACTAGGAAAGACAGGACAACCAGGCCATGGTGGTGCACACCTTTAATCCCAGCACTTGGGAGGTAGAGGCAGGTGGATTTCTGAGTTCAAGGACAGCCTGGTCTACAGAGTGAGTTCCAGGACAGCCAAGGCTACACAGAGAACCCTATCTCAAAAAACAAAACCAAAAAAAGAAAAAAAGGAAAGATAGGACACACCAGCCATGCTGAGCCTCAGTTAACCTAACCACCTTTTCTCTTGTCTGTTTTCTCCTTCCCACATTCTTGTTTGTGTGTTTTCTGCCTGGGTTCTGTAGTACAAATCTGTGTTTAGGTCTTACTCCCAGGACTTCATGCCTCACCACCAAGCCTCCGTCCAACCTTTCCTTCCGCCTACCTCCTCTTCCTCTCCACATTTCCCACCTGTCCACACGTCCCAGAGCTCGGACTTAGCGGTGCCCACCGTAAGCAGTCCGCCTCCCAGCACCGTGGACGGGCCTCTCTCGTCTTCTCAGGACAGCAGCTTTCATGGGAACCCTGTCCGCCTTCCTTCCGAAACCTCTTTCACTGACTCGGTGAGAATTCAGCACACACATCTGTGCACGCTGGCCTGCAGGGTTTTAGAAAACGATGCTACTGCCCACAGAGGGCCTTGTCCTCCCTCCCTCGGCCCAGGCTGCTGCTGGGTTAAGGCTACTCAAGCATGAGTAGGTTGGCACCTAGGGGACTGCAGTTCTGATTGATCCACCTGTTTTCAGAACAGAAACCAAATCTTTTGTATAGGATTTCTATCACACTGGGAATTGGGCTAGTGACCATTTAGAACAGTAAATTGTCACAAAGATGAGATAGAGAACACTGTGAGCTTTCTGTTGTATGTCTGTGAAGAGGTGCAGACTCCTGTGGAGTGGAAGAAACAGAGGTAAGGTTTCTTGTAGGCCCATGCAGAGGCCCTGTGCTTCATCAGAACACAGGGAGGAACTACACTGCAGAGCAGAGGGGACAGATAGAGGGACAAAGAGGGTCCGTCTGACAGTTGGAGACATTTCCCACACCTTGTTGTCAAGTATGTTATTTCTTGTTCCCTGCCCTGGGGACCCCTGCCTCACTACAGGTTGGGGACCTCTGACCTCTGCAGACCCTTTTACAAACTGGGGACCCCCTACAGGCCCTGCTACGAGTGGAGCAGCTTTCTGGGAGTTTCTAGAATGTCTCTAAACACTTGGAAGAAGATCCAGCAGGAGACTTGGGCTGGGCTAGCCCAGGAGCAAGAGGTGTGAGGGCAGCTTTGCCCTCCGCACTGGGGAAAGCACTTCCCAGGGAGTGGGCCTGGCCCATTGTCTCTCCTCTCACCCTGTCTCCCCCAGAGTGAAAAGGCCAGCAGTGAGGAAGCTGGTGGGGATGAGTATGTCAGTCTGTACTCCTCTGGCCAGACCAGCGAGGAGCTGGCTCCCTGTCGAGGAGTAAGTAACCTCAGTGGGTGGCCTTGTGCATGGGCCGGCCACTGCCCCCTCAAGGTCACTTCCCTTGCAGCTGCTTCTATTGGCTGAGCCCCTAGAGGCCTGCTGGAAGCCAACCCATCCTATGGGAAAGGACATGGCTTCCAGGTAGAGGTCTGCCCTGCTTTTGCTTCAGTGAGTGTGGCATTTTTCAGAACCTGGCTGAATGAGTGTCCTAGAAACCACTGGACCCTGGCCCAGCCTAGCTGCTCCCTGGAATTTCTTCCCATTCTTCCCTCAATGCTGATCTCTTCTTCCAAGAGATGCTTTTACTCCTGCCCTTCAGTTCTTCCCAGCATGCCCTGCTGCCCTCAGCTAATCCCAAGGAAGTAGGGCAAGTGATGTGCGCCCTGCTGGATATCCACACTTGTCCCTCCTGTGAGCAGACTCCTTGCTGGATTATGGAGGTCCAGACTGTGGCCTCACAGTGCAAACCTTCTATTGAGCATGCAGCTTTTCCAAATTTGGCTTCAGGAAAACAGGGGAAAATTGTGAGACTTCAAAGGTCACTGTCCCATGAGACTGAATGAGAAGCTCTAGGAATGAGGTCGGGTCATCAAGGACAAGGAGCCAGTGCCCTGGAAAGCCCAGCCTGATCATGGTCATCCCATGAGTAATCACACCATAATTCCCTAGGGCTTTCAGATATCTATGTCCAGGCAACCACCCTCCTTAGACATCAGTACAACATCAGCTTCCCTCCAGTGGGATTTTGGTCCTGTTTGTGAGAGCTAAGCCAGTATCCCCAGCCACTGGTGACCTGTGTCACCAGCAGCCTCGAATTCAGGGACTCAATGCCCAGGCCCCACAGCCCTCTCTGCCCTGCAGTGCCAGCTCCACTGTGCTGTCCTTAGTGACAGTCCCTGGATTCACAAGGACTTTTTCTTCACCACCACCTTCTGGACAGCCCAAAAACATTGTAGAGTTGTGTTGTCAGTGGATATAGAGGCAGCAAGTCTGTCCAAGACGGCTCACATTTTTGAGTTTGGGCAGCTGGACTTCTAAACTAGACTGTCACTGATAAAGGGTTGTAATCCTGAAGACTGTAAGAAGTCAGGGAAGTTTGTATGTGGTGGTTAAAGATATAAGCTTTGGAAGCAGATAGCCTCCTCCTATGAGTTCAAGTCTACTCTCTGCCACTGGGCATCCTAGCAGTCAGTTTCTGTAGGGAATGGAGGCGTGGTGGTGGTAGCTTATTGAAGAGAGTGAAGGAGAGGCATGCAGAGTACTCAGTGCTGAACCCCACACTCCTTCAGAGAGGGTACAGTGTCTGTCCCCAGGCTGACACCTCCCCTCTCTCCAAAGGCAAGTGTCAGTCTCCAGGGAGCTTGTGTTTCTAGTAATTAACCCCATTTGTCATTAGCTTGTTCCCACTGTCAGCTGCTCCATAGTGCTAAGAAGGCCAGCATAAGCCGTCTGTCCAAATGCCACCGTGCTTTCCCTTTGCAGGAACCACCATCTGGGAAGGACGGACATCCCAGAGATCCTTCGGTCAGCAGTGCATCTGGGAAGGACAGCAGAGAAAATGGGGAAAGGTAAGAAGCAAGCAGGAAGTGTCCAGGTCCCAAGAGCAGTGGCAACTCAGTGAGACTGCCAGTGTTGAGGCCCTTTCATCTTTCTGATCCTCAAAACTGTCTGCGTTCAGGGTGGAAACTACAAGGACACTGAACCATCACTAATAATCCACCCTCGAAGGTCTTTGCTGACACCTGTGCCATCTACTGTCCCATACATAGGAAGTGTAAAAGACCTTCCCACCCACAAACCTGTCACTGTGGGCATTTCTAGTCATAAATACATATGTTGTATTGCTGAGCCATTTTGAAAGGAGCTTACAGGTGTTGTGACACTCAGTCCCAATATAATCATCATACCCTCCTGAAACAGTGGTCACAACATCATTGTCACACTGAGATAGAAATCTCAGTCTCTCCCACCCTCCCCCTCCCCCTCTTCCTCCAGGGACTAGCCTAAGCCCTCACCCATGCTGGACAAGTACTCTAGCACTGAGCTTCAGCCCAGCCCTGCCTAGAGGAACTTACATAACATTAGGGTTTTATGACCCACAGATCTTCAGTGCCTTTAGACACCTTTTCCCTTCCCTTGTTCTCAGTGTATTTAGGCTTGCAGAAGGGTAGCCAATTTCCTGGACCACTTAGTGCAGGCTGAAGGAGCTGCCAGTGAGCATCCCTGCTGCTTAATGTTGGTGCCACCTTCCTGTGAGATGCGCCAGCTACTCAGGCTTTTCTTTCTTTTAAGTTGATAACTGGTCACCTGAGGCCTCACCAGTCTTAACACAGCAAGTACTTCTGCTTATCAGTGGCAGGCCTGGGGCAAGCACTAAGAGGGTTTTGTTTTTCACTTTGTTTTGTTTAAAAGATAAGAGAAGCAGAGACCAGCAAGCCATTTGGACAGGCTTGCATCTTGTCCACTTTTAGATTCTCACAGTCATGAGTCTGCTTGTTGGCTCCTCCAGGCTGGGTTGTCCTCAAGTGTTAATATAACACTTGGCCACAAAGGCTTGTGTGTGCAGGGCCAAAGCAGCCTGTGGATTCTGTCACCTGCGTCACTGGAATCAGGTGTCACATTCAGAGTTTAGATGTTCAGGTTACCCACCTCCTGAGGGAGGGCTCTCCCAAGAGCTACTTGTGGGGCCCAGCAGACTTCTGATGGTGAAATGGTCAGAAAGGTAAGCACCCTGGTTGTCAAAAAGCTCCTGGGTCTATGTCTGCCTTTCGTAACGGCCACACCACTGGCTGGCCTCCTAAGATGGCAGCAAAGCACGGCTCCTCCCAAGCCTGGGGGTGTTGGTGCTAACCTGTGGTGTTCTTACTGAGGGTCCAGGCTCCACCAGCTCAGCTACAGAGAAAGTGTGCCCTGAGGGCCAGAAAGAGGCACAGTGTACAAAGGCACTACTGCCAAGGTGGGTCCCAAGGACCCAGTACTGGAGGGAGAAAAACTAACTCTGGCACATTTTCTTCTGTGTGTGTGTATGTGTATGTGTGTGTGTGTGTTTAGTGCCCACCGTGTAGTGCCAAAAGCTGGCTAGTGACTCCTGGATGTAGCCTGAGAATCCTTTCCCTTCGGCCAGATGATGTTCAGTGCTTTAAGTCTGTCTGTCCAGAGCAAGGGCCCTCCCTCTTTCTCTAGTGCGATGGCTGCCTATGTTAAACGCCATCTCCTAGGAGACTGAGCACTTGATGACATGGAACCATATTTGCTGGGTCGCAGCTTTTTTTTTTTTTTTTTTTTTACTGCTAAGCACAGACTTGGGGTAGCATGGAGGAACATGTAGCCTCTCTTCTTCTCCCTCTTACTTCGCTTCCCTTCAAGTGCTGCACTTGTGTGTCTGTGTAGGGGCTGGGCAAGGAATAGCTGAAACCATTACAGAGCTCAGGGGACCATTTTCACTCAACAGCCTAGTCCTTTAGCCCCCAGGTCCAGAGACCTAAAGTGTCCTCAGGCAGAGTCAAGAGTCTAATTGTCACTTGGCCCTGCCTGCAACTCCAGCTTCATATTATAGTTGCCATTCAGGGCTTGTCATTGAGCAGCTCTTATATATACCCTGGTTTATACTTAGGCAGGTGTCTTAGTGACTTTTCCTGTTGCAATGTTAACAGTAATCCAGGGGGAAGGGTCTATTTTGGCTCACAGTTCAGTGTCACAGTCTGTGGTGATGGGAAGGTCACAGCAGCAGGAGCTTGATCACTGCATCCAGTCAAGAAACAGAGAGCGGTGACTGCTGGGGCTCAGCTCACTCTTGTCTTTTTAGACAGTCTAGGACCCCAGCCCAGGGAATGGTGCTGCCCACAGTGAGCAGGTCTTTCCACCTCTCCTAGCCTATCAGACATGCACAGAGGCCTGACTCCTCTCAGTTCTCATTAAGTTGACAATTAAGATTAACCATCACCTGTGTTGCCTCAACCTAAAGGCCTCCAGGGACTAGGGAACCTGGGGCATGTCTGACACTTTCAGCACCAACCATTTCTTCCTCCCAGGTCCCCAAAGTCACTGGATGGTCTGGAGTCAGCGCAGTCAGAAGAGGAAGTGGATGAACTGTCCCTCATTGACCACAATGAAATTATGGCCAGGCTGACACTCAAGCAAGAGGTGAGGACTCCCCAGACCTGGGTCTTATAACCACCAACCAAGAGGGAAAGGGAAGTGGAAAATGTGTCCCTGGGTGTCCTGTGGGGAGACCTGAGGCAGGCAGCACCTCAGCTCTTGGGCTCTTAGGTAAAAGGGTCCCAGGAGAAAGCTCACTGTCCCTTTCTTGCCAGAAGTGAACTTGGCCCTTGCAAAGCCTCCCTGAGCCTCGTGCAGGTACTTCTGAGGGCAGTGCAAAGGAAACGCCCAGCAGTCCTCAGTGTAACCTGCACAGGAAGCCCTCAGCAGTGTGAGGCGTGTATGTGTTGTTGGTATCACAGCCCCTCCCCTTCCTGGTCTCTGCCTGTTAAGAAAACGGGGGCCTAGATGCTGAGCTGTGGCTTGTTTGAGGAGCCCTATTGATAAGAACAACACCAAGACATGTCATGAGAGAAGAGCCTTTTCTCTTCTCTGTGCAGTTCTAGGAACTTAGGGTTTGATGGGCCATCTTGGCCCTGAGTAGCTCTGCATCTGGGAACTGTTTTGATGGTTGTAACATACAGACATAGAAAGGGTACTGCCCTATCCATGTTCCTGGGCCATCCTAGCAACCCAGGAAGACGTTAGCACTTTAGGCCATCAGGCTACTGGTAGGGTTAGCAGAATCTAGGCAGAGCCTCTGCAGAAAGAAAAGCTAAATTCCTTCTGGAAAATCAGGTCATGAACATAGCCAACCTTGTTCCACATAGAAAACCCATAACGCTCAGAACTCTGGAGTCCAGGTGGAAATGACAATCCGTGGGATGGGCAGATAGGATATTGGCTCTGTCTCCCTCAGAGTCCCAGCCCCACCTACAGCTCTGTCACTAGACTAGAAAACAGCCTGTGGGTTATGTCCCCACAGATGAATCCTGCTTCTACTTTGGAAAAGGACTGAGCCCAAAGGTAGCTTACTACAGGCGTGGAGAGAAACATGCCTGACATCATCCTCCTGTCTCCTAGGCTTAGGGGCTGCCTTTCTCCTCTGGAATCTCACCTTTAATATGAACCAGGAGGTGGAGGTAGTGTGGAGGTTGAGACCCTAGTGCCCTGACCCCATGTAGCCTCTGGAAGGTGATGTACCCTGGTGCTCAGAGCATCTGGACAGCTTCCTCAATGCCCAGTTTTCTGTAAGAGTTCTGACCAGTCCCCATCTACACAATCCATGGGAGCAGGTGGGCTGCAGACACTGCCTGGTGTACACAGTGCTGCCTGCGACTGCTGAGCTGAGATCAGAAGGATCTCGGGGACCCTGAAGCATGGTGACTTTATCACCTCAGCCTTGTCTCATGCTCTTTTACTCCAGGGTGATGATGGGCCAGATGTTCGTGGTGGTTCAGGAGACATCTTACTGGTCCATGCTACTGAGACAGACAGAAAAGGTAAGGCAGCTCCCACTGTGCTGGATTGTGTCCCACCAAAGGCATCACATGACTGCACTGTACTGTCATCTCTCCTGGGTTCAACTTTGGATCTGATGGTACCAGGAAAGGGTAGGGAGAGGCCGGCTCCAGAGACCCTGATGCTGTCAAAGTTGCTCCTGGGCATGTCCCCTCTTGATGCAAGATGATGATGCATCCTGAGTGTAAGAACAGTCATTGGCACCTACTGTGTGCTCCAAGGGCAGCCCACTGGATAATGACATGTTCAACCGTGGCATTAAAGGTAAAGCAGCCACAGTAGTCCATACCTAGGATCCTGGCACTCAGGAGGCTGATAGAGGTGAATCTGGATTCAGACCAAAAAAAATCTTCTACAGTAGCACATGGCCCTCTGCCTTTCCTTATATTTAGGTCATTCTTTTCTTCAAAGTCTTTAGTTCACATAGTTAACTAACAAGTTCCTAGGAACAAAATTTGTTGTCCAAAACCTGCCCCAACCTTGCCATCCTCTCTGCATCCTGATCATCTGAGCAGGAGGAGAAGCAGAGGCTGTACCTAGACTTGTTAAGTAGGCTGTGCCCGCAGAAGAACCATCCATCCACGAAGTCCTGTAAGGGAGATTGGGCTCCCCTGAGCTGCTCAGGCAAGGCCTGCTGCTGCTCCGCCCCAGGAGGCTAATGAGCCCACCTCACGCCACAGCCAGTTTCTTGTTAGTATTCCTTTTCTTTCTTGTCTGTTTTGAGACAGAGTATGTGTTCCATGAGCCCTCTTCCTACACATTTTTAAAGGATTTAAAAGAAGCAGAGCATCCTCACACGTGCCTTTAATCTCAGAATTTATGAGGTTCCAGGGCTGTATGGAGAGACAATGTTATAAAACAACAACAGAAAGCAGAGCTAGGCTTATGGCTCAATGAGAAAACACTTGCCTAGCCATGAATGAGGCCGTGGAATCAATCCCCAGCACTTGGGAGGCAGAGCCCTCCCTGTGAGTTCAAGGCCAGCCTGGTCTACAGAGGGAGTTCTAGGGCAGCCAAGGATACACAGAGACACCCTGTCTTCAAAAAAAAACTAAAAGAAAAAGAAAAGAAATTCTGAAAAGTTGATTAAACTGTAGATAAAATCACTCCAGACTTAAAGCCCTAACCCAATCAGCTTTCTGTTTGTTTGTTTGTTTGTTTGTTTGTTTGTTTGAAATGTCTAGGACCCAAGGGTCTATGAAACTCTAAATTAAGAGAATAGTACAAAAACTGTTTGCCTGACAGAAACGGAAACAGGTTTACCTTCATCTGAGCCCTCAGCGATTCTTCACCCATTTCCTCCAGCCATGACAAGAAGGGAGTCTCAGACACTCAATTTGAAGCCTACCTTAGCCTTGCAGCTACGGGACCGCCTTTCCCCTAGGGCCTTGGTTCCAGGGGTACAGACAGTGCCCAGTGTTCAGTGGCACCTCAGGACATCCTGGCAAAGTAGCCATTTTCACCTCATTTTTATCTAAAAGTGAAAGTCTAGGATGTGAGCTGGCTTCTGGCCTGGTCATGTAAGGATTTGCCCTGCCAGCTGCTGCCAGCTGCTGCCAGGCCAAAGAGCTCTCTGACAGGGAGCCTAAAGGCCTTCTGGTCTACCCATTGGGTATGCTGAAGAGAGACTTTTGAACTGAAGTTTCAATAGGATTTGAGGTCCCTGCAGAACCAGAGTTGGCTTTACCTGGGAGTCTTACCTGAAACAGAGGCCGTGAGCCACATCAGAGTGGACATGGTGCCCATAGAAGATGGCAAAGTTTGTCAGGCAGGGGGCTTCCTGCACCAGTGGTATATGTGTGACTCAAAGGTCCTGGGAGGCTTCATGGCTCATATGTCTAGGACTCAGCTGTGTCAGACAGGGCCAAGCCAATTAGACAAGTAAACAAGAAGGGCACACTTGTCGTAATAGCCTTTCTCTCAGGTGGCTCTGTGAGAAGTGTCAGAGGGCCAGGTCGGGGATAATGTTAGGCCCAAGCTCAGATCCTGTCCCTTCCTTGGGACCTGTGTCCTAGACCTGTTACTTGGCCCCCAAGCTTCCATTCTTCTGAAGGCCACTGGGGACAAAGGGACCTGAACTAAAACAGCCCTGTGAATTTGACAGACAGCCCTGTAGCTTTTGGCTCAGGCTCCCACCCAAATGCCAGGCGATACCAGAGCCCACAGATAGGTTATGCAAAGAGCTCTAGTACCAGCAGGCCTGTGCTGTGTCTGGCATGGCACAGCACAGCCATCCTTGAGTCTGGTGTACTCTCCTCCTTCTCCCAACACGCGCGCACACACACACACACACACACACACACAGGCTTTCTCTGTAGCCCTAACTGTCCTGGAACTCACTCTGTAGACCAGGCTGACCTCAAACTCAGAGGTCTTCCTGCCTCTGCCTCCCAAGTGCTGGGATTAAAAGTGTGTTCCACTGCTACCTGGAATGTCTGGCCTACCCTTTGTCTCACACATAAGTTTCTTTACCTTCCAGCCTGTGAAGTACGGCTATAGTGCTCACCAGCACACTAGAACACACCCTTCAAGAGGTCACAGGCTCCTGCAGTGCTCCTCTGCGTTTGTACCCCTTGTATGCCCAACCTCTGCTCTTTCTAGAAAGTTCCAACGTAACAGGGAGTTGGTTAGAATACAACTTTGAGGCTGAGCACAACTCAGGGACCAGGCCCCCCACACCTCAAAGGTGATGGCACACAGTGTGATGGTATGACGTGCCACACAGAGCCTTGAGCCCCCTCTATTTTGGGAAATATTAAAAAGATCATCAGCAAGTTCCCAAGTTACACCCAGCTACTCTCAGCCCCAGCAGTCTCTCTAGCCAGTTCTTATCTCATGGAGACTTTCTGACTCAGAGCTCCAAAATCTCTCTACCCAACTCGCTAAGTTCTCACTGGCGAGTCACTACCATGCCAGCCCCACACTTCAAAACTCCCATGGCCTTTGTGGTGCACATCTGGCAAACCCACACTCTGCCACCATACCTTTCTCCCTTTCTCTCTTGAACCCAGTCAAACCACTGGGTGAAGGAAAACACCACATAAACTTAGTTCAGAAACAGTGGTAACTCAATCACTGGGCACAATAACTAGAATCCTAATCTTGTAAGCCATGTTAAATCTAAATCCTCTGGTGGCAGATCCTGGTGGATGCACCATGGAAACCAGGAGACACTCGAAGCTCTATCTTGCCCTCTCACTATCCAGTCCAAAAGGACCCCACACACACACCCTTTCCTCTCTTCCCCTATCTAACCCAGAAGTCCCTCCTACTCACCCAGTGATTGGCTCATTTATTCATTAGGGGATGGTTTACAAGAAGTCACCTGAGTTCCTGACTTACTCCTTGTTTGAAACCCCTCCCAGGGGAGCAGAATTAACATCAAAATACAAACAGCATCAGGCCCATCCACAACACCCCTCCATCCCAGCACTTGGGGAGGTGTGAGAAAGGGCAAGGGGGCTGCTCTCCACCTCCACGTGGTGACCTCCTTTCTAGGTCCAGTGTGGTGCAGTACAGCCCTTCCTGAGTTAGCCCACCTTGTCTCTCATGACATCCTATGCTTAATATCTAAAGCATTCGGGAAATAAGTCACAACAGCCAACAGGGCTCTAGAGAGGCGGGACTCATTAACTGGCATACTCTTTCCCTTTGGAAGGAAGAGGTGGGTGCTACCAGTCTGAGGCCTCCAGCTATGGGGGTTCTGTGTGTCACCACTGCCCTTGCCCTGTGTGGGCAGCAAACCACTGCTAAGCTTTGCAGTACACCACCACTTCAGCCTCCCCTTGAGGCTTAGAATGGAATTTCCCAAAAATATTTAATGACTGGACCCTGTTATCTAAAAATACTGCCTCTGGTTTAACTGCAAGAGCCTGTTGGCAAGTTTGGACAACTATCTCTGCCCAAAGCAGTGAGGAGCCATTGAGCCACTGGGCCTTAGGGCAGCATCTGTGCTAATCTGTGGGTGGTGCAGTCCAGAGCCAGTATGCCCAGGCCTTGACCTCTTACCAGCACAGGGGTCACTGAAGAAATGAAGTTTGTTTCCTACACTGGGCCTCAGGCCCTCCCACAGCTAGGTTCTCCATCAGAAGTAGCCAGTGCCCATAAGATGAAAGACCTAGGACCTACCTGGCTTTTAGAGAGGACTCAGCATGGTGCCTATGCTGTGAGCCACAGCCACACCTACACCCTGAACCCTACCACCCTGACTGCTTTGCACCCCTGCAGACCTGGTGCTGTACTGTGAAGCCTTCCTGACCACCTACAGGACCTTCATCAGCCCGGAGGAGCTCATCAAGAAGCTGCAGTACCGATATCCTTCCCCGCCGATGTGGCCCTCTTCCTTCCTTTATACTGTTTCTGAAGCTGTCACTCAGGACACTGAGGCTGAGCGTGTTGAAGTAACTGACTCGCATAGTGCCAGCAGCCCTCGGGCCTCGGGCCTCAGCCTGTTCATGGAGGTGGGCCCTAAAGACCCAGGATAGCACTTTTACTTCTGCAGTGGGGCCCCAGTTCCCACCCCATATCCCACGCAGCCATATCCTAGCACTGACTCACAGAATGACTGAGGAAAATGTGAAATGACACGGAGGGCCTGGAACAGAGCTCTGTTGCACTGTCAAGGATGGATGGGACCACTGAGTAATTCTGGAAAGACCAAGAAAAACTGAGCAAAGGAAGGAAGTGGGTGGCCCTGCCAGGGGCTTCCTGCAGATTCTCACACTGAGCCCTGAGTGTCCGTCTGGTGGGGACCAGTGGGCTTAAGAGTGGAATAGTCTTAGCCTGGCAATGGTGGTGCACGCCTTTAATCCCAGCACTCGGGAGGCAGAGACAGGCGGATTTCTGAGTTCGAGGCCAGCCTGGTCTACAAAGTGAGTTCCAGGACAGCCAGGGCTATACAGAGAAACCCTGTCTCGGAAAAAAAAAAAAAAAAAAAAAAGAGTGGAACAGTCTTAAGAGATGAAAACTCAGCCAGGCAATGTGGCACACATTTGATTCCAGCACTTGGGAGGCAGAGTTTGGTGGATCTCTTGAGTTCAAGGCCAGTCTCGTCTACAGAGTGAGTTCCAGGACAGTCAGGGCTACACAGAGAAACCCTGTCTTGCAAAACCAAGAGGAGGAAGGAGGGGAGGTGGGGGGGGGGGGGGAAGAAAAGAAGAAGAGAGGAAAAACCTAAGAGACTGGCAAGGCAGACCCAGCCCCCACTGCTGCCCTGGTCAGATAATAGACAGCACCTCCACCACAGCTGAGCTTTGCCCCACTTCAGAATTCACCCTTGGGGACTGTCACTCCCTGGGTTAGTGGACAAGACTCTGTGGTCTTAGAAGAATCCACTTTTGCTGCCTGTTCCTCTTTCTCTGTCCTTGGCCTACCTGGGAACCAGCTACTAGGCTACCTCCCAGCCACATAGCCTGTGACTGCCATCTGCTGGGCAGCTGCTCGCACTGGGCAGCTCTCCACATTCCTGTGTGCCCTAACCCTAAGGGCACACCTCCTCCACACCTCCGCTCAGTCTGACCCTGACTAACCGTGGTCTGTCAGCACAGTTGTGGTCACTCCCTGTTTGTGGACTCTGAGCACCTGCTAGGGCCTGGCCTAACTGAAAGATTGTCAGTTAATCCACCAGGAACATGTCAAACCTAACATGCATTTACATGTGGGATCCCACTTGACTGTGGGACCATTTTTATTTCTGTTATATAATGGCACCCTTGAAATGGAGACTGGGCAACTGACCTGCATGCTCCCACTTCCACTTCTGCTGCCAGGTCAGTTTCTCAGCCCTTGCCCATTAGCCTCAGCCAGCAAGCTCATGGAGGCATTTCCTCCTCGAGTCATGGGGCAGGCTTTGCTGGGGCCCAAGCAGACCATCCATTTGGTGTAGCTCCCCTTGAGTGCCAAGACCCAGGTCAGGGATCAGGGGGGAATGAGGCAGATGTGGAGATCTGGTGGAGACAAAACAGCAAACAGCAGGAAGCTGTAATCTCCAAAGTAGACCCCAGCTTCAGCTGTTAGGAGTCAGCTGTGAGGGCTGCCATGGGCTAGAGGAACACTTGCAGGTCTCCTTCCCCCAGGAAGATGGACCAGCCTGGCTTTCCAAGGCACAAGTTCCCAGGAATACCCACCATTGTGGCCATATGGCTGGAGAAATGATCTGCAGGTGGAAGCCCATAGAATATAGAGGAAGGCCTGTTCACTCTCTGGGCCCACAGAGACCTGCTCCCTCTACCTGAGTCCACACACCATGACCCTCAGTATAACAGCACTCAGGTCCAACACACACAGCATGGATGGTGCCAAAGTTGGTCCTGCAGACCAGAAGGCAACGTTCAGGAACAGCTTCTGAAGCCAGTAACCCAGGCTGGATTGTGGCTTTGCACATTCCTACTGCACACAGGACAGGCCTTTACTTCCGTAAGCCAAGCCTTCACTCACAGGCTTCCCAGCGTCACGTGTGGCTGATGGGGGTGGGGTAGAATTAGCATTCCCTGCAGATCCTGCCTGTGAACCTTAACCCACACTTCACGTACGAGAAGTTCTCTCCCTTTGCTGACACGTTCAAGAAGCGAGTGAGCAAGAACACATTCTTTGTGCTGGTTCGAGTGGTGGATGAGCTCTGGTGAGTGCCGTGCCCAGGGTCCAAGGAATGGCTGCAGATGGTCAAGCCCGTGTGCATTGCAGCAGGCTGCTAGCAAGCCAGAGGGCTGCAGACTTCCTCACCTGGATCAGACAACCATTACGTTCCACAGACGGCTGCTCGCTGATTCCATTGCTTCATCCCAGCTCTGGGAGTATCAGACCCTACAGACCAAGGTGGGGTGGGGGTTAGGTCTGGAGTTCCTTGTAGAGTGAGTCCCTGTCCTATCTGGGACTCTTCTTACTGTAAGACATGCTCATAGCAGCATAGGGGCCAAGTAGAAGAGGCTGCACCTCCAAAACTCCTGCCATTTCCATACTTAAATTAAGCCTGTTCTGGGTGTGCCGCCTCTGAATCCTTGCCCTCCAGTGGCATCTTGCTCTTGTGTGGTGGCTATATAATGTTAAGGTAAGGAATGGAGGAGCTCAGTGGAGATAACAGCCTTCTACAGACACCTGCCTGACATCTCATCACTGTGTTAGACCAGGAGCTTCTCCAAGGCACAGAGAGCAGCAAGTGTGTTGAGTGAGTTGGCAGGGACCTGTTGCAGAAAGGCCACCCCCAGCACTGTGGAGGCTGTGAGTGGCGTCCTCAACTGGGGCCCTGGCCTGCCTTTTACCAAGTGCCCTTGGCCCTTAGCCTGGTGGAGCTGACAGAGGAGATCCTGAAGCTGCTGATGGAGCTGGTCTTCCGCCTAGTGTGCAGCGGAGAGCTCAGCCTGGCCAGAGTCCTCCGGAAGAACATTCTGGACAAGGTGGACCAGAAGAAGCTGCTCAGGTGTGCCCATTCCGACCAGCCTCTGGCAGCCAGGGGTGTTGCAGCCAGGTGAGGAGCCAGCATCTCAGCCAGCCCCACACTGGAGGTCAGAGCTAAGCCCAGAGCTGCCTTTCCCACAGCCCTGTGATTAGGTGCCTCAGGGAAAGACCCTGAGTACCCATTGCTGGGCCTCTCCCCATGGTCCATGTGGAGCAAGGAATCCCGTGTTGGCAGAAAAACAGATGGAGCTGCATAAACAGGAGCTAACTGCGCTGGGCTTTGGTGGGCTTTGGACTCCACACGCTGATATTACCTCTTGTACCATCCTGGCTCCCTATAAGCCCGGGAAGCCTCTCTCCTGCTCTTTGCCAAGCCGGTGTCAGGTGGGAGGTGGGAGGAGCAGAGGAAGGAGGCCAGTCAGCCAGAGTGCAGCCCTGTGGCCCAGAAGGGCCCATTGGAGCTAAAGCCTGCAGCTTTGTCCCAACCATGCTTATGCTGTATTCCAGGCCAGGAACCTTGCATGATTTCCACAGCCACGAGATAGCTGAGCAGCTGACACTGCTGGATGCCGAGCTTTTCTACAAGATAGAGGTATGACTGAGTGGTCCTGCAAGGGAGGCAGCTAACACTCTGCCTGGAAGCTGCTGCTGCTGGCTGTGCCTATGGAGAGCCCCACACCCAGACCCTGGAGCACCAGAGACTGCAGTGCTGCATGTTCTGTTTCTACACAGATTCCTGAAGTTTTGCTTTGGGCCAAAGAGCAGAATGAGGAGAAGAGTCCCAATCTGACCCAGTTCACAGAGCACTTCAACAACATGTCCTACTGGTGAGATGGGGCCGCAGCACTTGGCTCGGTGGTGTGCGTGGGACAGTTGAGACTTCCTTGGCAGAGAGGTCAAGTGGTCAGTCCTTGGATATTTCCAGAGTCTGTGGGCACTAGCCTTGAACTGTGGGCAGCAGAGAGAAGGAGGCAGACAGAGCTGGCTGAGGTGGCACCATAGGCTCTGCCGTGCAGGGAAAAAAAGTGCCAGGATTGATTAGTAATGTCTGCCCAGGCTGGAGGAGGTACCCTTCTATCGTTGTTGCTCATTGCCTCTGCAGTTCCTGTAAGACATTAGCTCACCTGATTGCTTGATAGAGACCAACTGCTTAGCAAAGGAGTGGATTGTTAAGGCTTTGATTTGTACCTGAATTCTTTTTTTTTTTCTTTTGCGGGGGGGTGGGGGATGGGGGGCGGGGGGGTGCTGTCTCTACATAGCCCTAGCTGTCCTTGAACTCAGAGATGGCCTGCCTCTGCCCCACAAATGCTAGGATTAAAGGTGTGCACTACTACCTAGCTTGTGTCTGAATTCTTAAAGCAGAATGGAGGTCAGCAGTGTGTCTATCACCTGGTCGCTTTGCCATTTCAAGATTAGACCAGGTACCTCCACCTCCTACTGCACTGACCCTGCCCCACATGCCTGCCATGGCCCTAGGGAAAGGTCTCATTGCTTCTCTGTGCTCTTGGCGGGAAGCACCGGCCCCTCAGCAATAACCACCACTCAGTCTGAGTGTTCTGGCTTCTAGGGCCAATAGGCAGTACTTACCTTTTGGAGCCATGGTCTCTGACATGTCCCTGACACAGGTGCTCTTTACGGGATAGGAGAGGTGATTAGAGTATCGCACCTCACCCCAAGTAACACTACAGTGGCCCTTGTAAACCACAGAAGACTGAAGCCACCCTGAGGTCAACAGAAGAACATGAGGCTTGCCTGGGCTTCAGCCTCCATTACTGCTAAGGTCCTGAGTCTCCATCTCCCATTGACTGGCAGAGTGGTCTCCTACTCCTCTGTCAGCTGGGATCTGAGCCAGCAACAAGGCCTCATAATGCCTCTCTCTGCTGAAAGATGCTCCAGTCCCCAAGCCCCCTCTGCAGAAGAACTGTCTGGACCCTAGAATATAGTACACACCCTGAGATCAGGGCCAGGGTCATGCTTGGGCTTTGGGCTCCTGGTGGGTAAGAACTTGTGACAACTGGCACGGGAGTCACTCACATTTCGTCTGCCAGGGCCACTGAGCCAGTGGAGGATGGTGAGCTCAGCTGTTGCTTACCTGGTCCTTTCCTGCAGGGTGCGGTCCATCATCATGCTGCAGGAGAAGGCCCAGGACCGGGAGAGGCTGCTCCTCAAGTTCATCAAGATCATGAAGGTAACTGGCTCCGTGCCCAGAGCTCTCCTGCTCTACCCGGGGAGGCTAGAGCCCCACCCTGTGCCGTCCCTACCCCAGCCCTCACCACCGCCTCTCCACACAGCACCTGCGCAAGCTCAACAACTTCAACTCCTACCTGGCCATCCTCTCAGCACTAGACTCGGCCCCCATCCGCAGACTGGAGTGGCAGCGGCAGACCTCAGAGGTAGGTGGTGGGAAGTCTGGGCAGACTGGAATGGACCTGAGCAAGACCAGGCAAGGATCCCCATCTGGCTCCTCACCTCTGTGTGACCAAGACCTCTGCCTCTCCCACTTCAGATTCCAGTACCTGGAGAAGTCGGCAGGTCCAAGGGCTTTCATGGTTGGTTGTGGGCTTGTTACCTATCCCTGTGCCTGGGTCTCAGCTTCACCTGGAGAGTCCATTCTTTAGCCATTCATCCAAAGTGGCTGCTCTGGGCTTGGCACTGCATTGGGCCTGCTAGGTGGGTTTCATCTAGCACAGTGAGGGCTAGATGAAAGGACAGATGAGCTCCTGAGAAGGGCCTCTCTGAGGACATGTGCTCATACCACCCACAGGATTGTACACAGGCCTGAGACTCTGCCCCAGAGGTTAGCTGACACTATTAGCAGGCGTCCACAGGGCTTTCGTTGGTATCAGGACATATCACATAAACTCACCCTTCTCTTGCAGGGCCTGGCTGAGTACTGCACATTGATTGACAGCTCATCCTCCTTCCGAGCCTACCGGGCTGCTCTCTCAGAGGTGGAGCCCCCATGTATCCCATACCTGTGAGTCGTCTCCCTCCCTCATCTTTTCAGTCACTATGCCTGACAGTGCAGACAGCTCGGGTCCCTCTGTCAGTTTTACTGGGATTTATTGTTTTCAAATTTTAATATATACTTAAGAGAGCGTGTGTGTGTGTGTGTTTGTGTGTACCGTGTATGTACAGTAGCTCACAGATGTCACAAGAGAGAATGGGATTTCTTGAACTGGAGTTAGCAGTAGTTATGAGTGGCAATGTGGGTGTTGGAAACCAACCCAAGTGTTCTGCAAAGGCAGTAAGCACACTCAGCCACTGAGCCAACCCCAGCCCCAGCTTTGACGTTAGTCTATTTGATTGCTCAGTTAACAGTTTGGCATTAGCAACCACATCCCTGCCTGACCCTGCAGCCAGGTCAGCCTCACAGTCCTCCATAGCCAGCATTTACAAGCACTCCAGGTTTGTCAGTACTGAGCTCATTCTTAAGAGATCCACAGGGACTCTGACCCAGGAAAGTTTCGTGTGGGTTGGAAGAATGCCTAAATGTGTGCCCTGGCTTGCTCTGGGGTTCAGCAGATACTTGTCATGGACCACAGTTGTCATCAGGTCCTGGTGGCAAAGCCAGCACATAGCTACCTTCTACTCTGTCCCCAATACATGATGCCTTCTGCCTTTGTCCCCTCAGAGGTCTGATTCTGCAAGACCTGACCTTCGTTCACCTGGGAAACCCAGATTATATTGACGGGAAAGTAAACTTCTCCAAGCGGTGGCAACAGTTCAACATATTGGACAGCATGCGGTGCTTCCAGCAGGCGTGAGTGCTGCCTGCTTCCCGCCTGACTCTACTCCAGGGAGGGGCGCAGCCCAGAGAGTCGGGAGCCTGCACCTGTGGGATGGAGTTTAGTCCCTGCTCCCTAGGGTTTTACCAGGACAACATGGGGAAATCCACATAAAGGGCTCAATTCCTGGTCTGCTCCCCAGGCCACAAGGAGGCTGTCAATCCAGCCTCTCTGGCTCAAGGGCAGAAGGGGCAGGCTTTGCTATCACCCCACTCAGGGAGCCACTGAGAAGCCAGGCTTCCCATGAGGCACTGCTGGAGCTGTACTGGCTGGAGCCCGGCGCGCAGAGAGGGCTGTCCACACTCTTCTGGTACTGAGCGCTTTGGGCTAGGTAGCAGTGACCCTACCAGGCAGATGGCTGTGAGGAGCCACCCTGTGAGAGGTTCTGGCCTGGCTACTCAGCTAGTCCTGGGCTCTCTGACTGCCCCTCTCCCACCAGGCACTATGAAATCCGGAGAAACGACGACATCATAAATTTCTTCAATGACTTCAGTGACCACCTGGCCGAGGAAGCCCTGTGGGAACTCTCTCTGAAGATCAAGCCTAGGAACATAACAAGGCGGAAAACAGACCGCGAAGAGAAGACCTAGGAGCAGGCTGGCTGTGAGAACGCTCAAGCAGCCAGGAGAGGACCTGGACCATCCCAGCCTCAGCCTGTCCATGCCTGGCTGTGTGGCAGCACCTGAGTCTCCTGGCCGGTCTCCTGCCTCCTTCCCTATGGCTAAAGTCCCAGGGTTCACAATGAGCTGGCTGGCAGGCCTCAGGGCTGGCTTGTGTACTGGTGGCCCCTGGTCTGGTTTTGTTTTCTGTTTTCTGTCAGTGCTCCCTCCTGTTCCCTCCTCTCCCCTGCAGCTGGAGAGCAGCAGACACCTGAGCAGCAGACCAGGGGAATGGCGGGCTTCACTGTCCCCAGGCCACCCTAGCCTCCTTAAGTGGCAGATAAGTAGGGGCCCCAGGACCCTTGGGTAGACTGCCCTCCGGGACCCTGGAGCCAGGGGAGCTATGGCTGGGAGACAGAAGAAGGTAGAAAGGGACCACGCAGGCATCTTGTGCTGCCCACTTCCTGCTTTTTAAACATGGAGGGAGAGGCATGTCAACCTGGCCCAGAAAGTATGGTGGGTGGTAGGCAAGAGCCACAGAGCTGACACTTCTCACAGCAGTGGCCCCAGCTCTGTCCTGCCATGCACGGCCACTAACCAAGGCACCTGCTGGGCTGACAGCAGCAGCACCAGTAGCACCTGTCGCCCACCACTGGTCCAGCCCCAGCCCCAGCCCCAGCCCCAGCCCACATCACCGGTACTCTGGGGATCGGGAAGAGGAGGCAGAAGGGACAGTTCATGCTGAGCTGGGGCCAAGACTGTGCTTCAGAGAGTGAATAAGGATCTTCAGTGACCTAGGGAGAGGCAAGCAGCCCCTCCGTGCTTGCTGTGTGCCTTAAATGCCATCTCCTGTTCCTTCCAGGCCTGTGGGCTTCCCTCCTATTTTGCCCCACCCCCCGCAGCCAGCAGGTTCCTAGTCCCCGTTTGCTCTCTGGGAGTGTCTGTTCCCAAGAAGTCTAAGCAGGCCTAGGACGTGAGGGCCTCCAGAGGTTTCCTGATTCCAGACAGGTGGCAGAGCCACCCCCTGCTGCTGAGGTTGACAATCTGTTCAGGGCTCAGGGCTAGGATCTCCCTGGGCATGGCCCTGTGGCCACCACTGTGGGCTAAATGGCAGGGTGCAGTTCAGAATCCAGAGGTGCTGCTGGCCCTGCACCATACCTCCAATTAGCTTTGCATGGACAAGCTCCCTTTTCTTCTGGTCGTGGGGCTTGGTCAAACGAATACCAGGATCTCTGCTTCCTCAACCAGTCCGCAGAGCAGAAGAAAAGACAGCAGCAGCTGCTGGCCGGGTACTCGTTTGAAACAACTGTCACTCTGAACCCTCCTGGGTTTCGGGGTTTGTTTTTTTAGCAGCTTTTATCAAATAAGAACTGTGGGCCCCTCTTCTGTTTATTTGTGCTGTAAATAGAGAGGGGACATCTGTAAACAGCCCCTTGGTCAGCTCCCTCTGGTGGCAGCCGGAATTGGATTGTTTAAGGAGTGTGTGTGTGGAGTCCGGCTTGTGAGCAGTCATGTGGGTCTTTGGTTTGTTCCTCTTTTACAGGTCCTTTCATTTCAGTCTTTGCCCCTGCTTCCTGTCCTTCACCAGCTCTAAGTGCTGCTGTGTGCAAGTGGGGAACACTGCACATGAGGTCCTTCCTCCCAGCGCTGTAGAGGCCCCTGCAGCCTCCCTGTGTAGCACAGGCCTACCTGAGGCCTAGCCTACTGGTGCTGCAGCCAACAGAGTGGGTCTATGGTCTATGTCTACTGGTTCCCAAGCATGAGCTGGGCAGAAAGGAGGGCTTACCTTCTAGACCCAGAATCACCAGGCCCTCCTATGATCCTGGGAGCCTTAGGCAGACTAAGTCAAGAGCCAGGACAGCTCTGGAGTTTCCGTGTGGGGATATCGAGGTGCGATGTGTGGGTTTAACTTATTAGCCAGCAGGCTTCCCCAGTCACCTGCCTCTGGCTGCGACTGAGCCCAGTGTTCAGGCAGCCTGGCTTCCACATGTCTGTTTCTTAGTGGTGGGGTCTGGGAGAGCTGTGAAGATTCGTCTTTGTATACATACTAAGCAACATGGACAGTTGGGTTCCCAGCAGAGGCCAGCCATTACCTGTGGGTAAGGCAAGCAAACACCGGATCTGGCTGGCCCTTAAGCCGAGACACCTGTTCCATGCCTCCCAGTGTGGCACTGTAATATAAACCCCCCACTAACCTGTCTGACAGTGCATCTTCCTACAGACAGAACAAGCGCGCAACTTTTATATGAAAGAAAAATAAACAGACAAAAGCCCATCTGATGCCATGTCTGTGTCCAGGCCTTCTGTATCTGCATCGGGCCAGTCCCTGCTGTTTGTGACCTAGGTGGAGGGGAGGGGTACGGTGGGGCCTGAGGGCTCTGGTAGGCATTGGGAACCCATGTGCAGGAGAGAGCTGACTCCTGCAAATGGTATGCTGATGGCCACACACAGATTCACACAGGAAGGATAGAAATAAATGCACAAGCACCATCCACACCCAGGAGTCATGCCACCCCACCCTGTGAGAGTGGCTTTAAAACTCTGCCTTCACTGTGCTCCTGAGGGTCATTCATTCCTCTGTCTTTCCGAATACAAGTGCTGAGGAAGACCAAGTGATTTTCAGACCCATGGATGTCCTCAGACCCTGGGAATGAAGTACCACACCCAGGAGGTCACAGCCAGCACCTGACTCTACAGAGCTGGAGTCAGGCTGGAGGGATGGCTCAGCGGTTAAGAACACTGGCTGCTCTTGCAGAAGACCTGGGTTCAATTCTCAGCACCTACAATTTCTAACTCCAGTTACAAATCTGATGCCCTCTTCTGCTGGGGACATATACCTTCCTTGTCTCAAAAAAAAAAAAAAAAAAAAAAAAAGAATAAAATAATGTATTAAAGTCAATATAGTTACCATAGCAATAGAATTCATTTTACAACTTATGAGTTGATACACGAAAACCACTTCAAAATCTGACATCTGTGTTATTTTTTGGAGTGCTTAAGAAACTAGGACTACAGCACTTGATTAATTTTTTTACAGAAGTGAAGAATTGAAAGGCAGTTCAGCATCCACACTTCCATCATTCTGGGATCAAAAGGCAATGTGTGCAGTTCTAGCCAGTGCAACAAAACACGAAAAACACAATTAAACACTAAAAAGGAAAACAGCAAAATATAGGGATTTACAGCATCATGCAAGCAGGAACTTCAGCAGATGTGTCAAACTACATGGGCTTAAAATGGAGAGAAAACAGGGCTTTAGTTCTAATAGCATCGAAGAAACACGGAAGCTGATGAGTCTGCTAGATCCACACAGGAAACCATCAAGCACTCAGATGCTGTAAAAGACCCAGATGGAAGGGCTGAGCGTGTAGCTCAGTGGCAAGGTGCTTACCTAGCATGTGTGTGGTCGTAGGTTCGATCCCCAGTGAGTGCTACAGCACTTGCAAACAATCATATTCATAAAGTGTCTCATTTTATGACCTAGTATTATAAAGATGTCAGTTGTCAGATGTACACTGAGCCTCAGCTACACACTGAGACTCCCAGAGTAGTCATCTGAACTCAGCTAATCACTGGTGTAAGGCATTTACTGTTAAAATTGCAGTAGAGTGTGTGTGTGTGTGTGTGTGTGCGCGCGCGCACGCGCGCGCATGGGTCTGAGTGCAAGCACATGTTATTTGTGGGTGCATGCACATAGGTCTGTGTGTGTGCATGTGGACGCCAGATGCTAACATCAGATGTCATCGTCAGTTCTCCACTTTTGGCTTATTTAAGATTTATTTTTGCCCATGCTTCTAATCTCAGCACTTGGGTAGCTGAGGCAGGCAGATCTCTGAGTTTAAGTCAACCCTGGTCTACCTAATGAGTTTGAGGACAGCTGGAGCTATGCTCAGAAACCCTGTCTCAAAAAAACTAAACAAACAAAAAGATAAGATAGATAGATCTATAGCTATCTGTATCTTTATAGATATTCTTGTGTGTGGGCATTGTACTTGCCTGTATTTCTGTGTACATGTATTGCAGGTGTCCTTAACCACTAAGCCATCTCTATAGCCAGACAGATCTTTTTTTTTTACATTTCAAATGTCCCCCTTCCCAGCTTCCCCTCCGCAAACCCCCTATCCCATCCCTCATTCCCCCTTCCTCTATGGGTGCTCCCCTACCCACCCACTCCTGCCTCACTGACCTAGCATCCCCCTACTCTGGAGCATTGATCCTCCACAGGACCAAGGGCCTCCCTTCCCATTGATACCAAGTAAGGCAGTCCTCTACTACATATGCATCTGGAGCCATGGGTCCCACCATGTATACTCTTTGGTTAATGGTTTAGTCCCTGGGAGCTCTTGAGGGTCTGTTTAGTTGATATTGTTGTTCTTCCTATGGGGTTACAATCCCCTTCAGATCCTTCAGTCCTTTCTCTAACTCTTCTATTGGGGTCCCTGAGCTCAGTCCAATGGCTGGCTTCGAGCATCCACATCTGTATTGGTCAAGCTCTGGCAGAGCCTCTCAGGGGACAGCTATACAGGGGTCCTGTCAGCAAGCACTTCTTGGCATCAACAATAGTGTCTGGGTTTAGTGTCTGCAAATAGGATGGTCCCTAGGTGGGGCAGTCTCTGGATGGCCTTTCTTCAGTCTCTGCTCCACTCTTTGTTCCTGCATTCCTGTGAGACTGGTCACGGCAGAACTCCTGAGGGTCAAGCTGTCTCTGGGTGTGATTGGGGTGTGGAGGGATGTACTACAGGGTCTACTCTGGGGCACAAATGCAACATTAATCTTTCCTAACATGTCTCAAAGATTGCCTGAGTTCCCCTCATGGAACCCTGCAGCAGTGCTTAGAGCATATCCCATTGGACCATGCAAGCTTGCTCAGCTCCTTAGAGCACATCCCATTGGACCATGCAAGCCTGTTCAGCTCGATGATCAGTAGTTTTCATTTTCAACTTAAAAAAGTGGTTACAGATAATTTTTGTACATGTATTTTGCATCCAGTTACTTTACTAAGTTGCCCTCTGATTTTTGTATTTATCCATTCATTTGTTTGTGTTTGTTTGATGGTATCCTAGCTGCAGAATCATCTCTTCTGGTTTTCTTTTCCTTTAACATTTTTTAAAATTTATTTTGCATGTGTGTATATGGATGGACAGGCATGCACACACCTTGGTGTCCCTGTGGTGCTCAGGGGACAACTCTGAGGAGTTGGTTTTCTCCTTCCACCATGCAGGTTCTGGAGGGTCATCAGACTTGGTGGCAAATGCCTTTACCTAATGAACCATCGCCCTTTTATCTGATGAATATTCGTACACAGTGCAGAGCCGGTCCCCACTTTAGCTGGTGACTATTCTTTGCATACAGCACTGCCTTCCATCTCTGCTTCCCACACTCCAGACCCTACTTCTTGTTTTCATATCAGCTGCAACTTCACAACAGCATCAAGTGGCAGCCACTGCAGCTTTCATGGTGAGATCCTGGCAGTGTTGGTGATCACCAAGCAAGGTATCCTGAAGCCCAAAGGTAGCAAGAAGCCCATTAATCATGCAGAGCTTCAGGCTGCCATTGCCGGCCCCACAGCAGTTCCATGCAATTCCCCAGGTGACTCACACACCTCCAAAGGGGTGACTTGTTTGTTTGCTTGCTTGCTTGTGACAGGGTTTCTCTGAGTAGCCCTGGCTGTCCTAGAACTAGCCCTTTAGACCAGGCTGGGCTCGAACTCACAGAGGTCTGCTTGCCTCTGCCTCCCCGAGTGCTGGGATTAAAGGTGTGCGCCATCACTGCCCTGCTCACAGTGATTTATGTAGAAGATGTGTGAGAACAGTGTAGTTGCCTGATGAGAGGCATCTCCCAGGCCCCCAAATCTCCTCCTCTTTATGGCTGTCATGCATTTTAAAGGTCAAGTCCCAGAGCAGCCCTGTGTCCTGCTGACTCTCTTATTCCATCTCTGTCCCTAAACGAGGCTCTAGAGATATCTCTAGGGCCCCAGGGACTGTGGCTGCAGGCTGCAGGACCTGAAGGCAAGGCCAGGCTGCATGGGAGACAGCTGCTTATATTATAATCCTCCCAGGTGTCCTTCTCACAGATGGGACCCCTGTGACAGCAGTCTGTCTCACAGCCAGATGGACTTGACCCCAGCACATATGAGAAGGGCTGTGATTTGTTCTGTAGGTGTCTCATACAGTCTGGGGTGGCCTGGCCTGAGAGCACTCACTCCCCAGTAACAGCAGTCTTTTCTAACTGGGGACCCAGCTAATCTTCTTGTTTATTTTTGAGACAGTCTCATATAGCCCAGACTTGCCTTCAGCTTCAGTGTAGCCAAGGGTGACCTTGAACTTCTGTTCCTTCGGCTCAAGGTTTGGGAATACAGGTATGCACCGCCACACCCCGTCTGCGTAATGCCGGGAATGGGGCACAGGCCATTGAGCAGGCACTCAGTCAACACAACTGCAACTTCTTGGCTCACCTGTTTGCAGCCGTGACTATAAAGACAGAATGAGCAGGAAGCTAGGGAGAGACAGAAGCCAAAAGTCTCAGACAGGTGTCCAATAGAGCAGTAAAGAGAAGAGAGAGATGTTTGTAAAAAAAAAAAAAAAAAAAAAAAAAGTGGATCTTGGGAAATGAGGCATCCTATGTACCAAAGCCCAAGTGCTCAGGCATCAGACTGCTCAGAGGAGGGCAGGCGAGAGACCTGGGACTCAACTGCACACAGATGGAAGACAGAAGGTAGTGGCAGGCAGCTCTGCCACTTTTTGTTGACTGACAGTCCTAGCCTCTCCCAGCATGGGCAAGGGTGTAAGACCAAGCAGGAATTCCCAGGGAGAGTGAACACTGACTGTAGCCAGATCCTGAGCAGGGCTGGAGGTAGCCATGTCCTTCCACAGACTCTGAAGACAGTGAGGTCTTCAGTTTTCTGCGTTCTCCAAGAGTAACGGTGAAGGCTGACATCCCAGGAAGACTTCCAGGCTGCGTGGGCCTGTGTCCCTCAGGATCCTACCCAAGGCCTCATGGACAGGGCTTTTGAACCCACCTCCCCTTTGCCCTGTGTGAGCAACAGCTGGCTACTCCAATGGGGACCAGGGTCCACAGAAAGGGCACAGCCTAGCCTGCAAGTTCTGGGATTCAGGGAAGGTAGAGGGCCACCACCACATAGATGACCCAGCTGGTAGACACGAAGACCCCGAAGAGTAGGCTGAAGAGCACAAGTGAGCGGGCCTTCCTTGAGGCTTCCTCTGCCTGGGCCAGGTCACCCCGGCCCAGGGCTGCTCGAGTCTGTAATGAGACAGGCCAAGGTGGGATGTGCCAAAAATGATCCCCCTCTACCCGCCCCCAAGCCCCACCAGCACACCCAAAAGGTTAGGCCCAGGCCACAGGCCAGAAACTGACATTCTGAGAATGTTGGGAACCAAAGCTTGTAGAGGCGCAGGAGTCATGGAAGAGGTGCCTCACGCATGAGCAATGCACCCAAGCTTGGCTCACACCACCCAGCAGCAGCCCTCAGATCTCATTCCCCCCCACCCCACTGTGCTGGGGCTGAAAGCCCAGCAGACTTAAATGACCTCCCTGGGCCACAGCTGATGGTAAAGCCACAAGCCACTGTCTTACCTCTGAGCTGTTTGCTCCCCTCAGGTCTGACTAGTGATGACCTGGGCCTGAGACCTCCCGCTACTTCCCAGCAAGGCCAGGCTGTTACTTGTAAGCATATACATGCGTGCGCACACACACACACACACACAGGCTTGCCTTCTGTCAGAATGTTAAGTCACCTTTATCAGTGAGTCCAGTGCTGGGCATATGAACAGTAAGGAGGGGATGGGGAGGAGGGGAGCTAGTGAGGTAGAGGTGGAGGGAGCTATGCAAATGAGTGAATGAACATGGAGAGGGCAGGTAAGTAGAGACTGGAAGGTGAGTAAGCAAAGAGGCAGATGAATTAATAGATGATGGATGGGTGAAGAGTGGGTAGCTGAATGATGGAGTGATGTGTCTTAGTGGGTGGGAGGGTGGAGCGATGGATTAACAGATGAATACATGCACGATAGCAAGATAGAGTAGTGGGCAGGCAGATGGTTGCCAGACAGCAGGGCAGCTGAGGCAGCCAGAATTATATGCAAACTAAAGGATGCTGAAATACAACACCTTGGGCCTCATCCATCACTTATACATTTTTTTGTTTCAGAAATTGCCATCACAGATCCCGGGTAGTGAGGTCACAGGTAAAAAAGGGGGAGGGGAGGGGGGACAGAGGAGAAGGGCCAGGCTCCATCCAACAAGGCTCACCCCTGGGTCCGGCTCGGTTGCCAGCTGCTGGCTGCTGAGTGGGACCCCTACGAGTCCCCACAGGGGAGGTTGTGTCTTATGAGTGTGTCCCTCCAGGTCACCTACCTCATGGGAGTAGACAATGGCAATCATCCCCGTGAGCAGGCAACAGAACAGGGTCACCAGCACCGACTCCATCATGAAGTCCTTGGGCAGAGGCCTGTGCTCCACTTGCACGGGAGCAGGCCCGCCAGCCACGGGGCTGCCATACTGTGGGGTAGAAGCAGGGAAAGTCACGCTGACCCACTTCCCCTCCGCACACCCACCCATGCTGAAGGAATCCTCTCATCCTGCCCTACACACAATGTAGCCCAGAACTGGCTACCAGATGTCTTATCTGCCGGGGATTGTGAAGGCTCAGAGTCTCCACTGGCAAACCTATGGCTGCCTGCTTTCATTTCATCAATAGGGTGGATTTGGCTGGACTGAAACTCTGAAGGTTCACCAGCCTGAGATGAGAGGCTTCTGCTAGAGTTAAAGGCTTGAGTCACCTGGTTCTAGCACTTAAGAGTCAGAGGCAACAGGATCAGTTGTTCTCAACTACATAGTGAGTTCCAGGCCAGCCAGAACTACATGAGACCTTGTCTTTAATTTTTTAAGTTATTATTATTATTGTTGTTGTTATTGTTATTATTATCATTATTATTTTCGACCAGGCTATTGCCTCATGTCCACCCCCTTGGGGCCTTCACCACTGGTATCACAGAACACTTCTCAGAACACTGGCCACCCCGCAGCCTGTGCCATGCCCAGTATCCTCCCTTCCTGGTCCTTGGGAACTCTGTTCCTTATCTCCTCCTCCTGCCATGGAGCCTTGTGCTCACCGTGGGGAACGGGAAGGAGGCTCCACCAGGGGGTGGGAAGAGCGGGCCGGTGGGTGGCGGGTAGAGGGCAGCGGGCCCCGGCGCCGGCTGGAACAGCACCGGCACCTGCGGAAAGGGCGGGTAGAGTAGCGCCACTGCCTTGGGGTCCGGCGGCGCGTAGGGTGGAGGCTCGCCCACGAAGCCGATGGGCGGCCCAGTACTGCCAGTGGCCTTAGGCCCGGGACCCGCCTCGCCGGACACAGACGCGGGTTCTGGGTCCCCCAGGGCCGGCTCGCTGCCTTCTGCGGCCTCGGTCCGATCCTCCTCTGGCCCCGCGTCTTCTTCCAGCAGCTGCGGGCGGCGTGGGAGCTGCGGGAGCGATGGCTGCGCGGTGCTGCGCTGGTCCTCGGCAGCTTGGGGATCCTCCCGGCCTGCGGAGCTGTCGCCCCCCTTAGCGTCGGGACCTAGGGAGAAAGGCAGAGCTGGGAGTCAGGGTCGGAGAGATGGATTCGTTGGTGCTGTGCCTTCTGTGCAACCATGAAAACCTGAGTTCAATCCCAGAACCTGCATAAAAATCAAGGCAGAAGTTTGCCATCCCAGGGGTGGAGACAGGTGGGTCCCGGGGTTCACTGGCCAGCTACCTTAACCTAATGAGAGACTCAAAAAACACTGTAGGCAGCTCCAGAAGAGTCATTTCTGAGGCTGACCTATGGCCTCCCCTCTCGGGAAGAAAATTAAGGACAAAAAAAAAAAAAAAAGGTTCACAATGGAAAGGGTAAAAGGTTATGTGTATACTTTACACTTTTTAAAAAAGTATGCATTTTATGTGCATGAGTTTATCATGCACATAAAATACATGCAGTGCCTATGGGGGCCAGAAGAGGGCAACAGATTTTGTGATGGTTGTGAGCTGCCATGTGCTTGTTGAGAATTGAACCCAGGTCCTCTGCAAGAGCAGCCAGTGCACTTAACCCTTGAGCCATCTCTCCAGCCCTGGCCACCCTTTTTGAAAAGCTTGCCGCCGGGCGGTGGTGGCGCACACACCTTTAATCCCAGCACTTGGGAGGCAGAGACAGGCGGATTTCTGAGTTCGAGGCCAGCCTGGTCTACAGAGTGAGTTCCAGGACAGCCAGGGCTACACAGAGGAAACCCTGTCTCGAAAAACCAAATAAATAAATAAATAAATAAATAAATAAATAAATAAATAAATAAATAAATAAATAGCTTGCCTCTCCAGCTGATTATACAAAAGTCCCCTGAGCCACTGAAAGTGAGAACAGGGGGTAGATTAACCTCCCAGTCCTGAGCCCCAGACTCGGCCACAGGAGAGATGTGGGGCAGAACTGGGATAGTCCAGTCTGTCCTGCTGAGCCCAGGATAAAGGAATGGTCTTGCAGTAAGAGGGAAGATTCTGAACTCCATGAGCACTGCATGTGAGCTGGGCCATCACCTGATTCCTTTGCCCTTGACTGTCTCTGGTCCTAGAGGAGCCTATGTCCTGAACAATCAGGAATGCTTTGAAGCTCTAGAATCAACACCCCACCCACCCCACCCACCCCACCGAGTACTGGATGCAGCCCTGAGCACCAGGCTCAGGGAGCAGACCCACACAAACACAGGAGGCTGAGAAAGGAGCCAACCATGGGAAGCCATATAGAGGTAAACCAGCTGCGATTGAGGGCCAGAACCGACCAGGCTGATTAAGGATGGAACATCACCCCAGCCAAGGAATTACAATGGGGCCAAGAAACAACATTAACAGCCTGGCATCCAAGACACAACACAACCCTGAATAATAATCTGCAATGTGAAGAATTAGGACTGTGAGAGCATTCTTAAAGAGAAAAGAGCAAAAAACCCTGCAATTCCAGCACTGGGGAAACTGAGGCAGAAGGATTGCTGTAAGTTCAAGACCAGTCCAGGCTACAGCTTGAGACCTTATCTCAAAAGCAAGAAGAAAGGCCAGCTGGAGGGCTTGGCACAGTAAAGGTGCTGCTGGGTCTGCTGACCTGAGTTCAATTCCCAGGACCCACACAGTAGAAAGAGAGAAAAGACCCTGCAAGTTGTCATCTGACCTCCACTGCGCGCCACGGCATTCCAGTGTTTGCACAAGAACACCTGGATACACACACACACACACACACACACACACACACACACACACACAGAGAGGAGGAGGAGAAAGACCAACAAAAATAAAGCCAGGTGGTGACAGCGGTGGTACATGCCTTTAATCCCAGTACTAGGAGGCAGAAGCAGGCAGATCTCTGTGAATTCAAGGTCAGCCTGATCTACAGAGCAAGCTCAGGACAGCCAGGCAGGGATGCATAGAGAAACTCTTATCTCAAAAAACAAAAACAAAACAAACAAAACTAACACCTGCCAGCTCTGATACTCAGACACTAGAATTATAAGAAAAGCATCCACTATAACTACGTTCCACAAGATAAAAAGAAGCACACTTGAAATAAATTCAGCAGAAAAAAAGAAAATAACCGAGTCTCAGTTTAAAACTAAAATTTTCTTGATTTATCGAGACAAGTGTTTACTATGTAGCACCAGCTGACGTGGAACTCACTAGGTAAACCAGGCTAGCCTCAAACTGGGGGGGGGGGGGTCCTGTGATGGGGGGGGTGTCCTGTGATGAGGGCCTGAGGAGCGTCTGATATTTAAAACAAGATCACAACACATTTTAACTATGTTTCCTTTGATGTGTTTGAACAATAACTCAGAGTTAAAACACTAAAGAGAACTGTTAAAGGCTGGGATATAGTTTAGTGGTAGAGAGCTTGCCTGGCATTCATGGGATCCTGGGTTCAATCCTCAATATAGAACAGGGTGGGGGGAGGGGAGGGATGGAAGAGGGAGAAGGGAAGGTTTTTAAAAATCACATCCACAGACGGGCAGTGGTGGCGCACACCTTTAGTCCCAGAACTTGGGAGGCAGAGGCAGGTGGATTTCTGAGTTTGAGGCCAGCCTGGTCTACAGAGTGAGTTCCAGGACAGCTAGGGCTATACAGAGAAACCCTGTCTCAAAAAACTTAAAAAAAAAAAAAAAAAAATCACCTCCACAGGGCTGCCAGGCCTCAGAATGACTGTGCGTAAGAGTATTTGCTAAACACACATGAGGTTCAGATCCACAGCTGTGAACCAGACACCTCAATGCCATTGGGCATGGAGACAGGAGGGTGGTTTCAAATTTTTTGATCCCTGGGCTGAGTGAGAAACCCCTCACAAGGGAATAAGGTAGAAAATGCTAAACACGCCTGGAGTTCCCCTCTGGCCTTCTCTGCCGACTGAGGAGCCACATTTACATATACAGAGACAGACACACATACACATCACTGGCTCGTTGGAGCGCCTCTCCTCTCTTGTGGAGAAATCCTTCCACCACCACTGCCTATAGATACAGGCAGACCACTGTATAGATAATAGCAATCGCAGTGCTAGGGGGCCAAACAAGTGCCCAGTCCTGGACTCAGGGCTTACTCCTTACTTAGACCAAAGAACCAGGGTCGACGACTTAGAGCCACCAGGAAAAGAGCCCGTCCTTCCAGAACGCTGTCACATTAATGCCAGGCCCCTGCCCCAGTTATCATAACAAAAACCGCAGTTTCCCTGGATCCTGCCTGCTCAAATACCGAACCTGATGGCACCGAGATAGGGGCCGGGGAGTAAATAAATACTCTGGCTACGCTGGGCTTCTCGAGTTCTGGACACCTGAGCCTGAGGCGATAGTCCAGCTGAGACAGGGCGGGGGAGGGGGCTGTTCCAAGGCCTGGGGTGTTCTAGCAGGGGATGGGACAGAGGGGAATTCTACTAGTCACCCCAGCATCCTCTGCGGCGGATGCAGGGAGTGTGAGGGGCACCCAGGGTTACTCTGCACTCTGCACAGGTCATGGCCCCCTGAGCCTGGGAGTCTCTAGAGACAACGTTTTTTGCCCCATCCCCACCGGCGGGGTCCGCTGGTCGGATGTGTGGCTTTAGTGGGGCCCTACCATGGAGCATCCGCGCCAACCCACCCAGCCCGCAGTTTCTGATCCAGGCTGAGACGTCTCTTCCAACCTCTGCCTCCTTGTTGGGTCGCCCTGCTTGGGGGACCTCAGCCTGGTCGGGAAGGGGTTGGCAGGGGGGATGGTTAACAAAGCCAACAGACACTGGACGCAGCAAGGAGATTCCAGGAGGGAAATGCAGAGCCACCTGCAGCTGCCAGGACACCTGCTGTCCACCTGGGGCCTGTCCTTCCCCAGCTGTCCCGCAGCGATGCAAGAAAGGGCGGGAGCTTCTGAGTTATCCCCCGCAGCCTCTTGGCGCCCCCTGGACTGTGGGTGCGAGTGTCCCACGGCCCCAGTATTGCCTCGCTCTTGTCCGCACCCTCAGTCTCTGCTCTGTGTTCCCTGTACCTCGCGCCCCTCACCTGCCTCCATGGCCGGATCAACGTGGGTGCTCACAGGCTGTGCTGCTCAGGACCTGGAGCCTGGGTCCGCCCCAAGCCGGTGGACGGCACCGGCTCGGGTTTCCTGGTGCCCGCCGGGCGGCAGGTTAATAATTGGCCGCCTTGTTTGTCCACGGCTGAGTCAACACCTCGTTCCCTCGCGCCCTGGCGCTCGCACCCACCCTAAGTCCTCTTGGCTTGGAATAGCTAGAGCTGCAGCGGACCCCGAAGACAGGGTCCCCTCTGTGCAGCCTTGATCGATCCCTTTGCGGATTCGCCCGGCCTGGGTGTTGAGGAGGAGAGCCATCAAGAGAATGGAATAGGCAGGAAGCACGGGCAATTCCCACGGGGATGGGTAGAGCCAGGAGAGAGACCACAGGGAGAGGTGGCCTACCTGGGAAGAGAAGCAGAATGTAACTGTGACCCAAAGGCGGGAGAGTGTAGCTAGGTTTTTTCCATCAGCTTCTCACCCCCTGCCCCAGAGAAACCAGGAGTGTAAAACTGAGACTTAAAACACCTGCCCCCCACCCTCCCAGCCTAGCCCCATCGCTGAGATCCACCAAGCCAAAGAATCTACCTAAAATACCACACTCACAAGGCAGATGTGCTTGGCCACCCTTTGTATATTCCCAGCTGAATTCCCAGACAAGAAGGAAGATGCCTAGGAAATGAACTGAGTTTCAAATTGGCTTTCACCAGGCCTTGAAGCTTGGGGCCCTCGAGGCAGAGACGAGGGATGAGGAGAGATGGCTTACAGCGTTTACAAAGAACGTCACTGGAGAGCCTCTGGATAGGGAAATGAACTCTTCCCACCAGCGGAGTACATGGTTCAAGAGTAGCTCATTCATGCCACCCAGAAGCCCCTAAACTAAAGGAAGGGAAGCCCCTTAGAAGCCCCTAAGTTAAAGGGAGGGGCTGGAGAGATGGCTCAGAAGTTAAGAGCGCTTGCTGCCCTTACAGAGGACCTTGAGTTTGGTTCCCAGCACTCACAATGGACTGTAAGTTCAGATCCAGGGCTCTGACGCCCTCTTTTGTCCTCTAAAGCCACTGCACTCACGGGCCCATACACAACTACAAAGTCTTACTTTTCTATTGCTATGAAGAGACACCGTGACAGAAGCAACTTATAGAAGAATCTATTGGTCTGATGTTGGCTGTCTCTGAGGGGAGGAACAGCAGCCCCGACAAAAGGGAGGCTAGGTTTTTATAGGATGCTTAACTTGACCTAAAGATCATTACAGGGAAAGGAGATTGCTGAAAACAAAGAAACCATCATAAACATTAGATTTTATCAGGGAACCTCTAGTCATTAAGATAGCAGAACGTGTTCTAGGCAGTGGTGGCCCGTGCCTCTAACCCCAACACATCAAAGGCACAGGCAAGTGGATCTCTGTACCTCCTGGCCGGTGATGAATTCTCACCTCAGACGCTGAAAGCCACTGATTAAGCAACCTCACAGGAGACTGCAGTGCAGCCAGCCACCACCCAGAACCACAGGCTATTGCACTACACCTTGAAGTTTTGGAGTGACGTGTTTCTAATAGTAGGCAGCTAGATCCCACATCTGGAGTTCTGCAGCTGAGTGAAAGCATACAAAAGGCACTGGAAGAGAAGGTTGCAGGTTAAGGCAAAGGGACGGCTCAGGAGGAGCTGTCACAGTTAGGAGCGTGTACTCCCATGGGTCTGGTGTTCGGCTCCCAGCACCCACACCAGGCCATTCACTAAAGGCACGCGCCACCACCTCCCAGCTCACCTGCTGCAGTAAATCTCCCAAATATGCCCGGGCAATGAAGACACAGTACAGTTAATATGATTACATTCTGTGCGCCTAGATTGGGCAGATCTACCACTACACTGCCATCTTCCACCCTTAGAACTTGCGATTTCTCCAGGCCATGTGCTTCTGCTCTGCTTTTCTTTTTCCTCCTCCTCCCCTGCCACCTCTCCCTCTTCCAATTTTCTCTTCTCTTCTCCCCGCCCCCCTTCTAGCTCCACCTTCCCTTTTATCTGCCCAGTCCTAACCTAGATTTTTTGTTTTTTTAAAGATTTATTTATTTATGTTATGTATGAGTACCCTGTAGCTGTCTTCAGACGCACCAGAAGAGGGCATCGGATTCCATTATAGATAACTATGAGCACCAGATACTTGCTGGGAACTGAACTCAAGACTTCTAGAAGAACGAACAGTCAGTGCTCTTAACCACTGAGCCCAGCTCTCCAGCCCTAACCTTGCTCTTTTTAATTGTCATGGTTTTTTTAAGTTTTTTTTAATTTATATGTATGAATGTTAGTCCTCTGGGAGAGCAGCCAATGGCCATAAGCCATCTCTCTCCAACTCACATCTCTAAAAAAAAAAAAATGTAAAAATATTTAAATGGGTGAAATTCTGAGGGTGATGTCATGGCCTCTGTCTACTATGAGCGTGGTGGATCCTCATATGTAATTGTTTTGAAGGGCAACATAAAAAAAGGAAAGCTACTCCTGTCTCCACTGCCTGTCAGCATGGCTGCCTGCTGCCTCTCATCCGTAGTACACTAGGACTTAAAGTAGACAGGCCTGCAGGCAGTGGTACACACCTTTAGTCTTAGCACTTGGGAGGCAGAGACAGGTGGATCTCTAGTTCGAGGCCAGCCTGGTCTACAGAGGGAGTTCCAGGACAGCCAGGGCTACACAGAGAAACAATGTCTCAAAAAATGGAGGTGGGGCTGCTGCCACCCTCAGAGCTTTGCTTCATCTGACCAGTTTGAAATGGAGGCCTACTTCTTAAAGAAAAATGTCATGTGGTTGTTTAAAAATGTAGTGCGGCACTGGAGAGATGGCTCAGTAGTTAAGAGCACTGACTGCTTTTCCAGAGGTCCTGAGTTCAATTCCCAGCAACCACATGGTGGCTCACAACCATCTGTAATGGGATCCAATGCTCTCTTCTGGTCTGAAGAGAGCAATGATGTACTCATATACCTAAGATAAATAAATACATCTTTAAAAATAAATAAATAAAAATAAAAATGTAGCCGGGGAGTGGTGGCACATGCCTTTAATCCCAGCACTCGGGAGGCAGAGTCAGGCAGATGTCTGAGTTCCAGGCCAGCCTGGTCTACAGAGTGAGTTCCAGGACAGCCAGGGCTACACAGAGAAACCCTGTCTCAAAAAACCAAAAAAAAACAAAAACAAAAACAAAAACAAAAACAAAAACAAAAAACCAAAAAAAAAAAAAAAACCAAAAAACAAAAAACAAAACCCAAAAATGTAGTGCATCAAAATTCAAAAGTAAGGCTGAACATGGTGGCCCATGCCTTTACTCCTGGCATTCCAGAGGCAGAGGCAGGTATCTCCTCAGTGAGTTCAAGGTAAGCCAGGTCTACAGAGTGAGTTCCAGGACAGCCAGAGTTATGTAGATAGACTCTGTCAAAATATATATAAATAAATAAAAATAAAATAAATCTTAAAATAAATTCAAAAGTAAAAACTCCTGACAACCTATTGTTGTTGTAAATGCTATTACTTACCTCTATCAGTTTTTTTGTTTGTTTGTTTTTTTGGTTTTTTTTTTTTTTTTTTTTTTGGTTTTCTGAGACAGGGTTTCTCTGTGTAGCCCTGGCTGTCCTGGAACTCACTTTGTAGACCAGGCTGGCCTCGTACTCAGAAATCCGCCTGTCTCTGCCTCCCAAGTGCTGGGATTAAAGGCGTGCGCCACCACGCCCAGCACTCTATCAGTTCTTAATGTGACCCAGCCAGTCCCCCAATAATTGAAACTCAGTCCTATCAAATTTTTTTTATTTTTTGTTTTTTGTTTATTTTTTGAGACACAGTCCTATCAATTTATTTAATCAGCTTAGCACAATTACTGGGCGATTATCCTCAATCTATTTTTCTGTATGCTAGACTAGCTAATACCCATCTGTGCTTCCCAAGTTACTTATGTTTGCGTCTCACCTGGGCTGCCTCTCTGCTCCATCCGTCTGTCCTCAGGATGCACTCCAGTTCACCCCCTCTCACAGCGCCTTGGCCTTCCCCTCACTTCTTTTTCTCTCTCTCATAGTTCCTCCCTTTGAGACCCAGCACAGTAACCAAAACTGGCCTCCTCTAGTGTCCTCAAAAATTGCCTGTAGCCACTTTCAGTTAACCACTCAGAGAAGATTGGCAAGCAAAGTTTATACATCATCTGGCATACATGAGAATGTGCTGTGGGACTGCAACCAGACCTTGGGGGGCAGTGTTTAGCATCTGAATACATAGCAGCAGACAGGTGGGGTGACACATCTGCCACCCCAGCACACACCTGTCAATCACCTCAGCACATGTCTGTCACTTGAGCACACACCTGTCACCCCAGCACTCTATAGGTGGAAGTGCAAGTATCAGCAAATTCCAGGTCATTCTTGGCTACATAGCAAGTTTATCAGCTTGGGCTACATGAGACCCTGTTGGAAAAGGAGGAGGAAAGAGAGGAGGAAGAGAATACCAGAAACAGATATGGACCTTTAACCCCAGCACTTGGGAAGTAGAGGCTGGTAGATCTATGTGATTCTATGTCAGCCTGGTCTACAGAGAAAGTTCCAGGACAGTCAGAGCTACAAGACCTACATAGTGAGACCCTGTCTAAAAAATTTTTTTCACACACACACGCATATACATACATATATATGTATATACACATATATATATATTTAGTGGCGCACACCTTTAATCCCAGCACTTGGGAGGCAGAGGCAGGCGGATTTCTGAGTTCAAGGCCAGCCTGGTCTACAAAGTGAGTTCCAGGACAGCCAGGGCTACCCAGAGAAACCCTGTCTTGAAAAAACAAACAAACAAACAAACAAAAAACAAAAAAAACTGCAGGCTTTTCCACCCATGCCCCAGTTCATGAATAATAATTAGGAGGTTTATAATTTATCAATAAATGCCTAGGCTTTAAACTAGGTTTGTTTCCCAACTAGCTAGTGACTCAGTTACCCCATTCCTCTCTCTATGTCTGCCACGTGGCTGATTACCTCTCCTCTTGTTTCATACATCTGACTTCCTCCAAATAAGGATGGTGAATCTTCCCATGTCTGACTGTCTCCCAGAGTCCCTCTCCCTCTCTCTGCTGGATAT